>NW_017971442.1:651357-983324 GCF_001907595.1 Talaromyces atroroseus
CAACAACAACAACAACAACAACAACAACAACAACAACAACAACAACAACAACAACAACAACAACAACAACAACAACAACAACAACAACAACAAAATTCGCCGCCTCCCCCCCGCTCCAACGAAGAACTCAACATCTCCGTGCTGCGCCGACACAACCCCGCAATAACCTCCATATTATCACTGGCGCCGTACGTGGTTGTCTACACATTCAGCCCGGTCACGCAGCAATGGGAGAAGAACGGGATCGAAGGGACCATGTTCATTTGCCAGTTGGCGCAGGGGTCCTACGGCGAAGAGCGATACAGCGTCTTTGTGCTCAATCGACGCGGGCTGAACAACTTTGACATTCTGTTGACGGACGGCGAGAACGTGGAGATTACGGATGAATTCGTCATTCTGAAAGCGGATCAGGGCAGCGAAGTAAGTGGAATCAGTACTACCAACAATAACAACGGCCCGTCGTCGTCGCATATCATCGGTCTGTGGATATTTTCGGAGCCGCCGCCCAATTCTACAGCGGAGACGCGCAAGATCAATGCCGAGGTGATCAAGGAGTGTGCAACGCACGCGGGGAGAAGTATGGAATTGGCCAGGGAAAGTATGGCAGCTATACAGCAACAACAGCAACAGGCGTATTCAAGTGTACCTATGGGCCGCCAAATTTCCTTGAAAGAACTCTTCGGTCAACAACGTGCTCAAGACGACGGGTTTTCTCACAATCTGGCAGGGGGTGGTAGCGGCACAGAAATGTTGCCGAACGGAGAAGTAGGAGGAGGCATGGCTTGGGGACATGCGGCACCACCAGCAGACCAATTACCAACATCAACAGCTCAGGTCATGCATCAGCCGGCCGGCAATGTTCTTACAGATCTTTTTCTGAGGGCTGGCTTGGTAAATCAAAGCTGATTTGTTATATTACAGTAGAAGGCGAACCAAGGATTTTGTAATCCTGATGGTACCATTCTTTTTTTCCCCTTCGAGGGTTACTATGGAAAGGGAGGAAAAAACATCTCCATTCCAGAATAGTTATACTATTCTATCAGGCATACGCTTGAATGATACCTTCCAGACAGAAACACTCATGTATTCACATTGTGATTATGATAGAACATGATAATAATCATATACCCCCATTCTTTCTCCGCCTGAAAGATCCCTTTGGGGCAATGCCTCCCATTTATTAATGTAAAGGCTTCCTGTCAAGATATTAAAAAAATAGAAGACATGAGAGAAGCGTAAAAAGAAGTCAAGACCACCATTTGACAAGTAAAAAACAAAAGGTCGAATATGATGTTCATCACAACCCCGACGCCGTAAATGCTGCCTCGTCGTTAGCGCAAAGCGAAACGAACCAAATTTGTACCACAATGAAAAAAGGTATAATGAAATCCCTTCAAGGCCCATCTGCAAAGGAAGAGAAAGGGCTGCAGATGTATCAAAACATATAAAAAGACAAACACGAGTCATTCTCATGGCTCATGTACATGGTAAGAAAAACACACAATATAATGCATACATTTCCATAGATCAATGGTATCTCCATCGACGAGCCCCCGTTCAATGCAAAAGGAAAAAAAGAATCATGACCCAACTCCAATGATTTCTATTGCGTAACACAAATCCGATAGAGAGTTGGATTAGTCGGTCAGGAGCTCTGTGTAGTATTCTCATTGGCATTCGTATCCTTCGCTGGCTCATGTTCATCACCATTGACATCTCGCTTGAAATCGCTGAGTTGAATCGCTTCAGCCTCAACGGTGACATGTGTTTTCAAGGCTGGACTAAGATTGATTGCGATTTTCTTGGGGGCTGCGTTTGCGCTAGGCACTTCGCCGCCCACAGAGTTTTTCGTTTTACGCTCAATGGAGTTCTGTCGACGACGTAGGTACATTGAAGCGGTAGAGCTTGCGCTCGAACTTCGACGCTTGGGTCCGTTCTGTACAAGTCGCACCAACTCATCTTCGTCATCTTCGTCATCGCGACGACGCTTCTCCGAGAGCCTTTCTGGCGGGCTCTGGCGAGCTGAAGTCGTCGTCGAAGACACGTCTGTATCTATAAGATTGCGTTCGGGTAACTCGATTTCTTGTTTGTCCGTCGTTACTATTTCAGATTTCGCATCCATTACTTCGTCATCGTCATCAGGGTAGTCCACTAGTCTAACATGCGAGGTTGTTTGATTGGCAATAGCCGATCCTTCCTGACGTGCTTCAGGTGGCCACTGTGCAGAATTACATTTATCAACAAAATGATTTTCCTGATCCTTATAAGGAAAATTGTTACGCACCTCTTCCTCGTCATCTGACGTGTTGAAATACTCCTCTTCAGCAGCATCCATTTCGCGAACTCCTTGCCAGCGCTGACCATTAAGAGCGCCACGCTGAGCCGGTGTGATTTCATCCTGGCTGAAAAGCGTAGTGTCTGCTTCAATCCCATCTCCTTGCAATTC
Source organism: Talaromyces atroroseus (assembly GCF_001907595.1). Lineage (NCBI taxonomy): Eukaryota > Fungi > Ascomycota > Eurotiomycetes > Eurotiales > Trichocomaceae > Talaromyces > Talaromyces atroroseus. The sequence continues at coordinate 653,804 of NW_017971442.1, forward strand.
GTCGTAACGCGCTATCAACTTTTCGAATGTATCGACAAACGTGATCGCTTTCAGCTTGTCGCGGTATTTCTCAACCACGTGGGTGATGATGGGCTTGACATTTTCGCGCTTGATGTATTCGAACATTTCTAAGCAAGCCGAATTCAGAAGATTATCACGCGGCATGGTCTCGTAAACGATGTCAATGATAAGCCCAAATGTATTATTGTGTGTCAACTGAGCGAGATAAAAAGTATCTTGAAGGCTGACGAGAGTGCGGAAAAATTTCAAAGCAGCTGAAAATGCCCCCATTAGCATACGGTCCACTAATCGTCATGCGAAATAGGCACACTCACTGAGCTTCAAGTGCTTTTGCGGCACAGTCAAGAGCTGTGCCACACGAGGAGCCAGAGATTCTCCATGGATAAAAGTGCGGCTCCTGTATAAATGCTGCCGAACGAAAAAAGTCAATATGTCTACTAAGTGAGCATGGAGTGATACATCCTGGAAGCTCAAGTCGGTAACTAGGCGAAAAGTTAGTATATTATGCCGAGGCGTGGATATGAGAGTAAATGGCCAAAGCACGTACGAGAAGGACGTCCTTCTAGCTGTTTTAGAGGAGCGAAAAGTCGTTTTGCGGATTCGTCGAAATGGACTTGCATAAAAGCATCAGGAATCTGATTCGCAGGGCGAGCCTTGGCCGGGAACTCCGTCCCAAGCCTGCCCATAGGATCTTGTATATGCACTTGTTGTGGATCAAGTAGAACTTTGATGGCGTCGGCCAGCTGATTCTTGACGCCCAGATCATCTTCAGTGTGCAGCAAATCAATCAGTGTATCCGTGAGCGGTGTTTTCTTTTCGTTGACAGCCTTCAGCATATACCCGCGCATCATGATCGGGTCATGATCCAGTAGCGCAACGAGAATGTCGATGCCAGTAGTGCGCATTGCCGGATTAGGATGTTTAACGGCAAAGGCTATGACTGGAAAGAGACCGTGGCCAATGAACTGTGAGAAAAGCTGAGCGCGTGCAGGAGCTTGTAGGTTTTTCGCGATCGAAGCGCACTGGTGGATGAAGCAGACCGCATCGTCCTTTCGCCGCTGATCTGTACTACGGGGATCAAAAATCGCAAAGAGTTCCTTCAAAAAAGTGGCATTTGTCTGAATGTGGTTGATTATATCAACTTGATTGAAGAATATGAGCGAGTTCAAAACCGAAAAGGTCGGGTCGTCGAGAATGCGCGCTAGGACAACGTCTTTTAAATATTGCAGCCGCCATGTTTGTCTGATTTTCTTCTGAATCATTGGATCTTTCATGGGAACGACCTCTTTGTATCGTGACTGGTCTTGGAGGTATTGCCGATGGTTAGCTTTATGGGTAGGAAAGTCGGGGTCATCTGCGACAGTTAGTAAAGTGCCTTGCGTGGGATAGCGATGCGCGTAGTTACATTCAAGTGCGCCAACGACGCCAATGATGATCGAGTCCGTGACCACATGCTCTATGATAATGTTGTCGTTCAATAGAATCAAAGACTTCATGATATTGCATAAGCGGTGAAGGTCAGGTAGACTCTCGAGGTCCTCTGCCGTTTCGACCAGCGGTATCAATTTATCGATATAATTATCACTCAGAACAAATTTGCCCAAGGCATCGCGGCCGACTTGCGACAGGCTGGCGGATCGCACTGCTTGTTCAATCTCAGGAAGATTTCCGAGTTCTGGTGCTGGAAGCATTATAGTTTGATGGTATGCCTCGATGGCTTCGTCGGAGAGGGCGTCATCTGGAAGCGCTTGTCAATACGTACAAATGAATCATTGCGGTTAGCTCGTGCACGCACCTCCAGCCAAAGCGAGCAGGTGATGTTGAACGCTATTGACATAGTCCCTAAAGCAAACTCGCGTGTCAGAGTACACTATAAGACACCATTTCTCCTCTAGGGTACGGACCATATTGCTGCACATCCGTCCGCCTCCTGGAAACTAAGCGCCATATCGGTTCCATTGGCCTCGGTCCAGACGATGAGTGTTTCTATGAGAAGAAAAGATCGAATCAGAATCAGAGCCGTTTGCCCAGTTGCCCAAGAGACCGCACCTTGCTGCTTTTGATATCCGTCATCTTTTCCAATGCTCGTATTCAGCAGACAACGACCTTTCTCATCTTCCGACTCGACGAATATTTTCGGGATGTCCTAAATTACGCCGTGACACATGCAATCAGCGGGGGGGGATCGCGACCAGCGGAAACAGAGCGACGGGACGCGAAAGTAGATAAAGAGAGGTCGAAATAATAAAGAAAAGAACAAAAGACAAAATAAACTCTGGCGGCAGTCCCGTGAATCATCACCAAAGCATATGTATGGATGGATGGATGGATGATAGATACTGCGATCCTGGCGATTTGTTGCCAGTCGCGCATCACCGGGGCTGGTGAACGACGGTGTCGGAAGAAGACCTTACCTCGACGATCGCACCCGTACAAAAGCCCGTTCCGCGGTCAAACCAGTCATTATCTCGTAATTCGTAGACCTTTACACGTTTTCGGTCCTGGGGTGGCTTTATCGCCAGGGCCATGTCGACCGCGAGTGACAGGTGGCGTCCTGTCACTCCGACACGGCTCTCGCTCTCCGTCCGCGCGAGATAGCTGTTCGGAGAGCGGACAAATCACGAAAAGGGGCGCGGGAGGCGAGCGGAGAGGGCGAAAGCGAGCGAGCAAAAGCGCAGGCGCGATGTGTATAGTCGCACGGTATGGGGAGATGGGCGATGGGCGGGCGCAGTCGGGAGGAATTCGAGATGGAAGAGTCGAGACGAGATTTTGCGTTGCCGGGAAATCTCGTGGCGGCTGCTAACTTTAGTATGGGGGAAAGAGCGCGGCGAGGGGATCAGGGCAGGAAGGACCGGCCAGCTGACGGGTACGTCGGTCGGGAAGGCGCTAGCCAACGAACGTTAAAAGGCGCTAAGTTAGTTACGGCGTGTCTACCCACAGCCTTGGAATGTGCCAGACCTGCTGGAGAATATAGAAAACGAAAAAGAAAGGAAAAACGCTCTTCACAGAATGCGGAGTTCTCCGTCTAACGATGAAGAAATAGTGAGGTTCTCCCTCTTAGCGTCGCCTTGGGCTGGCCTCTCTGGCGTCTGCTACTGGCCGAGGCGTGGCTTGACGCGGGGGAACAGCAAAGCATAGCGACCCGACGACAATCTACGTTCTTCTCATTGACGTGGAAGCAAGACTGTGGGGAAGCAACCAGAGTGCTGTGGAGTGACTGTTTCCCAGCATTCCTGAGTGGAAGGAAGCTTTCATCGCTACGCTGCCCGATGAAACAGGCCCTCGGGTTAGGATTAGAGTTACAGTAGGTGCTGCTATCCCATGCGCAGGGATGGTAGGGGAGATGCATCCTTGGTTGAAACTAAAACTCAAGCTCCAGACTACAAGCCTCACGATCTTCGCTCTTACGTGTGAGAAGCTGGCTATAACAAACGCCAGTATACATCCTCCGCAGTTCGTGCTTTATACGAAAGAGCTCGGCCTGAGGCACCCGCTGTCCATGCGCTGCGGCTTTCCCGCCGGATTGCCGCTGCTGATTGGCAGATCGGCCCCGCAGGCTCCAATTCTATTATTCCAATGTCCTGCGCGTTTATGGAACCTCACGCCTTATTTCATTGAACTAGACTAAACTGCCACTGACCACTGACCGCTGACCTCTAATCACCGAACATGAATGATGCCTGATGGCTACATCCAGCGCCCTTCAGAACCCTCGACCTACAAGCCAGTGTGCCATGTCATTCCCAATCGTTGGAAGAAGGGGAACAATGAGTTCAATGGCACATACCCGCGGTATGTCGATTGCCACCACGTAGCGAAAGTACCTACAGCAAGATTAGTAAACAAGCCTTGTTCGTAGCGTAGCACGCAGAGAGCGAGAGGAAGAGCGCCTACCTTCGATGGGACCAAGCTTGCCAAACCCCAGTGCCTCGATCACCCAAGGTGTAATCAAAACGAGAATTCCCAGTGCAACCAGTGTGCAAAAAATGGTTGCAGCCACAGGGTGATCCAGTGCCAACTGGAAAATATCCAGTACAATTTTCCTTGCTGTATTGATGGCTTCACGCATCACGGGACCCCAATCCTCCTTCCCCTGTTCGACTACTTGCTGTAACTTGGCTAAAATAGTCTTTGCGATCCCCTCAGTCCATCCTTCTGCTTGTACAGTGCCTTTTATTTGAGCTCGTAGAGAAGGGCCATTTTTCTCGGCATTCGATATGATCTGAACGACTTGCTCAGCAACGTTCTCAACGTGATCAGCCTCAGCCCCCTCCAAAGGCCCACCACAGAGGCGTCCGATGATGCTGTGAAGGAGATCCATTTCTGTTGGCTGACGGGTTTGTAATGATAAAGAGTATGGCAGGATAGTGCAAAGATTGGGATGGGAAATGTGAGTGTGGTTGAGGACGGAAACCGACAGCCTTGTGGGAGGGGTAGATGTCTGTCGTTTGTGTAACAAGCATGTGCCAAGCATATTTCGGCGGTGAGTTCGTAATAACATTACTTTTTGTTTTCTATATATAGTCAGCCAGCAAAGTCCAACCCATAGCCATCGGCTTCGAATTTGCCTTTTGGAGTCTCGTAATTAAAGTAACTAAATAAATGACAGTCGTAGTTCTATACGTATACAAGCCTGAGGCACACCGACCTGCGGGTCCTACCCGATCGCCGCTTATGATTGGTGATTGGCAGATGCGGCCCCGCCAAGTTTATCTTGAGTATCAATTGGGGCGTTCCTCTCTTTTCCCGAATTATGATCATCATCACATAACATCCTTCCGAGAGGACGACTTCAGGAGCTTTGCGTCCATTGTTTCTTAGAAGCCCCGCTTATAGTATATAAAAAGGATGCGCGCAGTCGCTATATTTCTCGACTTGCTTCACACTCTGTGAAGTTCCGCATAAACAACACGGAATCGGAAACTTTACAATGGCCGAGGCCGAGCCATTGATCATCGCTAGAACAGACTTGCCAGAAAGTCAATACGATTCTCTACTCGGTCAAGGCCACAGCGAACACAATGACGAAGGACCGGCCGACGCGATCAAACACAAAAGGAAGACTCTCTTTGCATACTTGCGTACCAAGGAGTTCTGGACTATTTTGCTGCTTGGGTGAGAGAATGACTGCAGCGCTGCCAGCGTGATTTATACCTGCACCGCTAACGATAAAGCATTCAGACAGGTCCTAGCCATCCTCAACACATCCAGCAGTACCTTCACCTCGCTGCTCGAAAAACAGGGCACTTCCATACCGGCCTTTCAGACATTCTTTAATTATGTCCTTTTGAACGTCATCTTCACCTCGTTTACAGTATACAAATACGGATTCAGGGACTGGGTGCGAGTTACATGGACTGACGGATGGAAATGTACTGTTTTAGACTTTTATATCCCCTCAAAGCAATATGAACTGATTATACTTGCAGACCTTTTGTTCGCCTTTTGCGACGTCGAGGGAAACTTCTTCGTCGTCTTGGCGTACCGCTACACGACTATTCTCAGTGCACAACTGATCAATTTCTGGGCCATCATTGTCGTTGTTGCACTATCCTACCTCGCCCTGCACGTGCGCTATCACTACATGCAAATAATAGGAATCCTGATCTGCATTGGAGGTATGGGAATATTGTTAGCATCAGATCGCATTGAGGACCGGGACAACAATGGACGTGCTGTAGATGCAGTAATGGGGGACCTCTTTGCTTTACTTGCAGCAACCTTCTACGGCTTCTCCAATGTCGTCGAAGAATACTTTGTGAGTAAGCGGCCCATGTACGAAGTCATTGGACAATTAGCGTTTTGGGCCTCGATTATCAACGGCATCCAAGCCGCGCTCTTTGATCGCTCGTCATTCGAGAAGGCCACATGGAATGCACAAGTAGCGAGCTACCTGGTCGGGTATACGCTGTGTCTGGCGGGATTCTACTCCACTGCGCCGCTGATCTACCGCCTAGCATCAGCAGCATTTATGAACCTGTCCATGTTGACGGGAAATTTTTGGGGGGTCATTATCGGCGTGTTTGTGCTGCAGCTGCGCGTCCACTGGATGTATCCGATTGCGTTTGTCCTAATTCTTCTCGGTCAGTTTGTGTATTATCTAGGTCGAAATATCCTTGGGGAAGCGCGAAAGCCCTGGCTAGGTCAGAACCAGGAACAGGGCGTGTCGGGCGTGTTCACCGCGAAGCGCACGATCGATGCAGATGCAAATACTGTCCTGCAGGATGATATCGATTCCATCTACGAAACAGAATGGTAGTATTATACCCCGCCTCCATGTACTTAATATTAAATATGAGGTTGACAAATATCCCAACCTAAGCCTAAGCATATGAATATGATGATGTGGCTTGCGAGCCTAGGTAGTGTAGATTTACGGAGTACGTTTAGGAATACTACGGTTGCTCGCGATTCATATCAGATCACCTTCGTTTCACGCTCTATACTAGCCCCCTTCGCAAGAATACTAAATTGTATTATCATTGCGCTAGGTTAATCAAAACATTATTATATTTTGTAATAATATATTTGGCATCTCTCCCTATAAAATAAGATCGTCTTCTGGGAATTCTAGACTAAAGATACGGCCAGTCTGGGTGCATATGACAATAGTAGCTCCCACAACCCTTGAAAACTCGGAAGCCCTCAGTGGTCGAAATCCTTGCGGAAGCATTATCAAAGGCTCTCCATTGTACGTCACCCACGTCTTATTGAAGTCTAATCCATAGCCCACTGGCACCAAGTCAGGCGGTCTAGATCCATGATCGGGATCTGGAGTGGTGACAGACCGTGGTACGTCGAACGCACCAATAAATATCGGTATGCAAAGAGTCCCGGCGCGAGCTATCGAAGTATTGAAGACTGTAGGCCGGATTTGAAAACCTCGAAAGAACCCTAGCCGTGATGATATTCTAGATTTCGACTACTCTCTCCCTGCCTGATGAAGAAAGCACTTGAGTCCCATCGCGAGACCAGATGAGTGATGATACCATCAATCCAGCAACATGGTTGTTGAATATCCACTGCTTGGTTTCCATCGCCCAGACCCTGATTCTGCCGCCTGTAGCTATGGCAAGTTGAGTTCCATCCGGAGCCCAAGCTAAGTGAATCTTATCATACCCACTATCTGTGTTGATTGTCGACGTACGTTGACCAGTAACTATGTCCCATATACTGACAGAATTCGCTGATACTGATGCAAGCCGCCTTTGGGACTCATCTAGTGGCCAGGCCAGTTTTTCTACGTGTCCGCCGGACTGAAGATAAAGTACACAATCGGCCGTTGCTGTATCCCAGATCTTGACTGTGCCGTCATCGAAGTACGATGCAAGCCAAGTTCCAGCTGACGACCAGGCGAAGCCACGAATACCCGATGATTGATGGGCCGCCAGTTCCCGTTGACATTGACCACTGGCTGTATCCAGGATCCTAATTACACTCCTGTACTCACGGTCGGTGAAGGCAAGCCGGGTCCCATCGGGAGAGATGGTTGGAAACAGTGGAAATTGTGGCTGCGAAGTATAAGACGCATCGCTATTGCGGTGGGTCGATGCGGGTCGCCAAACCTTAACTGTGCCGTAGGACGATCCCGAGGCGAGAGCCGACTCCCATCATGTGACCAGGCCAGTGAAGTAATAGCATCGTCGTGTGTCACTCCTGCCACATCCCAAATGTGGACAACCCTGCCGCATGCCATCGCAAGCTGGATAGCCCTAGGTGACCAGGATGGTATGCTCCTACTACCAGCATTTTGCAATGTCGACAGGCACCGGCCTGTTGCCACGTCCCAAATTTTGAGAATGCGGGTACTCGATACGGTCGCAAATTGGGTAGAACCGAGTGACAAGCACACTGTTCTAATATGACCATCACTAGGCTGCCATTTCCAACGATGACAGGCACTGGCCTGTTATCGGGGACCAGATTTTTGCTGTATGATCTTTCGATGCTGAGACGATTCCGTTTCCATCCGGCGACCAGCCTATTGACGAGATGCCGCTAGAATGGCCCCTGAGTGTCAGTATGCATTGGCCTGTCTCTGCATCCCAGATCCTTGCAGTTTTATCCTCATATGAGGACGAATCAGTTTTTTACCGGTTGGCGACCAGGAAACCGATGATGTAAAGTTTCCGAGAGTTAATATGCATCGGGCTTTTGCCAGATCCCAGATCTCGATGTGTCGACGAATGGTCTGGGCTAAGTAAGTCGCATCGCAAGACCAACTTAATGGTAGGTTCCGTCTCTCAGGAAAGGGAAGCGTTGATAACCTTTCGCTTGTCATTGAGTTCCACATTATAACAGTGTCGCTGTTCAAATCTGACACAACTCGATTTCCATCTGGCGACCAGGCTATTGAGTTAGTTTGCCGAGCATCCTTTGCGAGCGTGAGTATGTTTTGACCAGTTGCAGAGTCCCAGATCTCAATTTCTTTCACTGATGCTGAGGCAATACACGCCCCATTGGGCGACCACACGGTCGACAAGACCATATCAGTATGCCCATGCAGGACATGCAGGACATGCAGGACTTGAAGACAGGCACCCCAGTCTTCTTCCATTGCAGGTTGCCGCACAATCAATCCGGCCGTCTCTCTTTCGAATTCCTTTCTTGTGATGCTGCCGGTTGGGTTAAATAATAGTGCTGAATCGTATACCTGTAGAGGAAACCTTTCTAGTACAAACTTATTGTGCAGCATGAATCGACATGCGTCCTCGACTCGGTCTCCAAGCGCTGAAGGTCCTAGTAGATTCTAGACACAGGTGAGAAACTTCTTCCAAGATCACCCATGCATGGGAAAAAAGAAAAGTACCTGGAGCAAACCCTCGAGCCTCAGCAATGAAGATATACCCCCAGAAATACTTTTCAAAAGACAGAGCCTCAAGCCAGTGTAGGAAGTCACGGCGGAAGAAACTTTCAACTAGGCCATCTTCCTGAAGATCCTAGAAATGCTTTTCTTTGCTTGGAGAGCAGTCTTGCAGGTGGTCCACCCAGAAGACACAAGAGTACTGGACTGTGGCCAGGGGATCTAGATTAGGTCGGATCATTTGTTCGATGAAAGTTCCCGGAGCCTTGAGTCCATATACGTCACGCCGTAGATTAGCTGCAATAGCCTTGAGGGATTTAGAGAATATAGTATGTTGTATAGCCTCCATTCCATCAGGAAGTATCTCACTTGATACATTTTCATCAAGCAAATAGTCCTTGGCAGACTGATGTATAAAGTTTACTGTGCGTTCTCTCAGCGTAAGAAAAGAGCCACAGAGCTTAATGATCTCTACCCGAGCGTTGTCGCTATGCACAGCTCCTGCTGGGAAATCGACCGGCGATGTTAGTTCATCTAAAGTTACAGGTCTATAGACAAGTGATACCACAGCTAGTATGTCTTTGCAAATTTTAGCGTGCCTTGAGTTGCGAATCTGGTTTAGCATCTGGCTGTAGAAGGGATCCAGACCTCGTGGGTACCTTCTGAGGGTATCTTCAACCTCCCATCTCGAGATATGGGCAAGTTCTGCGTAGACCAATGCTACCCAGAGGAAAGTGCCGTCTGCATTGGATGAGAGATAGCCCTGGACTGTTGCTCGTGTTGCGTTATCGTATTCATTCTTAGTTGCCAACAGATTAACCTTGAACTCGATGTACTTGCCAACCGCTGCCGTGACGGTTTCTGCGTTCAGCTCCAGGTTAAGTTGCATGTTCTCAATCATTTTGAGCTCTTTCTCAATACTCGGCCAGTTGCGGCTGGAGATAACCCATTTGACATGCGGGAGAGCAGATGCATGTTTGACAATGTAACCTAGAAGCAAGTCCAGCCGGTCCGTACACTCGTCCAGGGCATCAACAATCAGATATGTTTTTCGTAACTGTGGGTCTTGGATAATGTCAGTGAAAAGCTTAGACAGTGCCTCCCAGGCATTTATGCCTTGAAAGCGCGAATTTCCCCCATAATCGCAGCTGGAGCGCAGATGAGTGATGAGCGCAGGCTGCTCCTCTACAAGCATATAAATCAGTCCTCGCAATACCGCCGGAGCATTGTTGATACGTTTGTCAGTAGCTTGGCAGAGGAAAAAAGATATGTTTGGGGTGGCCTCGTCCTCCTGAGAGAGATGCTTGCTGGCCTGTAGCCCGATCAATTCATCTATGATACCACAAAGCAACATTGTCTTGCCTTTGCCAGGATCGCCTTTGACCCACAAAAGCGAGTTCTCGACCCTGTTCTGCCACTGCAGGAATTGTTTGTTTTCAAGGACCTAGCAGAATGAATCTCTGAGACGGTAGCCCTTCTCACGCATAATGCGTTCCTTGTCCAGGTCAGGGTGAGTCGTTACCTGTAAAGCTTCGAGGTATTGTTGCCGCTCTTCATTAGACAGGCGTTGTTCATCTCTTGCCTTCATGTCTCGCTGTAGGCCAATGAGTTTCTCGATTTTAGTGCCGATGTCCTAACTTCTGGCGTGAAATTTCGGCCTCTCATGAAACCTCTTTCAGCTGTAGCATGCTTGTGATTGCTACGTTCTTTTCGAGCCTTTCGCCAATCTTGGTTTCCTCGTCTTTTATGCATTGGAGCTTCTCGTCCCAGCCGTCGTAGTTGATAGTGCTTCTGAAATAGTTCTTGGTGCGGCTGCGATAGAATCTGATCACGCTCCACCTGGAATTGAATTATAAGATTGTATAGCTTCACAACACTTTCTGTTAGGGAGTCTTTTTGGTCTGGTGTCAAGTCCTCGGACAACACGAGAGATTCCATTTCGATGTAGTAGCGCATTTGGGACGTAACATAGGTGAAGCCCTCGCGGTTTGCATCCTCAACAGCAGCTGGACTCCTAAGGAGCGGAAGGACGAGCGAGATTCCAGTCATCACCGCGGGTGCGTACGGGACATTTTTGATGGCATCATTGACGTACGTCGAGACCCAATCGACAGCGCCGCCCACATTTGCCATGGTGTCCTGCACGTCAATTTTGTGCCCTAGTAGAGTCACAGTGACCTTTTTGTCTTCCATGTGCTTCAGACCAAGCCTTGCGATCTTCTCCAACATCTCGCGGCGTCGGACGGTGTCGTTCTGGGGGATTTGGTTCGCCTCCGCATCACTAGGGGTTGACGATATGCTACTGCATACAAGAACTCACGACAAAAGAATCTCGTATTCTGCAAATATCTCGGTCTTTTCTTCTTTTACAGAATCATATGCCCGGTCCCAGAGGGATACAGGTATGTTCTTCTTGCGCGCATTGTCGGCTTTCGCACCATCTATTTTCGTGCTTCCGCACGGACTCGATATTGAGAAGGTAGACGGTCTGGATTCGGTAGTGGGAATGATTCCTAGATATGGTTTAGAACATAGATCCTCTCTTGTTTTCGTCGCGAATCCCGTACACTCTTCATGCGTGGCGGTTTTCGAATTTCTGCCCAACCGCCAAGAAGCTTTGACGCGGCGGATTTTATCCATCACAATTGGTGAGGACAGTACAGAAACAAGCAGGACGGCGAAGAAGTGGCAAGACGGTTTTGCATTGGGCTTTCCCCTGGCCGTATGCTTGTCTGAAAGCAACGCCTCGTCAGCCTCGTTACAACAACACATCACATGAAAACTGGGCATCATCAAAAGGAACGCCTTCATGGCTCTAACGAGATAAGAATCGATATAGTCTCCTCTGACTAGTAGTCTAGTTGATGCGGAAGAATGGATCTTATTCGACCAATATCCTGACTGTATGCTGGACATACCTAGGTATCAAGTCTCCAGTCATTGTCTCTCGCCCCGATGAAGAAAACATGTATTAGCCAAAACTGAGTACGAAAACACAAGATCAAATACGAGGTCAACATATATAATATAAGTATATGCACGATGACGATGTGACAGGAGAATTATAATCTATGGAAAAGTACATTGAGGAGGCTTCGTATTGATTGCATTCTTATGACCGGATGGTTTTCTCCAAAGAGAAAGGCTTTCACAGCCAGCTTGATACCTAGCTAGTGGACATCCCTCAAGCATTTAGTCCTCTCTATAGCATCCCGTGATGGCATCGTGTTCCGCAGTAGTTTTCTTCTGCATGGCGACCACAGCGCGCATGATATCTTCCATAGCCGCTCTCAGTCTAATAACCTTGTGTCCCCCAATCTCGTCTTCTTCTGCTTGTTCCATCTCCTTGATCCCCTGCGCCAGTTCAGGATCCAAAACAAAAAGTACGGCAGGAGCCCTGAAGCTCTGCTCCTCGACTATGATGACTAGATTCTTGAAGCTCGGTAATAACGTGCACTCCCAATGATACTCCCTTTCTTTTCCGATGGAGTAGCTCTCCCCCTCCACAGCCCGTTCAATGGGGACTCTCATCTGTGTCTCGAGCTGCTGGCTCAACGTCCTATGACGCGCAATAATCTCTGCAACATTCAAGCCATCCGTCTGCATGAACCGAGCAAAAAAGCGCGTCTCATGCATCGAATCGCTCTCAACCAGCTTAAACCATTCGTCATAGAGCCGTCCACACAGACCAACCGACCTCGGTCTTAAGCGTGGCTTCTCTCTCAGGTCCGCAATCGCGTACATTCCGGAAGCCTTGCCGCAGAAGGAATGCAGCTCTTTCAACGAAAATGGCTGTTGTAGGGAGAGATCCTGGAGCTCAAAAGTTGGCTCTGAGAGGGAGATCATGAGATACAGGTAGTTACTGGTTTCACGATTATGACGGTGAACCATGGAGCGGCCGAAAGGCGTCTCCGGAGAGGGGTCGAAAGGTACGGGACAGGAGGGAACCCAAGGGTGAGGGCGGTTAAGGTCGAGAGGGTGGCGCCATTTAGCCCAGTCGTCTTCTGTGTCGTCCATTGTATGAGACTTTGACTTTGACTTTTTTAATATCGACCTTTTTCTGGTCATATTCTTCGGGGCCAGCTGCACTTATACGGAGTTACCTAGGTAGTTACCCCTCAGCAACTCCGGAGATGGCATACGTTGTTATGTTTTATTGCATGACATGACCTGCTAACGCTGATATTATACTTCTGATTGGCTGTCAAATTGTATTCTTTGTTTCTCAGCCTGCAGCCTGATCCCACCTAACATGATAACGCGAGGCAGACTCCAAGGCGTTATTTTAGAAAAGTGTTATAGACTTACTTGGTTAGTAGTTACATAGTATACCCTTTTGCCAGAACAGCCACAAAGATACCCTAAAATGCAGGTAGGAATGTTACACCAGAAGATTATTCGTTATATAACGTATACAGCAAATACCACATTTAACCCTAAGGAACGGCATCCCCCGGCAATTAAACAAACTGAACATACCCCTAAACCAGTTGGCGATTTCTTCCAACGTTGCTCTACGGCCAAACGATCAATAAGCTCCGCTACGCGTACTTGAATATCAGGGAATTCGTTGCGCCCCCGATGAGCATAATGGAACCTATTGTCGTCTTGCCAATTGCCTTGGGATGGTCCCCAAGCATGTACGTCGCCGACGCACCATTGGGAGTGCCAAGCATGGCGTAGAACTCGTCCGTTCCAAATTGGACGATTAGATCGTGCTTAGTCTGGTCCTTATTTTCCCTCTTATAGATCGCCTCGATGATGCCCTTGGTATCGTCATTGGTTATCTGGTGCATCACGAGGCCTTTGATCCCTGTCACGGGGATGTTGTGCGTCGCGGCGACCTGTATATACTCCCAGAACAAGGCTTCAGACATATCAATACACTCTGTCTTCTGTCTGTTGTCAGCTGCGATGACGCCAGTTTCAGGACTGTACGTGGCGTCGCAGTACACATTCCCGCCAATTAGGCCCTTGTCCTTCAGCTCCACGTTATAGAAGGTCTCTTTTCCGCCATCAACTCCTAGGAAGGACTGAAGTTGGGTGCGGTAGTTGATATTAGCCGTCTGCGTATACTGTCTATTGGCCGCCGGGCTTTCGGTGAACTGCTTGAGCTTCTCGTCGCCGCCTGTTTTGTCGACACCATTAGCGACGGCCTTCGTCATATCGGCCATGCGTTTAATGCCTCTTGTCTTTGCATCGTCGAAAGTCAAATCCCTTTCCAACAGGGGTTGTGAGAGAGCCGAGAGATCGGGGGATTGGCGGTTGCAATCATCGCACGGTGTAGCGAGGACCCCGACGAGCGGTAAAAGACCAAGGATAAGTGTGCTCAACTTCATGGTCTCGAATTGGCTTTTTTATATTAGGACAGTACAGTTTAGTTCTTAATAGAGAAATAGAGGCAAGATGATAGAGCTGGCTAGGATAGGAGTGGAGAGAAGGAGATTAATGCTGCATAAAATGGTGAATGCTCATGGTCTTATAGATTTCGCAGAAATAAGGACTTACGAAAATAAAGCCCAACTCTGCTTTTGCTACGTTTGTTATCCACCAGTCTCCTCCTTTGCTACATGAGCCCAACATAACAGCAATATCCAAAATAACAGTCACGGAGGATTTTTCCTTCAAGGTCAAACGTTATACTTGCCATGATCTAACCTAATCGTGCGAAAACAACTTCAACTATGGGCCTTAATGTCTATCAATTTGTTCTCCACGATTTACGATTAAGGAGTAAAGCTTTGTCTTCATTATTGGCTGGGGATAGTAACCACAGTCAGCATCACTAGAAACTAATTTATGTGATAGGAGAGCCCCAAGTCCTGGATTATAACTATAACTGTTACTGTAAGATTATCATCTCCAACAGTGTGCACGATTGTGACGATTTGGAAACAGAACAATAATAATTTTTGCCGTTATATTTCTCAGTTGCTCAATGTGGACTGAGTCGGTGTTTAATGTTGGTGGACAGCCTGGGACCCTGAACCCTAGCACACGTAAAGTAGTGTTAAATTTCAATTAGAGTAGTTACCTGTTAACTCAAATCCCACTGTTTCGAAATCGTCAAGAGGTACCGTGCATATAGTTATCCTATACCACTGGGGGTGGTAACTTTCAATGCTAGCTATCTGTTACACTCTCAAGGATCCAATATAATGTGCCAACTCTTCTCTTGACGCCTCAAAATATGACATTGGTGTCTTGTAGGCCACGCCCATAACCATTGGTTGTATACGAGCACGTTCTCACGATATCACAGTGTTATCAAAATGTTTCTCTTCATATCACATTTCCGTTGGTTGAATAACTACCCGTATATACCCCCAAGTAATTGTTTACACCCACTAGACCTTGCACTAAATCCATAGCATCCGTATTGAGCAGAGAAAATAAGGTCTGGGTTGCAACTGGACTCTATACGCAGCCTCGAGCGGAAATTTAAAAGGCAGTCACCAACCTCGCAATTCATCCCAGTAAACGCTTCTAACTGTATCTTTTAATAAAATGAATGACTCCATCCCATGGCAAGAGAAACCTCCCTGGGACAAATACCGTCGAATTTTGTCTGGTTTCGATCCGTCAGTGATCCTAGCTATTGACAAGACCCCGAGACCCAATGTGTTTGCTGTCCGTTGCCTTTCGTCCGAAGCACGAACCAGCGTCTCAAACATCTCACGAGTAAAACACCAAAATATTGCCAAGGTGTACGAGGTATTTGTCCCACATGACGCTTTGTATGTCGTGACCGATTATGTTCCCACTTCCTTGTCGATGATCCTAGATTGTACCCTAGGGCCGAGCCCTGGTCAGATCGCGGCCACGTTTCATCAGGTTGTCGGTGGAATGAAGTACCTTACTTCGTGTGACTTGGCATGTGTGTGCCTCCAGGAATCCGACATTCTGGTGGCCAATTCAGGGCATGTGACTATTGGTAATAATCATCCTATCTCGTCCGTGTACCTCAGATCGCTGACGGCCTCAGCATCTTTTGACAATTGCTACTCTTATCGGCATCCTGGTGATGTCTCTGTACTGAGCCGGACTATGGTGAAGGCCATCCAAAAACGCCGAGAAGGCGAGGGCATCTGGCCTGGAGATTACCGCGAGGTTTTTGAGGACCTAAATGAATGGTCGGTGACGTTTAACGATTTCTTCTTTCAGACCGTCTTAGGTGTGTCATGGAAAGGCCTATCATATGTAAGTAGAAATGGTCTAATATTAATATATTGCTAACGTCTTCAAGCACCCATTTCTCACCTCGGCACCGGGCAAAGAGGTTCTCATCCCACTAGTAAAGATTGCACAAGCATCTGGAAAATTCGTTATGGGGGGCCAATGGGAATCGACCCAATGGGGTGTGTAAAGATGTATAATCCGCCTCGCGGCCAGGATTAGCTTTTTAAAGACGAATTAGTGCCAGATTTCTCATCGCGAGTACGTCTTCAATGGCAAAGAATTGACAACTATAGACTAAATAACACACTCATAGCTGCTCGATAAAAATGGGCGTAATGCTTGGGGATTATGTCTTTCAATAGAATCTGTAATAGTCTTATCGCGAGTATGTGTTTAGGAATTCTATTCTGTTCTCTCTAGTAACAGATCTAGCTCGTCATAACGGCCTAATGCGGCTCATGCCTCCACGTGAATATTGCGGATGGATCCGCCGGCCAGCTCTTGTGGACGAATCACATGCGTCAAATATATGGGGCTATGAGGCTCCAAGATCTACACAAATTTCCCGAAGCATAAGGAGAGGGGCCTGTCAAGTAGTTCTTCTCTTTTCTTCCTTTCTCCAGCTTTGTCTCCTAGTGTGGTTGCTACCAATAGACTTGACATTGTTGCATCGTCACATCTATCAAGACAGGTAAGGGTTATCTAGAGGAAATCAAACGTCACAAGGCGCATATGATAAGCTTCGAAATTTATGACTAACAAAATCATAGCCGGGAATATTGATATGCTTTCAGAAATTTCTAAACCAAATTTCCCATTATAAACTAAAGATTTTCATTGAAGATTGATTACATGGCCAATAGACTTAAAATACCGTCAGCCATTACTTTACAGATATATACTAAATACAGTTGAAGAGTGAATGAAGTCATTCCAGGGTACAATAGCTGATTTCCTTAACGGTGCTCAATTTATTGATTGGAAAATTCCTAAACAAGGACAGTAAACGACACTGCGTAAGCTCGAACATAGATGATCAAAATAGTCTGAACGAATGTAATTTGAAATCAAAACAGCAGAACCATCCACAGAAAGACATGACTGATGTAGACATTCCCATATCCCGTCTTCGGAGAAACGGTCCACAATCAGACTTAGACCAACCTCTTCCCCTGATCGTTCATCAACTTATCTTGATATTCATCGGCGTCCGTCGAACCAGCAAAGGCGCGTAGAATAGCTGATTATCACCAAAGCTGTGAATAGAATCTAACAAAGAAAAATTCGAGCCTTCCATCTATGATGGCTTACTGAATGATGTCGAAATAAAACCTATTGGGCTTTTCTTGAACCACAAATCCATGATGCCGTCAGTAACTCCGGTGGTTTGTTCTGTCTTGAAGATGAAATCTTTTGAGAAATGTATGTCCTTCGTGCACCCTTCGCCCTTTGTCGCGAGCATAGTCAATGCTGCTGTGCATACGGATACAGCGGTGTCTTGGCTCACTTTCGCGGCTGTCATGGCGGCTCTTCCCTGAGGAGTAAAAGAGAGCACGAGTTCCAGGACGACCTTCTGGTTACCATAAAGCCAAATATCCTTCTTTGTAAAGGCATCTGGAAGTGTTTCACTGAGCAAAGCGTAACCTTGACTAAGCAGATTAGAGCCAATTTGTTTGCATAATTCCTGGGCTTTTGCGCGCATTGGAGCGGCTTCTTCGAAGTTCTTGGGCAAGGACTTTTCGGGACATGTAGGCGTCTCGGCTTGAAAGTCTGGAATGAGGTCCGTGAGGCTAGCGCGAGTTCGAAATTTGTTATCGAGTCCTCGTTCGGCCAATTCCCCCACGATGTCGTGGGAATCAAGTTCGTCATTAGTATCTCGCGTCGATAATTCACCGACAATGTCAGAGGGATCGAGTGCGGCGTCAATATCGCGCTTCCCGATAGAGTTTCGACAGTCATTAATGTCAGTGGATCCAGTAACCCCGTCAGGGAAATTCGGGAACCTGTTTTGAAGGCAGGCAATAAATGCAGGCGTAGTCCACGTGTCTGAAAAGACACTATTGTCATCACGTGCCTCTACAGCATTGGCAGTTGGTACTGAGGTGACTCGAGTAGCAAAACATAGTCCGAGGAAAAGCAGGGTAGTCATTGTGTCAACCATTCTGAGAGTTGATTTCTTTTTAAGTTGACGGTGTCTTCAGAGCGTAATGAGAGACAAAATCCTGATTAAAATAGTAGGTGTGGTGATCCAAGTTCTTGAATCAGGATTGATCGTTAAAATCAAGTTTACACTCGGAATATCTGTCCAGTTTTATATTGATCCTGAAACACAACCTCAGGAAAAACATAACGCCCTGTTGCCATCCAGCGGAACAGGATCCCAACACTGTCGTGTCTCATATTTTTGCGTTGTGAATAAATGTCTGCATTGCGATAAGTCGCAAACGTTATGTTTCGTGACCGTGGCAGACCACAATAGCGTCCCAGATGAGCAATTAGAGCATAACAGTAAAAACTTCGATAGCATTGTAATTTCATTATGTTCCTATATTTAGGACTGCGTAGACAAGCAGGCTAAAACGGAGATTCCATTCAACATTGACTAATGTTGCATCATCCATTGCACTCTGGTTGCTCGTGCTATCACTAGCGGCGGAGACCACACGTTTTGCTAGTTGGCGACTACTCCCATGGACACGGAGATCCCCTTTCGGTTTATTACCATATAATTTCCTCGGCAGTTGCAGAGTCCTAACCGCACAATGGTAACGCTGCAGTCTCTAATGTCCTGGTGGTTGCCACAATGTTTAGGGTCCGAGGGCCAACAGAAACATCGACTAGGTCCCCGTCAAATATCGTTTCTAGATACCTTGCGTTATACGGACATAACGATCTTTATATCGTCCTGTTTCAGCTACCGAAGCTATGTGGTGGAATTTACTATTGCTGGCTGGAGCGGCGGCTTGGCCATCATACCATTCAAACTCAATTCATAGCCGATCTTGTGATACTCATCGATCAATTCTTCTATCCACATCTTGACCTGGTGTTTTTTGCTGCATGCCATTTATTTCCTCCCTTGTCAACTTCCATGCGCTAATCTCAAGTTAATTCCCATAAAGCAGCGTAGATACTCGAGTGCTGAGCCCTAGGAACTATGTATGGCAGATTCAATCAAGGTTACCTAGTGGAGATTACAGCATATATAAATAAAGCAAAGTAAAAGAGGTATAATAATCTTTCGTTTCATATAGCCTTGCAGAACAGAACAACCAACTATGGAAGTATTCATTTGAATTTGGCATCTTTCGGAGAATACATCCTAATCACCAACAAGCTAAGCTTAGTGGTAATATGACATCTCAAAACGCGACGAAAAGAGAAAAAAATATCGATATCTGGGCTATCCCAAGATATAGTCTCCCACAAAAGGTACTAAGAACAAGGATGAAGAAGATGGAAATTCAAAACCACACTTTCGACGTGGCTGAGTTTTATGAATATTTTATCACCGTGCGGCATGGTCTCGTTATCGTCTTCGACCACTTCGTTTTTATCATCGATAGGCGACGGTATGGATGGTGGATCTACGATAAAAGAGCGCGTGTACAGACCGACATTGTCTGGAGTCTCAGAGCATTTACTTATGACGGCTGGTCGTAGCTGCGGGGTGATTCCAGCCCTAACGAAAGTGTTTGCTGGGATTGTGCTGGGATTGGTGTTATTAGATTTTTCGTCACCCTCGCTGGCCACACCCAGCGCCTTGGCAACTTGGGAGTCAGTGCTCCTTGATCTTACTAAGAGGTTTGCCTCTTTAGGATCAAGCTTCGGGGTTAGTGGTCGCTGGCGTTGCATGGTGGATTTGGTGGACTCAAGGTGGGGCTTCGGGGACGGGAGATCGCTGGACCCGCCGCTCTGACCACGGGCCGGCGCCGGGACGTTCCAGACGTGCTTCCGTGCAACAACGTTCAATGGCGCCACTACGTGTTCCTCGTTTTGTAATGACCGCCCACTCTGGCCGTTTTTGGCCTCCGCGGTAATTTTATCTAGCTCAAACTCCAGATCGAATGCCTCTTGCGGGAGCGTCTTTACGTTGGCCACGGGATGTGGGCGAAAGTACTTGTCGGTGGGTGATTCATTGGAGTCGGCCCACACAGGAGCTGACGCCGTGTATTTCGACATCAAATTGGCGACATGATTTGACGCACGCAGAGTCGGTTCCCTTGGTAGCTTGATAGCAGACACCGACATTGGTATTGCTGGTAGAGGTTTGTTCCACAATTCCTGTTTATTGTTTCGCGGCTTCTGCTGCTTCGTATTACTTTCCGTAAACCTTTTCGTATTCTCTGTGGTCCTTGCGCTCTTCTTCGTGATAGTCTGAGGAGGGGACTTTTCAGTTGATTTCACCGACGACTCGTCGAAAATTCTAGCTTCTACCGGATTGACAGACGAGTTACCGGTGGAAAAGTCAGAGATGCTGGATTTGAAGGAGAACTGGCTGTATAAAGAAGGCGCAGGTCTCATGATATCAGGGGTAGAGCAAGTTGAACTGGATGCCAGAGGCATTTGTAGACCATTTTCCCGTCGATAATTTTCGAAAACGACCTCGTCAATGGTACGGCGTAGCTCAGGCATACTCACCGAGAGGGGGGCCATAGTTACCAAGTCATTCTCGGGTACAGGGGGGTATGGTGGAGATACAGTATTCCCCAGGGCAGCTGCATTGTTTCGATCCTGTCCAGTAGGGGTATATACGTGTGTTTTGTGAACAAAAGTCTTGGAGTCGGTTGAGCGTTGTGATGCTGCCGCCAAGGGGCTCTCATCCCAAGTGCCTCTAGCAACTGGTATATCGGCCACAGCTATTTCCGACTGGGAAGAGTACATCTTATCTCTTATTATCTTTAGCTTGTTCCGCCGATAACTGGGCTGTTCTGTTGGCTGGGTGAACAATGATTTTGCTGTAAAGCGTTGCTTGGTGGCATGTCTAGCAGCAAGAGCTTTCACATCGATCATCTCATCCGCTTCGATGCTTCTGATCCTCGACAGGAAGCCGGTCAAAGACGACATATTGCAAGCCGTTTATTGACCTCAGCGATACTAAATAACAGACCTTTTTCAGCCGATTTTGCATCCAGACGATGTCGAACCACTCACTGAGTAACCATGAAGTTCAGACAATAGTGGGGGACATTAATTGCGTTTACTGGTTTCGGTTGTCTCTAGGATTGTTGTTGGTATGTGGCTATTGTTGAAAGTGTAGCGTTGTAAGAGCAAGAAGCAGTCAAGAGGAATGAAGTGGGAGGGAGGAAAAAAGCTCGAGGGGGAAAGAACGAAGAACCTTAATGTACTTGGCATATGGAGTTCTCGTTATCGAAAAATGGTCCTGCATTATGACGAGTCAATAATGGAATATGTGACGGTTTTGTTATATAGGTAGCTGTATCACAGTTTAACCCAACGGTGCCCCGATCAACAAGCAGAAGCCACCGGCGAGAATTTCGACGAAGCTATAGATTCCCCTTAACACAGCTTATATTGCAAGATTACTAGGGATAGCCAGGCTGATAGCATTATTTTTGATGCATGATTGACTGGGCTTTTGTTGTTGCTTTTGTTAGTCGTTCACTGATACTAATGGCCTGCGTTGCAGAGATTATTCAGTGTGTTGGTTTGTTGGCTAACAGTTAGGTATTACGCGAATCCTCAATAGTTAGATAATTTTTCGCCCCATGGTAATCACACTATGTTATTACACAACGTGAGTCACTTGGCCTCCGAACAGCTAGTAGGTGTGGAGAAGTTTTACATGTGCTGCTGCTATACATAGAGTCATATTGCTTAGTGGTAACTTGTCTAACTATCCATTGGTACGTAGCCTTGTACTAGCTCGAGGGCTCAGGCGCTCTAAAGCACACATCGTCTGCAGACATAACGAATTTTACTGTTACCCTGTTTCTAAACTTATATGCTTGCTATCTGTTACACTCTCCAAGACCCAATATAACGTGTTTACTTTTTTCTTTCGATGTTTCACATACGTTGTTGCCACACCCATGACTGTTGGTTCTAGAATGTGATGCGCTCAATTTTGCAGGTGAACCACTTTACTCGAGTCCATATAAACTGAAGTTCGCCATCCCATAACCCATCTACCTAATTCTCAGGCCCTCAATTTTATTTCTTGATTAAAATCGCACTTCTCTTACACATCCGAGAGACCACGGTATTTTTATCTCCTTCGTCATGCATTTCTCCACCCTTGGACTGCAGGCTTTGGTAGCAATCTGCATTATGGCCCCAAACAGTGTTGCTGGTATGCCAGCAGCGAAAGCCTTGTCAGAACTTGATAGCGTTATCTCATCTGAGGCTTCTGAGGGTAGGAAAACTTATTTAATCATTGAAACATAGGTAAATATCTGACACAGATTCTTCGAGTAGCAGGTTTTGCGAACCAACCGACCGACATAGATGCCTTGGAAAGACGCGCCATCCCAACATACTTCCACCATACACTGAGCAGTAAGGGATTGGATCGAATCCAACCCCAGACATGGTTATTGGAACACTTGGGGGCAAGCAGTATAAAAGTTCTGGGCGATCTCATCGGCAGCGTTAGGGCCGGCAAAGTGAAACTCATTCAGAAATTGAACAAGGATATAGAGATATTGGAACAGTTACAGGCATGACTTCCAAATGTTGAGATGCTAGAAGCTTAGCTTCCACAATGCGTCACCTAGCAGTCAACATACACTTTTGTACCATTGTGGCGTGACTATCTTGCTTAATCGCTATGTCTGTCTTTTTCTACTTTAAAGTTCTGGCTCCTTCCTTGGCTTCTAGATCATGGAATGAAAGTTGCCTTTTGCCGTATAGCGACAATGGTAGAGATGATAACTTTATTCGATGACATTTGTTTTTCCACTAGCATCATTGTCTAGCATTGGATTTATGCGCCACGCTAGCGGTATTAGTAAAACT
The DNA here is from genome assembly GCF_001907595.1 of Talaromyces atroroseus. Taxonomy (NCBI): domain Eukaryota; kingdom Fungi; phylum Ascomycota; class Eurotiomycetes; order Eurotiales; family Trichocomaceae; genus Talaromyces; species Talaromyces atroroseus. Next base: position 676,785 of record NW_017971442.1, read on the forward strand.
CCATGTCTGCATGCCAGGTTCTATAAGAAGGACAAGAAGACCTATTGTGATCAAGTTGTGCTCAACGGACCAGACAGGGGAGACTTGCTAATTCATCATCGAACATTTCCGATAACAATTACAAAAATACATATGTATTCAGAGAACTAGTTCACTTTTAAAAGACCATCATTGAGCCAGATCGTGGGCTATGGACGCGAGATAATCACATTTCCCTGACCGAAAAGGTGATATGTATGGTCCAAGACCAGGTTGCCATCAATCGTTGGACGGTACAAATAGAGCGGCTGCAAAGACGCATTAGGGAAGGGTATATTATAGTTTTCTTTTTGCAAAGAGTTGATGTCTAAATTGCGCAGGCATTCAAAAGTATCTTGACTTCCTGCACAACCAGTGCGAATAGTGAGGTTATCATAGGCAAATTCAATCTCCTCAACCGTTGCTAGCGCTCCAAGTGATGGAGACTCCACGGCTACAGCATGAAAGAGGTTGCTTAGCTTGCTACGTCCCCCATAATAAATGAGCAGCAGGGTGATTGCGTCCTTACCAGCGCTATCGCCTCCTATAGTGACATGGCTGGGATCACCACCAAAATACACACTACACTGTTAGCGTCTGCATGTTGCAAAAACAAGAAGGAAAAACTTCAAGAGATATTGGGCAAGTTCTGAACTCACAGCGGCTACTTGTTTCTAAACCCATTGCAGCGCCTGGATTATGCCTTTAAGTCCATTATTTAAAGAACCTTGTCTTCGGACCTCCTCCGAGGCTAGAAAATCGCATGGTCCAACCCTATAATTGATTGTCACGACGACAATCTTGTGTCCAGAAACCTTGATAAGCTCAGTGCCGTGGTAATTGGCATTTGCAATGGAGTTATACCCTCCAACCGGTATCCAGACAAAGACGGGAGGTTTTGATGCTTTGGTTCGGTGCATACATGTCCAGGAAGAAGCAGTCCTCGGACGGGCCATACGGAATAGGGTATTTGCATGTTGCAATGCATATTGGTCCGTTCTATATCATACATCAATTCAAACGAATTAAAAGCCAAAGTCCCGGAGTAATCGAACAAATAACATAGAGCTGTGGCATCTTGATTACCTTGGGTCGCTGGTGGATCTTGTGGTCCTGCAAAATGCAGTTCGCCTACAGAAGATGCGGCATAGCGCATTCCTTTCCAGAAACGACACTCATTCCCCTGGCCATAACCACGATAGCTGGCGTAACTGAGCGGTCTAATATCGTCTGCAGCAGGTGCAACCATCATGGACAGTGAAAGAACATCCTTAAGGTGCCACCTCATCATAATGCCAATATAACAATGTTATTGCTTGTTGTGAGCAATTTACCCTTTCGTGTATTCTAATGATGAAGGTGTATTCCTCGCATGAATACTAACAATTCTTTTGGTTAATTGAAACGGGGCTTGATCGGAAGACGACGCCAGTCCAGAGCTCTTGTCCTGCTAGGTTGGCGGCTGTTTGTGAGATTTTCAACATAATTCCATATGAGGGAAGATTCGTTGCATAGTAATTTCAATCAAGATATTCTGGCGGAGTTGTGTGGTGAGCCACATCGACTTTGAACAACCTTGAGAGGCAAAAAGAATGGGATATGTTACATCCAGTTGCGTTATCATCTATACATTCCACCAGCAGTAACAGGTTAGAGCCAACAGAATATATAGTATCGATAACACTGTTAGCATATACTAACATTGAGCATTACAGCTTCTTGTATTTCGCTACACCTTCAAGCAAAATTCACAGCCTGGCTTTCATTCTGTAGCTGAACCAAACAGTTCAGCAGAGACAGCTATACCCTTCCTTACAAATGAATCATCGCACCTTCAACCAGCCTATCCAACAATATTCCAATAAAGCTGGTCTACGGTTGACTAAGCACGGGGGACCTCACATTTAACCATGATAGAGTTATCTTATGGGAATTCGCGCTTGGCTGCATTTTCCATCACGTCGTGCTAGTTTGCCTAGGGTATAAATATTACTACAGGCAACCTCCCTCTGCTGCCACAGATCTTCGGTCAAAACCCACACATGTAATCCAGATGTCTTCCTACAGCGGAATACAGAACACGGCCATCACCGGCCTTTTCCTCAGTACCATAGCACTTTTCAGCCGACTACTTGTCAGATGGCTCGGTGTTTCAGGACCTACCGCTGACGACTGTAAGCATTCATCTGTTCCCATGGATCGGTGCAATTTACTGATAACCGACAGACAGTGTGATCCTGGCCTGGGTAGGTTGCTTCGTGGAGATCTGGTCTTTCGATGTCGTGACTGAACCTGTTAGCTGTTTCGTTCATCACCCAAATCACTATTCTCTGTAAGAGTTCTGATCCCCCAAGCTGGATACGTACTTGTGTCCCACAGATGGTCTAGATCACGGCGGGCTTGGATCCATATCGTCTTCCTTGAGTCATCCACAATCGAGTCATATCAGAAGATATGATTAAATTTGAATGAATCAGGGGGTGTTGGCTGACGACAATCACAGCGCTTCCTGTTGGCAGCATGCGCGTTTGTCATGACCACCACCGCGACCCGAATCACCCACTTGTTACTGTTCCACCGTCTCCTATCAGCAGCCCCAGCCTTCCCCCTTGGCGGCAAGCTTGTGGGTGGTGGGTACACTGTTGGCCAATTCATCGCTGGTCATCTTGGGATGTTCGATCTTTGCCTGCCACCCGATTGCAAAAGCCTGGCATGTGGCCCAGCCTGGGTCCTGTATCAATCGTGCAACTATCTACATGACAATCGCGGTGTTCAATATTGTGTCGGATGTGGGTTTGACGATCCTAACGGTATTTGTCGTTCTATCATTGCCTCTCTCTCATTCCCAAAGGTCACAAGTATTTGGGATGATGTTGATCGGATTGGTGTTGTAAGCCCTGCCCGCTCGGGGACCTCGAAAAGTCCGAAATAACAAGAGCAGCACGGTGGTCATCAGTGCAATCCCCTTGAAGGTGACCGTCCCTTTGCTTCATTCTGATGTACCAACGTTCATGATGGCTCCGGTTGCCTTGCTTGTGTATGTCTCGAACGCCAGCACCAGAGGGAAGTGCTGACTCAAGTAATAGTTCGTTAGAGGCCAACTATGTCATAGCCACAGAGTGCATTCCGTCTTTTCGACGAGGCTTTCAGCTTTTTGTGATTGGTAGCCGTACCGAGAAGATTCTTATAGCATAGTGTATTGGACCTGGAACTGGAGTCATGATACTGACCTGTCATGCAACGTCTCGGATGTGCGTTTGAACGGAGCCCTCGCAGCACGGACACGTAAGATTACATAGGACAAGAGATTCAAGTATAGCTCCACCTAAACAGAAAGTGCACTAAATCGGTGAATTGAAGATGACGTTGATCCACAGAAACCAAAAGAACAGACGCTACGTCTGGTCAAAATTGACATCCTCGAAGCTATCAGAACTACATTCCTCCACTTCAGCTACATACACAAACAAAAACTCCTCGTGATGGCAATTGTTTTACATTTCCCGTGGGTCTGACTCCCCCAATACTTAAGACCTGCCAGAGCCGTTGGACAAAGAAGAAATCATAAGAAATTGACTTTAGAATGGGTATTGGCCTAAGAAAGGGGTCACTCTTTGCGATAAGAAGGCAGAGATTTCCCTCGTCTCTGGCAGCGACAATGCGAAAATCAAGTATCCCTCTTTCCGTATTATTGCTTTCACATTGCAGCAAGTGGATCTTTCTCGTTGTTGAATCGCCTCTTTAGCGAAGGTACTCGGGTCTATATTATCATCATCCGAGGGCGAACTCACACCAAACCACGGCATTTTTGAATTGCTCAAAACGGTAGGGTACTGAAACCGTTATAGTAAATTCATCGATAATAATCTCTCAAGTGCTGGTATTTCTTTCTTCTACATGTTCCTGATTGACGATGAACATTGCGAGATGTGGAACGCGTAAAGAACCGGCCACAGTCTAGGCACTGGAACCTTTTTGCCTTTCCTTCCTTTTCTCGGATATGGCGGCGATAATTCCCCAAAGATGAAAATCTTCGACCAGCACAATTATGATTCCAGCATCTGATTTCTGACTGATCTGATTTATCTTTTGCTTGTTGCTGTTGTTGCTGTTGCTGTTGCTGCTGTCTCCGAAGAGAATTCGTGCTGCTTGGTGGTGTGAACGACGTTGGTGTTTGGGTAGAATATGAAGGTTGTGAAGAATGCACTGCATAGCTCCTCGTATTTAGTTGCTGGATCTCTGGCAATAATGAAGGCCACACTAAGGCATTAGATAGGGACGGCGGTTGTTCAATATCGGTATGAAATATAGGATCGAGATTAACTTCCATATCAGTTCTTGAACCTCGATCAAAATCCACCATTCCAAACGTATAAAGCTTGTCTAATCTCCATAGTTCACTGGGAATTCCTTCTGCCGATGAAGGATCTTGTTCATATGTAACGTTCATTGCAAAATTTGTAAGTTTGGAAGAGTGACGAAAAGCTTCAATAGCATAAGGGAACGAGGTGAAGTATAAAACAAAGAAGACAGTAGTAAAAAATCGCACAAGTATGACTAGGTACTAGTTATAAAGTTGATCATTCGATGTGTGACACATTGTCGGACAAAAAAGCCACAAAGACCGAAATACGCTGTTTGATTGTTGGTGTGTAGTGATAAAAGTTGGTTTACTTTTTATCGTAGTATGCAAGATTAATCTTTGGTCTCGCAGCTTGAAATTCGTTATATAGAATCTGACGTCTGTTATAATGCAAACCAAGCTCTTATGATGACATTTATTGTATGTGTTATACTCACCCTGCCAGCTTTCCTTCCAAACAAAATCTTCTAGTTTTACCGGCGGCCTAGTCATCCCCTAGCCAATATTCTCTTTGAGCTCAATTAATTCAATTCACTCTATTATTAAAAGTGAGAGGCAGAAATACTACACCTTACATAGGAGTGCAGATAATTTCTTCGGAACTATGATACAGCCCTGATCCGAAACTGCCTTCCCGATTTTACGTCTTTTTCCATAATTGTTTCTGCCTTGGGCTAGTAGGGGTACAGTTAGTTCTTTGAACAAGGAAGGAGGGAAAGAAAGTTGTCTTATCTCAGAGATTAATTTGAATCGGCATATGCGAAATACTTATGATGCTTCTCTGGTTGGTATTAATAGATGATGCACTGGCGGCAAAAACATCAGCTGTTCTGGGGGGACATGGTAATACCAGTTAACAAATTGCGTTGTCATTGGGCAATTTGTAACAGAGTTCTCATAACGCATTGAAGCCAGGCAGATTTTGAAGTAGAAAGGTGTTGCACGCACTGGCTGAGCATGCGTTAGATAGAGGCTATGAGTATGTCGAACCAAAAATATCTCTATACCAAAAAGGAATGTCCCTTGTGGGGAGGTATAAGGGTATTATTCAGACTTCATTTGCAATTTCTGACACTATGCATAATGTCACAAGTGACTGGCGGGGACTAAAAAATACCTCAAGATACAGTAAACCCAGTTTATATGTTAACAGATCAATTCGCAGTTATATAAAGGGAAATTCAAGCAATGTTATTGGCTATCCTAATTATAGCCTCTGCCTCCGTTAAGAACGAGGTGGAAGTGGGCCTTATACCCACGGTGCTTTAGTTCTAGAGCATTCTACTGGCTTGATTACCGGGTAAAGTGGAGAATTGTTCCCGTTATACCCGTGCCCCTCCCGATGTGGGTGCGCTCCGGCTCAACGAAAGATCTTCAGTCGTCATATGCAAATAAAACACCAAAAACACCGTCCAAATGACTTCAAATCAGTAGGAAAAAGGAGATCTGGCAAAAGCGAAGGCTCTAGAAACCTATGAGCTTGACAAAAATCAAAAAAATTTTCAGATTTATCGCGCAAATATAAGGCGCCTTATCGGAGTACGTTATGAACCGGTTTTACTGTATTCACATGCAGCTAGAATTGTCATGCAAGGTCATTGTTTTCGCTGATGAGGGTTCTAGAAATTATTCAATCTTGGTATTTCCACTACTAGTCAGTAGAATTCTAGGAACTACATGGATTCAGTGAAAACCACCAATGCTAATGCGGTGCAATACAGTCGGTTAAACATGCATGTTCTACTGCAAGTCGTACTATGAAAGGAGGCTGCGGAAACGTTGTATGATAAACCAACCATGCTTCAGCTCATCGTTAGGAAGTGGACCATTGTACAGTACTATGAATTCTAGTTGGATACCAGGCGACTTACGAGTAAATACATCACCGCCGTCCCATGTGTAGTACTCCTGCCTCAGTCAAAATGGATATTAAAAGAGTTGCTGTGTCTCAAATTAATCTTTAAACGACTGAGATATATATCCTTGCTTATTAATTATCATCTCTGCCCTATTCGTGCTGAGAATGCTGTAATTGAAATTCAACTTGCCGCTCCGTATATGTTTGCGAAGCTCCTAATTCCTGTAGCTGCAGGTAATTTTCAGTTGACAGGGTCCTCTTATCAAGAGACAGTAGGGCTGGTGCCTTACCTTCCTCGCAATGATAGCGAATTTTTTTGTTTCCCAATAATTGTAGGCCTCACGAAGCAGCTTGATCTGGATAGAAATGTTAGAGCTAACCGAAGGAGTAACAATGCTAGAAGCAAGAAACACACATACATCTGAGTATCTCCATATCCCTGCCCTTTTCCGTCGGCGTATCATGCGCATCTGGAGGCTCGCATTGCTCATAACCTTGCCAAATCGCTGGGAAAATAACTCGGAGATTTTCTTCCAAGGTATATTCTGGGCTCGAAGGCTCTGAATAAAGCTATTCTCTGTATGTAGAACGGATTTGCGTCTTGTTTTCTCTCGTGTTGTATCCCGCCTAGTTTTAGGTTGAGGCTGCATTGGCACGTTGATATTCATCGGCGGGAGTAGGCAAGGGGACGCGCGCCCTGATTCAAACATGTCGTCGCCGAGCATCATCGTCCCATCTTGCTCAAAATCAACATTTAGATCCACATTGAGATCTTCAAGCAGAAATGGTGCATGATATGCGTTGATATTGCTTGTGCCGTGATAATTCATGCCGTTGTCAAGCAGAGTCTGAGGAACATAACCGTAATCGGGGCCCATATACTGAGTACCTCCGAGAGGCATCAACTGGTCATTTCTTGCGATTATGTTGACGTCGTTGTTGTGCGGCTAGCAGCAAGGGTTAGAGCGCATCCAAGCGGTAATCGTAATAGTCGAGCTCGACATACAGATTGGGCAGTACAATTCCAAATATCTCCCATTACCTCTATCTCTCCGATATTCTCAAAAAGATTCGCCATGATTGTACTTCTTGAGAAACGAACAATAGTTGAAACCCAGTCCCAACACAGCCTGGCACATCAAAAGAGATTCTTGACGTGCTTAATCCACGGGGTTATATACCTCTTAAAAGGCCGCTTGCCTAAAAATAGATGGTGTGCGGCCCCCAGATCGCAGATAGCTACCGCATCGCACCATTGTCTCAAAAAGGCTCTGGTACGGCACTACGGATCATATCCATGTCAGGGACCACTCCCAGAAACTTGACTGCTGTATCGACAGTTCTCGCTCGCCAATCATAACCAGACGTTTCGAGTCAAGACCGCATATAGTATCTAGATGCACGATACTAAGCCTTTGAGGACAGATGTGCTTAGCTTGATATATTGAGATCAAAACTATATTAGCGTAAAATAGGAATAGACTGATTGAAGAATCTGCCGTGTTCACGCACTTGTGGACTATAATCCAAGCGCCTAGGTCGGGCTCCAAGTCTCATCAAACGTCGCGATATGCCATTGGGGAAGAATCACGTGGATTCAAAACGTAACGCAAGGGATATTGACAAATAACGAGCAGCCTGTAGACTCCAATTCCCTGTTTCTGATCTCCCCGTTCTTTCCATTGTCTATATCAGTGTTGGCTGCAGCCCGTGCTGTGGAATCTATAGGGTCGCAAGTAGGCAGCAGGCAAGATTGATTGGTCAAGGCAGTCGAAGAATTTGTCAGTTTGTCTGTGTCCTGCAGGCGTCCCTGCAGGGCGTTTATTGTGACATAGCTACCAAAATAATAGGTGTTGCGCTGAGTCCTTGATGCCTTCTCATCCTCAATTACAAGCTCTCAGGATCTCGGATGCTACATGTAGGGCACCCTAATAGCTGCTAGAAAACGCCAGCAACATCTTATTGGCCTTAAGAGTTCGCCGTAATGGACGAATCATACTTTTTCCTATTTCATGGCCTGATAGAATATCATCGGGTGTCGTCTCCACTCTCTGTTTTTCCCTTTTTAGCATCTTCTTGATTAACAGCTGCTTTATGATTATGCGTGCTAGGATCCTGGCATCTTGTCCTTGTTTCATAGTTCGATACATTGATAATTACTCTACTTACTATTGGTCGATGTTGAGCATCGCAGTGAGGAATCATTTGGTCATCTTAATATCCGGGCATATTTGTATTCAATACCTCATTTTTGCAAAGGCTCTTATCTAGAGAAGCAGGGATCAAAGTAATTGCTAGCACTAGGGTATGTATTTGTTATAACCATATACATCCACATTCGCCAACATTTACAAAGTTGTGTGGCGCTCTTCTTGGTGACAGTGCATACACCTCCACTCCACATCAAGGAGCCAGAACTGGTTAGGGCACCGAAACACGCTATGGAAGGTGAAAATAGTTCCCGTTATTGCTCAATATGCGCGAGGCTCTAGTGTACCTTAACTAGCGCTTGCGTGCATGCGCCGAAGGCGGAGAAACTCGCAAACACAACCAAGATACCACTGCAAAGCCTGCCAGGTCCAAGGAGATTTATCGCGATGCGAATTTGTCTTCAGAAAGAATGTTCATTGCCTATAGTCAGCGAAGGACCATTGAACAATCCTTTTGCAAACCATCTGCTAGAATATAGATTTTGTTAAATATGTAGAATTGGAGCCCTGAAATAAGCGCACCGGCCAGATATAATTTTTGTTTCCTTTCAACGCCTTGCAGAGATCTTTTGCACCTCACCTTTACAACACCCCTAAGACATGACAGACCATTGGAGTGGTCGTGAAACGCACCAGGGACTTGACGAGGCACATTACTCCAAAGCCACAGCAACGACGGAAAATAACGATGGGAACACCAACTAAACGTGAGTATTTGCAACTGTACGAATTAGATGACCACAGATTTTAGTACTGCCCAACATCACATGTACCTACTTATAACTAGGCTTAGTATCCTTGCAACCCTTTCAAAACCCGCCAAAGCTTAGTCATCGGATGAGTTCAAATGTCAAGAATCAACTAGACTAAAAGCATGTGCATATAGGGGTAGGAAATAGGCAGCAAACGTGATAAGTGTGTCGTCGGGAGGCAGATTTACAACAGCTGATCGGTGGATCGGTGGACTTGTTAAGGGTGGTGTGGGCCTCTATATATTGATGATTGGTTACTAACTTACTCGGCAGACGGCAACTATACCTGGTTGGGAACCATTAAATACTAACCTCTTCTGTAGTAGGGTAGTTGAGTAGAACGTAGGGCCTCTCAGGGCAATAATATACCTAGACGTGAGTTTGACCTGGAGATGAAGAGTGTTCTGATATTAATCCATTAACTTATCAACAAATTGAATGCCCTTTGCTCCTACATTGAATAGACTTAATATAGGGTGGCCTGCCTTTCCTTATAGCCAGGTTCTACCGCAACCCATCTAGATAAGTATCTTAGAATTAATGCCTAACGACAATCTTCCCTCCGGCATCGTGTGAATCGAGCATTTCATGCGCCTTATGAAAATCCTTCCACTCAAAACAATGCGTCGACTTAGCATCCAATACCCCTCTTTCCCGCTTCCGCATAATCTCCTGCAAAGGTATGGCAGACAAAGGGAAATCCTTGGATCCCAGGACTCTACTATGGGACAAACAAAATTGAATGCCAGACTTTATCTGCACCACAGGATTAAATTCTGGCACAGGCGCCAGGCCTCCAACCATCCTGCTTGCAGCATTCGACCGCCCGTACGAGTGAGATTAATCGATTCCAACAAGACACTATTGCCAATCAAGTTGAGTACTTTGTCAAATGTGTGGTCTGCAGGGAATTGAGACGCTAGTTGCCTCTGCTAAATTTTAGATTCTTCGATTCTTCCCCGCCCATTTTCTGCAACATATTAAATCGTTCCTGCGTCTGGTGGTTGCAGTGATTCTGGTACCTGCGTTGACAGCGAGATTCACCGCGGCCTGGCCGATGGTAGAAGCTGCGCCTCTTATCGTTTGGCTCCACATCGGGTTGAATAAACCTCCGGCAATGCGGCGAGGTCTGCCCACGACAACGATGTCTGGATGGGTATGGCATTTGAGACTGGCACGGTCACGTATTGCCTGTAGCCGCCTGGACGGTTGCCTCTCCATCCCATGACTGCGGCTACTTTAGTTCCGATAGATATTTCGTTTGATAGACATGATTCAACCGCGCCGACGCATTACAGTCCCGTGACTAGGTTCCATTCGTCCCATTCGCCTTTTCGCATGTGCATCTCCGCATAGTTGAGGCTAAATGCTTTGACTTGGATGAGGACTTCGCCTTGAGTGGGTGTTGGTTTCGGCATTTGTTGATACTCGAGGACCGATGGGCCGTCGAGTCGGGATATGACGATGGCTTCCATGGTGGACATGTCGGCGCTCGATTCACTGTCAGAAATTAATCCGAATAAAGGATAGTGATGGATCGGGGCAGCATATGTTCTTATGACTAGTGAATAGACAGACTTTTAGGTATCCAGGGTACCATCGAGTCTATTTATATTCGATATCCGGAGTTCTTCCAGTTACTCGTATCAGTCTCAGCGATTCATATGCCAGTTCTCTAGGTATGAAGTGTTTGCTTCCTTTGCCAGGTTTGTATGCTTTGGCATGTATGCTCTGGGTGAACAAATCGGAAAGCTGTGCAAACAGGCTTGCCCGGAATGGCAATTCGCACCCCAACTGCAATAGGTATACCTATATACGCCACGAAGTCATAATCAGCATGTACGGTAGGTTGATATTCAAAGGCGCAAATCATACCTAGGCCTAAGAATTGGACAATTAGAGAATACACGAATAGACAATCGCATACATTATAAATTATCTCACACCGAAGAAAGCATATACTAACCGAACTAATCGACTGGGTCACTAACTGACCGACCCGTCTCCTCTCCTGTACAAATTGTAGTGTACTAATGTACCATATACCAATGAATCCTTTGGTGCAACATCCAATAATAACTAAAGGGAAGGAAAAGAGAAAAGTGATATAAGACAGGAATAATAGAAATTACCTACACCAGAGGGGGGGGATAAAAAATATTCAAAAAAGAAGAAAGACACCCCAAACGGTCAACAGAAGACCATTTCCATGTAGCAGAACCTGCAGTCATCAGAACGCTCAGAAAGACTCAAAAGTATGGTGAGACTCCCAAAATGAGGCAGCAGAACAAGAAACAAAAAAAAGAAATAAACAAGATGAGGGCCGAGACGTGAAAAACAGTGGGTAAGGAAAAACACGAGACCAGAGATGCATGCATCAGACCAAATATTGGGAATAATGGGAATAGAAAACTCCTTCGAGAAAACCCCAGTAAAAGGAAACCCACCCCTTTTGTGCCAATCCTGTGCCAACCAGTCCGGGGCCAAAACAAAGTGAACAAACAACAAACACATAGCAAAAACCATCCAAACAAGCCGTGCTCCATAGAGAAACAAAATGACAATCCCATATATCACTCGATTTCCCATAACCGAAAACTTGAAACAGATTGAAAAGAGTAAAGAAAAATACCCCTGCCTTGACTTCTCACATAATATGTACGTTCGCTTTTGTCGCCCCAAGAAATGACTCGAACTTCTTGCCAATTAAATCCAACAATGCTGCAACTCACAACGCCAACGGTGCTTCGAATACACTGCAGGTATAACCCGAGAGAGAGATGAAAGAAAAGGAAGAAAATATCAGAGGTCAAGTCAGATCAACCCCAGACAGAGGCCTGTACTCCAAGGTTCTTGGAACCCCAGACACCACTGTTACTGCCCCATCCGGAAGTGAATGCGTTCTCTTTCCCACCGGCGTGTCCGGAGTTGGTAGGGTTGGATGCCGAAGATGTCGATCGCTCATTGACAGTATTGGCACTTTCATTAGGGGCAAATCCGAAGCCTAATGGCGAAGGTAACGGCGTAGTGGACCGCTTAGTGAACGCTGGATTGGGTGCCTGGCTAGTAGCTGGCTGAGAAGGTCGAGAGCCAATGGGTCCTACAGAGCCGATAGGAGCGGCTGCTGACTTGGATGACAACTGACGAGATGAGGGCGAGTCCGCTCCAGGAGAGGAAGTCGACGTCACAGGCTGCTCAACGCTGGCGGCGTCGTACAGACCGTATGAAGGGTTGGCACCGGTGTTTGGAGAAGTGGTGCTATTGGTACTGCCTCGCGGGGATTGTCGGCCTGCTGCAGACGAGTTTGGCCCACTGCCCTGGGCCAGTCCTTCGGATTGTGGACCAAACGGATCAACTGCTCGAGGGGAGGGTCCACGAACGCCGCCACTGACAGAAGTTGGAGTGCCGCTGTTGTTGTCGGCGCGAACACTGTTGGCATCATCCCCTAGAGAACCCGGGGCAAAGAAAGCCGGGCTTTCATTGCCATACAAGGCACGATGCTGGCGTGCAATCAGCTCGCGGCGACTTTCCTCGCTCATTGCAGCGGGACTCAGAGAGCGGTCGGATTTGTTTCCCGACATCTCAGCAAGAAGGCCTTTGAAAATAGAAAGGATATGTTAAAATTTTGTATGATACAAAAATAAAAGAAAAAGAGGCTGCTTCGCTACGCCAAACAGAAGAAAGGAAAGATCAAATAAAGATAGACAAGGAAAGGTAAGGGCTAGTGACAAAAAAAAATAGAAAGCGGCGTTCATCACATACTTCGATTGTACTGCTGCTCCTGGTGATAGTTGCGGAGCTCTCGCTCACGCTGTGCGGCCATTCGGCGCTTTGCCTGCAGCATCTGCTCTGTTTCGGACTGACGACCCTGGAAGCGCTGCGAAGCATAGAATCCCTGAAGGGCTGTTCCTGGGTGGATGCGAGACTGGTCGAAATCGCTCACCGAATGGTGACGCTGGGGTGGCATGCCTCCTGCCATACGGGGATCTAGATAAAGCGTGCGATTAGACAAAGAAACGACTCTTTTCAATTGCTGGTCGTGCGAGTCATACCGTATTCCGGAAAATGGCGCCCCATCATCATCATCGGCATGGATTCCCTCCGCGATCCGGCGAAGAGTTTCCCACTCTTGACTAGATTATCGATTGCGCGATCTACCTCGTCGAACTGGGATGAGAAGGCGGACGGTTCATCCCTCTGAGAGACTGAGCTGGTGCCTGGGAAGCGAAATGAAGATAAGCACCTCGGTTTTGTTTTCCTTTTATTATCGGAAGCAACTCTGCTTACCTGACCGAGATGGGGGGACGGGCTGTTCCCACGACGCTTGACGAACAGGGGCTTGCCAGCCCTGTGGCTCATAATATGCGGACGACATGGCTGTGATAAAAACCGAGGGGGAGAAGGGGTGCTCAGGCGGGTGAGGCGATGTTCGACAAATATTCCAAGGTAATCCGTTCGAGGGCTCTGGGTCGACAGCACACACAAGTAAGCGGGATATTCACAGCCAGTGTGGAACATCGGTAATCAATGAGAAGAAAAGGCAATTCCGAAGCGTGGCTATAGAAGATGCCAACAGTGACAGCGATGATATAGGGGTGTGCTTTTTTCCTCTCGAAGCTCCGTCGGCGCACGACGCATCCGATTGCCGAGAATCGTCTCTGATAATGAATAACAGGGGAGGGACGAAAGGAGCAGCGCCGGAGAAGAATAAAAAAAAAACGACAGAGGGACTGATAAGAAAAATAGGACAGGTGGAAAGACGATGATAGGATTAATAATAAGGACCATAGTAAAGACCTCACTTACACCAAACACAAACCGTAAACCGACCCGTGGAAAAATTTTAGGATTCCCCTACCACGACAGCTGATCGGGGTAGTGCGCCAAACGCAGGACGGCGATTCCTTGACGTAGGACGACCGGGTAGACCGGGGGAAAATAAGAAGAGAAGAAGAGGAGGGGGGTAAGGAAGAAAGAAAGGAATGTCAACCAAGGCTGAGAGGGAGGAAGAAGAGGGGGGGAAGAGAGAGAGCGGCAGAGAAAAAGAGAAGGACAGAATTGCTTAGGCCGCGGAGAGACACGGAGGGAGCGAGATTGCCCTCCCAGCGCCTTTCCTGGGGGGGGCTTTCCCTTAGCGGCTTAACGTTTAGTTGAGGGCAAGCTTGCTTATTTAATAATCATGTATCATTTAGTAGTTAACTGACTAGATTTCGTTTGATTTTTTCATATTTCTTGTTTGGTGTTGCATTATTTTGCTTTTTTGGTTTCGTCTCGAGGCTGTACTCCGGCTGCCTGCCTCTTTAATAAACCTCGCGGCGCCATCCTGACTACACCTCAGAACTGCGCTCGGTGAAGTACTCCTTTTTCCCCTGCGATGGATGCAGTGGAGGACGCAGCCCCGTTCGGTGGAGAGCGTCTAACTTGTTCAGACTGCTCAGTGCTAACGGCGTCGTAACTCCGTACGACGTAGTTACCATTATGGATCAGTCGCTTACCGGAGATTTGCGCTTTTGATTAGGGGATACTATTTCGGCATCCAACACGCAGTATCATACAATCCCTGGATAGTTATATGACATGCTCTTATACATCCGTACTTCTCCCGGGCTTCTAGAATAGGTCAAAAACTGCCTCGCAAGCACTGCAGCCCATTCGCCAACGAGCCGCGGGCGCTAGTAAGGATCAACGTATTAATACCGAGTAATTTGACTTCCAAAGTCAAATCCAAGCCAGTCTTGGCTATTCCCTTCGCGCTGATACGGCGCTTTTCATACGCGCTAGTATCGGCTTTACGACTTAGCCCCAAGCCTGTCCAATCAGCTTACAGTCTGCGGCTTGTGACAGCATCGTAACTGTGCAGTATGTAGCAATTCTAACGGTATGGATAGGTTCAGGGTGACATCCATATAATTATATAGTATGTAGTTATCCTCTCAAGCCTATTTGTTTGGTTAGGGATCAAAGAGTGAATGCATTCTATGGCAATCTGAAATTTCTTCGGCGCGGATATGATATAATACCCAGTACATAGCCAACTATCCAGCGCCACTGAGATTGATAACATTGCTCCCTTGTTCAGGTGCGATATGAGTGAGCATCTCAGTTTTGTAGGAATTCTGTCTGACGCCAGCATCGAGGAGCGAAGTGTACTAACTAAGTACCTAGTCGGACAGAGAAATTATACGGTGTGTAACGTCCAGCTGAAGATACGTATATGTATACATTCGTGGGAATAGCTAGAGAACGATGCATACCATGTTATGCCTCATGTCCCGGACCAGCTCTACGGACAAATGCCTTTCGGATTTCCTGTCTCGATCTCTTGAACGTTGCTTTTGCCGCGACATATGTTGAATGTGCCGCTGATTGCACCGCCATGTAGTATTCACGCGGCGTAGTTGCAGTATAAACGCCGTTTAGAATGTGGCGGCGTGCCTTGAAAGGCAGAAATTATCGCACAGTAAAGGAAGATGGCAGCGCTGCCTGAGGCTCCCGCCCGACGCATAGGGAAAGACCAACCCCATGGCCGCACCTGCCCCCGTAACGGTACGTACAGTCCGTCTCGCGCAGTTTCCTCCCTCGAAAAGTAGTTAGCGCGGGCTCTTCTGGTCACGCCGAGTCCCCCCAAGTAATTCTCCTCCATAACAAATTCAACCCACTCCAGACATTCCAGCCTCTGATTTCAAGATTCCCTTTTCTTTTTTTTTTATTTCCTTTCGTTTGTCCCTTCTTCTTCCTGACTCATTTTGCCGAGAAGAGGCAAGCGGCGTTCTTTGCCATAACATAACATAACTAGTTGTTTAGGTTGGCGGCGCTGCCTCCACGGGGACTACCGCCAGTACACCACCACGTACCGATACTCCTGCCACTACGACTAGTTAAACATCACCTCGACTCCTCCATTTTCCCACCCGCTCTCGTCTACTACTGCGATTTCTGTTTTGGAAACCTTAAAAATCCAAGCTTCTTCTCTACACAGATCAGCCGTCTGCGGAGCCGCCTGGTTCGCGGTGATTTCTCTCTCTTTCCCTTGTTCTCGCGTAAGTCCTTTTTTCTTTTTACGCATGTCGCTTCGCCTCAGGAGAACTTGTCGACCACAGGACCGGGTAAATTGAGGGGATGCGAGAAACATACAAGAGTCATTTATGCTCATTTATGACTACATTTTGAGCCCTTTCTTCCCCCGGTCTTTTTTTTTCGGCGGTCAGAGGAAGCCGCCCTCCTTGCGCTCACTTTCTTTTCTCTATCACTTCATACTGACAACTCCGTGCAAGTAGTAGTGCTCTCTCGATTTTTCGCGTCAATCGCACATTTGCTTCACCATTTGAACGGCACCGCCTCGTTGAGATCTTCAAAACTTGTCTACTGGATAGATTTGCCTTTTTCTCCTTACGCATATATTCCCTCCTTCTGTTGCATGCCATTCCAGGTCTTATACCCGGTCACTCTTTTTGTCGGCTAGCCGGTTGGACAAGCTACAAGGACAAAGTGAAAACAAAGTGAAAGAAACTGTTCAAATCCATAGGGCAATCTCCTGCCGACCCGCGCCGAAATTACAGACGCCACACATACTTCCATATCTTGATGCTTGCGAGTGATTTGAATTTTGTTATCTGAAATCCGGCTTATATCAGTTATCAGTCATTTTCAATCCACATCAGCTCCTCGGGCGACGCCTTTTTTTTTTTTTTTTTTTTTTTTTTTTTTTTTTTGAGGGACGTTTCTCAGTAACGTTGGATTCTCTGAATGCAGCGAGAAAATACTCATGGGACTGCTGCAAAATCCCAGAGTCCAAGTGCGACACCAACCACATCACAATCGCCATCAAACATGGCATGGCATTCGCCGACAGAAACGTCAGCGTTAGACGGAAACCTTCCTCCCCGACCACCTCTCAATCAGCAACAGTCTAATTCACTTCCCTCGACCCCATACCAGCACTCCCGTGGATTATCGTTCCATTCAAGGTCACCGTCACCACGGCGACGAAGTACGTCCCCACGTTCCACACAGTCTGAAACGAATTCTCTATCGTCTTTTCGAAAACCCCTCGGCGGCTGCAAATATGAAACAGCAATGGCATATTTCCGCCGGCGGATGCCGTACAGCATCGGAGGCGATTTGTTACCCGAGGACAAAATTGGGTTGAAGGAAAATCTTAGCCGCCAAGAGGAAGCGAGGTTAAGTGCAGACATGCAAGAGCTCTATACGCAACTCTTGCCATCCGCTGAGAGTGATGATCGCCGACGACAGCTTGTCCAAAAATTGGAAACTCTTTTTAACAAGCAGTGGCCAGGCAATAACATCAAAGTTCACGTCTTTGGCTCTTCGGGGAATAAATTATGCTCAAGTGATTCTGATGGTATTTGCAACCACCTGTGTGACGATGACCCTTACTGTGTGAAATTCCCCTGACGCTAATGTTCATAGTTGATATCTGTATCACCACTTCCTTTAAGCAACTAGAGAATGTTTGCTTATTAGCAGAGGTTTTGGCACAGCGTAAGATGCACTGTCTGTTATCACTTCAAATAATAAGTGCATGGCTGACATTTTTCTTTGAATCAAGATGGAATGGAGCGAGTTGTTTGTGTTTCTCATGCTAGGGTGCCAATCGTGAAGATATGGGACCCGCAATTGAAATTGGCGTGTGACATGAACGTGAATAACACATTAGCTCTGGAAAACACACGTATGATCCGCACCTACGTGGATGTCGATCAGCGTGTCCGCCCATTAGCTATGATAATCAAGCACTGGACAAAAAGGAGGGTTCTCAATGATGCTGGTCAGTATCCAATTTGGTGATATCATTTGCATGTGCTTTGCTGACTTTTTATATGTACTTGATATATAGCACTAGGAGGCACATTGAGTTCCTACACCTGGATATGTCTGATCATAAATTTCCTGCAAACTCGTGATCCACCAATTCTCCCAAGCCTGCAACAGCGCCCTCATAAACCCCAGAAAATCATTGATGGTATCCAAGTATCATTTGACGATGATCTCGAATCCTTACGAAGCTATGGTCAATATAACACGCAAACATTAGGAGAGCTACTTTTTCACTTCTTCCGTTATTACGGCCATGAGATGAATTATGAAAAGCACGTCGTCTCTGTCCGGCAGGGTAAATTAATATCGAAGGAGGGCAAGGGATGGCATCTTTTGCAAAACAATCGATTATGTGTGGAAGAGCCGTTCAATACAATTCGAAACCTGGGAAATACAGCCGATGATACGTCCTTCCGTGGCTTACACACGGAACTACGCAGGGCATTCAAAGCCATCTCCGAGGCTGATCTAGATAAATGCTGTGAACAGTTCGTCTTTCCACCTGAGGAAGAGCGCATTTTCGAACGACCAGCTCCACAACCTCGACCGATCCTTGCTCCAATATCTTCGCAACCATCTGGGCGGGGTGGTAGAGGCGGCGGCCGTGGCGCCAGGCATTCGAATCAATTTGGTCGTGGTGGCAATAATTCGTCACGTCGTTCCTCCAGTGCGACAAATCGTACCACGACTGGGAACAGCTTCCGTTCAAATCATATCCAATTGTCACCGGACATGAATAACCTTCATGCTCAACAGGCGCAGTATCTACTCCACGATCAACTGTACCAACAAATACAAATTCTCCAGGCCCAAGAGCAGGAGCTGCGAATGCAGCTACATAACCAGTCTCTTTTAACTGGCCGGCCTCCACCTGTGCTAATTCGCCAACCTTTGATTCAGTTTTCATTTCCACAGCACGAGGTCGCCACAGATGACAGCTCTCGAGCTCGGGCGGGCACTGTCAACCATCCGCCATTGACCTCTTTCCGCCCAGGAATGTTTTATGCTCCAGCTTACGTGCAAGTCGCCCCACAAAATCTTCAAGGAAGCAATACAAACCCGCCGTCTCCGTCACCTTCTCATGCTGTCCCTGAACTTCGTCGTAACCATCGCCGGTCATCCGTTGCTAATGGCTCTCCGAGTGGATCATTGCGATCCCATTCACAGCCTGCGAGATCAGTACACTCTCCAGTTTTGCAAGGTTTGACTCCGTTATACTCATCGATACCCAATGACAGTTCTCGTAATTCACGAGAACGTCTACCGCCGGGCTCTCCAAGCCGTACCGAAACCGATTCAAGTCTGCAGTCTGTTTCGGTTTCGACGGTACCCACCCCTACTTTCTTTGACGATCATCGAACCACAGAATTTGGCGGATACTATGTGATGCCGCAAAATTACCATCAAAACTTGATGGCTATGTCTCTTCCTGCCACTGCCTATATTCAAACTGCGGACTATCGTTCAGCCATGCCTGTGTATCCCGATCCTTTTGGTATTGCGTCAGACCATGGATCTGCATCCAATGGCCAGGCCGCCTCACCCCGTGCTCTGTCAATACCCAGACAAGCTCCTCGTGACCGTGGGCCTCTAATCATTGATGGCTCCGTCCCGCCTCAGGAGTCGAAAGCATCGTCTCGCGACGATTACACAGATCGATATGTTTACCAACCGGCTCCTGGGTTTGGTGAGACTGCAGTAGGCTGGGATTCGCCATCCAAGAAACCCGATGTTCCTTCAAACGGAGTCCATGAACCAACCACATTCGAGATGGATCCTTTCTCTTTGACGAATAGTGAACACGACAGCCATAATCAGGCGGCTCATAAACAACAACAACAAGTGGTTAGAGGCCCTGATTCGGCTCTCAGCAGCCAGCTCCAAGGGTTGCACGTGACGACTTCTGGCAGCACTGAAGACTCAAAGTCATTCTCAGAACGAAAGAGTGCGAAGTCAGGTCAAGCTAACGGTGACTTGCCCTCCAAGCATGCTGTTCATCAACGGTCTCAAGGAAAATCAACCGAGAAGTCTTCGGCAACGACGAATCATACATCGTATAAAGAGAGCTTGCCATCTTCACCTACAACACGGAACCGTGTAAACGGCCTGGATTCAGACAAGTTGAATGGGTTGCACCACAACCATAAATTCAAGACGAAGAATTCCCAAGATACACACGCTGTCTCATCTTTATCTTCATTAAGTCGAAAAGATCCCCAACTGGCTTCGCTCCCACGCAAACCTGACGGATTACCGTTACCTGCAGGAGGCCGGGACCACAATCACGTCAATGGAGGCTGGCAGACTACCAAGAAGAAGCATAAGCGCAACGCAAAGTCTATGGTAGAGACACAACACTCCAATTTGGCCGAACCTCTACCGTTGGATGAATCCCTCAGAAAGGGTGGTTGAGATAGGAGACAGACATGGTCGTGATTGAACTTTCTTTCGGCCTCATCAATTTGCATGGCCGAATTGACCCTGGAGATCTTCAGATTCACACAAAGGATTACTTTCGATTGGGGTGATACTTTTCGGTTAGTCACGCTCAAAAAATATTTCACTGCATAATGTCTGAGGTGTTTCCATTGTTTTTTGTTTGTTTATTCAAAACCCTCTAGAAGGCGTTATCGAGGATGTTTGCATTTCAGGCCAGCGAAAATCATTTTGTCTTCCTTGTCTTTTTTTTTTTCCCTTTCTACTTTTGATGTATGTGGAAATGGGCTTCTTTTTCTCTCTCCGTGTTTAGTGGGATTGTTTGATTGAAATATCTTCATTAGCATTGTACTTAGGTATTATAAAAAGGGCAAGAATTGCCTGTCAGTGAATGAGGGAGTGATCAGCAATGGCAATAAATATATGAAGTGATATACAGATACTGGTGATTATTATTGTACATGTAGGGGTATGAAGAACTCAAAAAAAAAAAAAACAAACGCCGCTTCTCTTGGGAAAGAAAAGAAGAGGGAAAACGGCCATCTACCTCTGCAACTCCACAAAAACATATGGCATGATGACCTCGCAAGCAGTCCAGAGAACTGCGCCAGCTCGATACAGCGCCAGCGGGAAAAGATAGATGGGAGTTTCAGTGATATTGATCCAAATCGCGAGGAAAGCGACGGCGAAGAAATGCCGTATCAGCGTTGTGGGCTGTTTGATGAGACCTGCTAACATGCCGCAGGGCTGTTCGATCATGCCCATCTCAAAGTAACGAAAGCATCCGCGCTGGAGGATTTTGAGGTTGGGGTCTGGGAGCAAGTATTAGCGTCTTGACTTTGACTTTGTTAGATGGAGCGGGGTCAAGGTACGTACCATTTGCGGCGAATAAAGAGTATAAAGCTTGTGCCAGTATATTGATGACTGATGCGGTGTTCTTCCTCCGCCAGTGAAAGGTCTTCATGGTTTTTCTCACTAAAGGCGTATCCTTGAAGGTAGGCACGTTCTCGGGACTTAGCAGATCTCGCAATACCACAACATCGCTGAAAGCAACCGTCATGCCACCGCCAGTCAGCGGATGGCGCATATTCGATGCATCTCCGAGGATGATTAATCCGCCGGTTTTGTTCGTTGCAGAAGGCAAGAATGAGTTGGGCATCGATCGGAACCGGCCCTTTTCAATGGCAGCTAGGAAGCTTGGCTGGACACATTTTGGGAGGGATGGCAGGACCACGTTCCTCATATGCCCCTTCACCCCGCCATTCTCAACAGAGGCTGAAGGTAGGTTTTCTGGTATATCTATCAACGCCCGTGTTTCATGTGTTCCAATCTGGTACATGAGCACTGGCGGCCCGCTACCGATAAACACGTGGCCATGAAGCGGCATTGGAAGCTCGGCGTCAATCAATTCCAAGCCCCAGAACTTCGACTTGACCTCTGGTGTATGTGGGTGGAAGTCTTTCCGAAATTTGGAGGCATATCCGTCGGCAGCGACGGTTAGCGGCGCAATAAAGTGCTCCGTGTTGCCGTTGACTGTTGCTTCTGCTCCGATAACATCTGAATGGGATCGTATAAGGGAAGTTGCAGTAGCTTCGATTATCGTCACGTTCGGCGTCGCCCGGGCAGCTTCTCGTAATTTCATGATGAAACGGCCATGGTGGAAACTGCGGCCCTTGGGGAGGGAACCTGTCTTTTCGTCTGCAGGGTACGGGATCTCGACTTCTTTGCCGTTGAAAATCACGTCGTAACCATCCACTTCGATGGCATCAATTCCTTCTAAGCAATCTAGTAGACCCAACTGTTCGAGTGCTTGGACACCGCCAGGCTGTAAAAGCTCGCCGACGATACGATCGGGCTCCTTTAACGACCGCTCCAGCACCGTCACCTGGCGGCCTTGTTTCCCAAGCGCAACTGCAAGAGCACAGCCGGCTATTCCAGCGCCAATTATAACTATATCCGACTCATGCGTTGTCCTCGGCTTCTTGTCGTCCTCATTGCCGACTGCGATGACGGGTATTGAGGGCTGTCGCTGCCT
This sequence comes from Talaromyces atroroseus, assembly GCF_001907595.1. Taxonomy (NCBI): domain Eukaryota; kingdom Fungi; phylum Ascomycota; class Eurotiomycetes; order Eurotiales; family Trichocomaceae; genus Talaromyces; species Talaromyces atroroseus. The sequence goes on from NW_017971442.1 coordinate 699,295, forward strand.
TGTGGTTGTAGTGGTAGCGGCGGTGCTGACTGACATGGTTGGTTGAATAGCAAAATTGACGACCGACCGACCGATAAGAACGAGTGTAGTAAACTGACAGACAAACAGACAGGCGTCAATCAGCAGGGAGCAATGGACAAGAGCTCGACCATGCCAATGCCAGTAGAGAAACAACGAAGTGATAAATCAAAGTGATTGCCTTTTGAAGGAGAGGGAAAATTCCGGCGAATTTAATTGGGGGGTCCCCTTCCTGCTGCGGGTGGCGTGACATGTGATTGCTGCCCCGATCTATCTCCTGACTTTTTCCCTGCACGTGCGTCGGAGGCGACTTTACCCGCGGGATTAGGGTGACCCTTTTTATATGCCCCTCTACACGCTATGAGTCCACACATGGCAACATGCACTTGCACGACGTAATGGATGTATTTAGTATTACATTGCTACATTGTTATATACATAGGCTGGGCTTCATGGTGCTGCAATGATACCGCACAGTTGATACAGAGAAGGAAGAAAGAGTGACTATGACTCGACATCGTGCTCTTCCTCCCTGGCGAGAACGCTCTGCTGGTTCCAGACCTTATATGTCTTTTCCTCTGACAGGAAGATGTTGGTGGGCGGTGTAGTTATCCACTCCAATTCACGCTCCTCGTCCCAATGCCGGACCAATTTCTGCAGAGATGGAAAACTGTCGTTACGCCATTTGTGCCCCTGTGGATGGTAGAATTTCTGAGACATTCTCTTCCTGCCTTTGTTGTTTTTAAGCTGGGCCAGCTCAGGGTCGCCCTCGCTTTTTCTATGTAGCGTGTTCACTATGGTGCCGAGATGCTGCATGAAAGATACACGCAGTTCCCGTCTCGATGACCAGCCCGCCTTTCGCAGATTCCCCGTAACCAGAGCTCGACGCGCGTCGACAACGAAGTCCTTGTTGCATGCTGAATCCCGGGCTATTGCCGTCAAAATGCACCACCGGACCCCTTTGAGGTGGCCGGTTTGGACGAAAGCGCGCAAAAGAGTCCTCATGCAAGCTCCGTCAAATTTTATCTGGCGGCCCCAGCGAGACTTGTACGCTGCGATTAGTAAATCCAATGCAGCATCTGCTTGTCCCTGATCGATAAGCCGAGTAGAAATATTGTTCATAAAATGGTGCTTTAAACCGAGATTTGGCATATCCCAGCACATATTGTAGAAATGGAATACTGCCAGCTTGAGCATTTCGATATCACTTAATGCATCGACCTCCATAATTTGAGAGAAGAATACGGGGATAACGGGGAGATCAGCTTCCATATCTTTCCAATGATCTTCAATTATTTGACGAGCCGGGGCGATGCCTTTTTCCACAAGCATAGCAATAACGGCTAGTTCCACATGGAACGACTTGAACACAAACCCGGCAGCTTTAGCATTCTCAAAACACCATAGAACCGAGTCGAAATCTCCGGCATGCAGAAAATGAGCCATCTGTTTGTCCAACGCCGAGTACTGATTAATAGGTCTGTCTGTCATAATGCCACTTAATGCTCGACGGTACCAGTTCGGCCATACTCCCTTGTTTGGGATCAGGTTCGCTTCCCGCCAGGGCAATGAACGTTGGTCATAGCCCATGATCCGTTGCGAACTTGCTGACTGGCCATATTTAATCCGTGCTGCATGAAGCATTTGCCAGAAACCCACGTGGCTGCCTTCAATACTACGTCGCTCAACTTGTAGCATTTCGATAAACTCATCTTCTTTCAAGCTGACTTCCCACTGAAGAGTTTGAGCAAGATTCTCCAGTTCCGTAACGAGTTCAGCATCACCTTTTTGGATATAGGCTCTCAGAACATGCTCATAGAGCACTTGATCAGGCCTGAGCGAGTATTTTTCGACGGCTTTGTTAAAGAACTCGCGTATTGCTGCGGCGTTGTGAATAGGCCAAAATTCTAGAAAAACAGAGGTGAAAATGCGCGTGAAGTTGCGGTCAGACGTCAGCCCCAGGGTATGCATTTCCTCTAACCCTTCCTTGACCTCGTTCCAATTGCAAGCTAACGCTTGTCCAAGTAGCAATAGACCCTTGGTCCGACAGCTCCCCGTAACGCCATATACTGTCTCCATGTCATTTGCCAGGGCTTCTGCGTCTGCTATTCGACCAAATTGAATATAGGCTTTAATCATAGGATTGAATAGTTTTGCGGTTGGCTCTATGTCAAATCGCCCAATGATTGACAGCATCTTTTCAAACTCCCGATTCATAAGGTCAATATTCCTTGACTTTTTCCATATACTATGCAAAAACACACCACATAGGCTGCATTCCTTGTCGTGGGCAACATTTCTGTACATGACGATCGAAGCCTCCTGAAAACGTCGGGTCTCGAGAAGACACCTCACCACGAGTTCGACAAGATAAAAAGGTATATCTATCGCATCGCGATACCTTAAGATAACCTGCGCAGCTGATTCGAGCGCCCCGGATTTGGTCAAAGCAATCACCAAGAACTTCCACATTCGAGGCGAAATGCTGTCCAGAGCTTCAATGCGTTCAAACAAGCTCTTTGCCACCCAGATGTTGTCATCCGAGCAATTAGCGTAGAAAATATTCACTGCGAGCTCTCGTGTTCTTGCAGATAGGCGTTTCAGAGTCTGCGGGTGTGTCTCCAGGAACAGCTCTGCGGCTTCAATGATTTGACGTTTCTCGAAAAGATCACGGATGGCTCGAATTGCTTGGCAATACTCTTCTGATTGAATATCGATGCCTTGCTCCGAAGATAAATTCGGTAATTCTACCGGCGCTCGGTCGTACATAGAAGACCCGATAGTTTCTAGGTCGTAGACAGAAAAATTGATGGCTTCGGAACGATCCATCAACCAAGACTTTGTCATGGTTGCCCGTTCCAAATCTTGAGCTGCCGATTGCAAGTCTTTCTCGGTGAAAGTAGGTGGGATATCCGAATAAAAGCCAGAAGAACCCGAGCCCTCGACTACTCTGTTTTCTGTGCTGGCCTGTTCGACCATAGTACTGGAAGGATGTTCATGCTCATGGTTGTGAGATGATCTATTCCAGCCACCTTGTTTCAAAGACGCCAATCCATCGAATTCCCCGGCTTCTGCCGCTTCTACCATCAATGCCAGTTTTCTCGCCGCTGAGGTGGCATTGTAGTACGGTGCTGATGTTTGTATGGTCCGCTTGTTCTGGACGATTTTCTCGGCGATGGAGGCGCGGCGGTGAGCATCGTAGGTGATTGCTGCTACTGTGCAGACGCCTCCAATTGTCGATCCTGCTAAGGCTAATTGACGTAGGACTCGGAGGGCGTTCCTCGAGGGGACCAATGCGGTTCCGGTATGCTGCGGTAGCATGACCCGAGGTGTTTGGATGGGCGAGATTCAAGAAATCGTATGGTTTGACATTAGGAATTATGTATAGCTGGAAATTCAGACAATGACAACGGAGAAAATGCGAGAGCTAAAGAATTGGCAAGGTACACCTTGAATTAATCCTTTGAGGAAGGTGTTGAAGGTCAGCAACTACTGGTGGTGATGATGCCGCAGGGGATTTTTTTCGGAATCGGAACCTGGCATGCCAAGACTCCGCGAGCTGCCATCCTACTCCGGTTTAGTGTGCAGGCCTCAGGCAAAGACATCGACATCATACGACACTTTTTGATTTACAACACATCTCTAGTATTTTCTTTTTTTTTTTTTTCCTTTTCAGGGCAAACAAAGAAGACGAAGAAAATATTATATCGCAGAAATTGCCAATTCAGTAAATCCAAAACGCCATAGCATGTATATCCTTATGCAGTCTAATATTATTCCACGACCCATAAATGATGAAGCCAACACGAGAGGGGAAAAAAGAAAAGAAAAGAAAAGAAAAAGATGCCATATCCAGTACAGCATTGGTAGCAGATATGTTCTCACTTAGTGGCCAGCTCTAATTTCGTATACTGGAACTTCACGCGTCTACAATAACATCTTCCCCTGTATATTCTGGGGGACTGGATGATGGTGTCTCTGGCAGATGCACTGTAAAGAGAGCGTTAGCAATCGAAATATCACAAGAATCTTCAGATATAGCAACCTTTGGGTGAAATAAACCAGCTCAAAATGCCTGCGAGGGCAAAACCCGATGCCAAACAGACAAAGACAGCCTGAGGGAACTTGCCGACGGTGGCGCTATAGATAAGGTTGAAAATGACAGGCGAGACAACCCGAGCAAGGGCATGTAAAAGGCCGGTTGCGCCTAAAAGCCGTCCTGTCTGGCTTGGAGGAACATGTTTTGTAAGTGACGATTGTAGAGTTGGTGAGCCCATTCCTCCAAATGATGCGACCACGGCAGATAATATAAAGACCCCTCCAGACCCTGAAAGCGAGTAGCCAATATACCCCAGGAGATCAAATAGAATGGCCAGTCGGATGCACAAAATGTCCAGCCAGTCACTTCCAGAGTTAGGCTGTGTTCTTTGTTGTGGCCCACGGAAGAGTCTCGTTATCGCCGGTAATACAACAAGCAAGGTGAAAACACGCCCACAGTTTGCAACTGAGAGGAACACACTGGACTCATAGTTTCCCCAGCCGAATATATACTCTGCGTATAGAATAATGATCTGTAGTGTACCCATGGCTACACCAAACATCAACGTATCAATTGCCGCGATCAGAAGAAGGTTTTTGCGCAATTTCCTAAACAGAGATCGTTGTTCTGGTGATGATAAACCTGAGTTATTGGGCTTTGGAAACAAGATCACCAAAGGTTTGAAGATATTGGCGGGATGCAGTTCTCGCCATATGTTTTGCCTGGAAGTGCTATTCGAACGCTTTTGCTTTGCAATATGTTTCGTTTTGGCAACCGCTTGCCGGTCTTTAGATAAAGACTCTGGAATGAAAAGCACTAGCATGAGGAAATAGACTCCATGCAAAGCCAGAACAGCAAGGAAGACAGCCACTAGGCCTCCGCTGTATTTGGCAATGAGTCCAAATAGGAATGGCCCCAGTGCAATGCCACTGAACAATGTGGCATGGATCAATCCAAATACGACATTCCTTCTCTCCGGAGAGGTGCAATCGGCTGCATACGAATGCACCAACGAAAGACCCAAGGTAAAAGACCCGCATAAGCCGTCAATGAAAGCAGCAACGAAGAACCAGTTAACCGACGCGCTATCGGGATAGGCCGCAAGAAAAGTGGTGAAAAACTCGGACAGAAGAGTGCCGAAAATGCAAATAGCCAAGAGTGGCATGCGTCCATGTCTATCAGACAGCTCGCCTAGTCGCGGGCTTACGAGTGCCGACAGGAACCCTGATATCAGGTTCACGTAAAGCAAAGTTCGCGACGCGATGGATTGAACTGCCGGTATACGGCATTGATCATTGTCGTCCCCAAAGATCACTGGTGCATATGTGAAGGCTGGGTCTTTTGCCTTTTGATCAGCAAAATAGTCTCGGCATACGACAGCAAGGGCGAGGTTGACTTTGGGAACAGCTATTCCACCAAACGCAAGTGTAAAGAGAACAGTAGGAGGGATGATCCACCAGACCTGAGTGTGTTAGATGCATGTTTTAACGGAGCAGGATCATGATTTGTGCGTTCATACAGATGGACGCCTCCAGGGCGGCTTTGCATCGAATTCCGGACATCCCAACCACGGCTTATTAATCCTGTCAATGAAATCGTCTTCTCTGTCCACTGACTCTGGGCCTAACAGAGGAGCTAATTCGGGCACCAATTGGTCGTCTACATCATTCAAGATGGGGTGCTGGGGAGACACCCTTGCGCGTAGCACCTGTGCATCCTGCTCGGCATCCACCGTGAGGGTTTCGTCACCTCCTATGCCCGACATAGAAACTGCACCGTCGGCAAAATGAGTCTGTTTATGATGTTATCACGCTATGCACATGGATGGAATGTCCCGCGTGGGAGGATGCTTCGGCTTATGATACAGGCTCCGAGTTGCGGTAAAAATGGCGCTGGATCTTGTATACACATGTAATCCAGCGATCGATAACATCAGAATAAGAAGTATGATGTTGTGACGAGAAATCAGGATGACGACTCCGCCATAGTTAACTTAGTTTACCAACGCAATCTAGCGCTTATCTGCCACGGAACGGAGTTAATGAGGATTACATATCAAACCGTATCGGAATTGTGGGGGCTGCGCAAATGCGTTGGCCGTTGGTAACATGAATACCGTACCGTACGACAAGTCGGCACCTTGGCGACCCGAAAGCCGCACAGATAAGATAAGGACGAATGAGCGAGCCTCAATATGCGTGTGTTGGTTACATCTGCAATTACTGTACACGAGTCGGCCCCTTTGAGCTGATTAATAACTTTCTTCGAGATATTACAGTGCCACATATTATAACCGTAACTGATTATCTATCGTACAAGAGATTTCATCGCATCCCCGGCAAAAAACTTCTTTTGCTCCAAACAGCGTTCACTGGTACAGGCCTGGCAGCGAAGCGTCATCTGCCGTGAACATGGCTCCCCGGATTGCAGATGAGTCCGAGCAATGTCGGCCAAGGCGCGAATGAAAGTCGGGCTTCCATTGAGACTCTCTGCCCTTTTGATACCGGATTGACCAGCTTCCCCTATCACTTCGATGTCTAACTCATAGAGAGTTTCAATGTGATCACTGGTAAAGGCGATAGGCACGAGTATCATATCGGTGAATCCCTTTTTAACGTAATTCTCAACAGTATGGCTAGTTTGAGCGCCTTGCCACGCGGACGGTCCAACTTGTGACTGCCAGCAGAGTCGGTAGGGATTCGAGAATCCCAAGCGCTGCATGACTGCATGGACTGTCATCGCGACTTCCGCCGTGTATGGATCCCCTGTTCTGGTCAGCATAGCTATCGTCTATGGAGCGGTATAGAAGCAGGAAAGAATAACGGACCTCGATTGACGACGCTCATAGGAAGACTATGAGCAGAGAAGAGGAGTAGCACCGATGATCGTTTGTCTTCCGGGTAAGTAGCCAACTGGTCTTCAATATTCTTTGCGAACGCCTCTACAAGGCCAGAATGCGTAGGCCATCGATCAATCACACTCCATTGAATAGCACCGGCAGGGTCTTCACCTGAGCGTGGCCCTTCTAGCCTATTCCTCCACTTCCATAACTCATTGAGAGAACTGCCAGTGGTAGAGCATGAGTATTGGGGATATTGCGTGAATGCAACAGCTCGTCCACCATTTCCTCGCCCAAAGCCATCATCCAGCAACCTACTGTACATCTCTTCTGTCAATGGCGCGGCATATCTAAACGCAACGTATGGTTTGTGCGGAGCAGTTTCCGGGGATATCTCGTCTAGAATCTTGCACATTTCTTCGCATTGATGCTCTGACCATTGCCGAATCGGCGACCCTCCGCCAATATCTGAATATTGCTTTTGGATCTTGGGCGTTCGGCGACGAGCAAGAAGGGGTCCTATGTACTTTTGGAGCGGACCTAAAGGGATTAGGTCGCCATCTGCCTTTTTAGATTCACCTTGACGTTAGTATCTGTGTTAAGTTAGGTATGTACGCTTTGACTCACGAAAAGACGACTGAGAAAATCTTCAACATCTGCGGTTTTTGAAGGCCCCCCCATGTTCAAAAAAACCATCGCAGTAGGTCCCTTTGTCCCCTTCGTGGGCGAAGCAGCTGTCGCGAACCCATGCCCGATCAATTGCCGTTTAAGAAGCCGTGTCGCGGGTCTGATATTACTGGGGGAATTATTGGAGACAATGCGAGACGGCAAATACAAAAAATTGCGCAGTGCCATCGTGCAACGTAATATAATGGGGAGAAATAGTGCTGGGATAAGTGTGTTGGGGGGAACAAACTTCAAGGTTGGCGGCAAGCGTAATCTGATTCTGGAGGAGCAACGATCGGGCCAATCAGAAGCTCTCTGCAGGTAATCAAGCATGAGGTGAGATCACATGATACATATCCGACGCCAAGACACGTCATCTTTTATCAGACTTGGCTTGGTTATAAAACGAAGTTGTAAGATATCTCTAGTAGTTCTCATTGTATGACCATATTTTAATATTTATCCATGGTGAGCAAAACTCGATACACGGTAAATGAGTTCTTTTATACTCACGGTTTTCTCGTATACGTAAGAGCAGATGGAAAGTGTCCATGGATAGATATATTTATACATTTAGCTTCCAGTAAATATTTGGACTTTTTTGGGTCTTTTGAAAACTGACTGGATTAAGACTAGATTAGGGACAAATATTTGACGCGAGAAAGATAACGATTTATGCCGAGTAGAGATTTCAATTTTTCACGTCATACCTATCACCAGTCCCCCAATCCGCTCCTCATCTTCTCACTCTAGCGTCCTCGATTCCTGCGTCTAAGGATAAGGCTGGTTCCACTGAAAAGACACTAAGAACGTAGCCGTGAAACTCAGCCATAGCCAATCGCTTTTATCAAAGGTTCTGCGATGATGGCAGCAACGCAGGCTAAACTATTTCTAAGAAGATTCGTGACGGCAGCCCTAGCACTGGACTTCCGGGGGGTGAACTCGGTTAGCATAGTTCTTCATCATCTACTCGGCCAGCCTGGCGTGCCTGGCGTTTCATGACATAATCGGTCCAGGAGCCTTCCAGAATAGAGCCCAAGAGATACCCTAATGCGCTAGGAACATACGTGAGGCCAACTAGTATGGTGGCCAATTGTATGGCGGAGAGGAGAATGCCTGCGGTACAGAAAAATGAGCAAATAGTATACAGTGAATGTAATGCTCGAGTAATAGACCGTGATCAAAATCGGAATGAATCGTAAGGGATTAACTGACATTATTGGCATAACGGAGAACTCGAGAAATTTCCTTGCGGTACTTTCTGTTGCTTTTGTAGATGTCCTCCGCTTTTCCAAGACAAGGTATGTCTCCGGCAAAGAGCACCACACCATCAGCAGAGGTATGAAAAAGCCGTATATGACAAGGAACCACTGCACTCCTCCAGTCCCATCTTGTGGCTAAAGCACCGCTAATAATTGGGGCAAGCAGAGGGCTAAGTAGAACATGCCTATGGCTTTCCCTCGGTGCTCTGGGGCCTAAATTGCAATCGAACCTGTACTGGCGGACTGCAGTAATGCATATGCAGCGCTAGCGAGCAGACGCATGACAATGAACATGGCAATGTTGACGCTGAAGGCAGAAATAATGTTGAAGATGCCGAAGATGCCAAAGGATAGGATGTACGTAATGCGACGAACCTAGTTTTCGGAAATATGTGACTACTAAAGTGTTGATATGGCAAAGTCAAACGTCAAGAAAGCAACGGAAAGGTTGAATACCGTTAGAGATGCGTATAGGGCGCGCGAATTACTAGCAAGGATCGCTGCAAGGTTGCGATTAGACTCTCTGATTTCTCGCCTTTGGAGCAAAGTCATGTACACTTAAGATACTACTTAGGAGAGCAGCGAGAGCCACCACAGGCACAATGCACGTCAACATCCATTTAGTGAAAACATGAAAGTCCCTCGTACTTGCTGGTGCCGATACTACTACCAAAAATGAATGGAATTACGCTTCGTTCGAGCTCGGTTGTTCGAGCCTGCTGCTTCAACCTTCATAGATGACCCAGCAATAGGACAAGAAACCCTTTTCTTGATTCAAAATTTCGCAGCAGAGCTTCCTGGCTCTCCGTTCTCAGGGTCAGACATGGTTGACGGTCTTTACAACTGCCTTGAGTATGTTTCCTTTAGACGATGGCGGTCAATTTGTTCCTACTGATCTTTTGTACCTAATTAGCAAGATTTATTTACCTTTTCCTCGTCTGTCAGAGCTAAAGATATGCACTTAGGTTGCTTACATTCATTATGGCCCAATTGTGCCATAAGATTTGTCAAATTCCTTCTGACTACTACTGTAAGTTGAAACAGAAAGAGGCCTTCAAGGCGCACCGTAAGAACCTCAGAATGTACACGGTTCAATGTCAACAATAAGAACTCGCCATAAGAAGCTTTATAGACTTATTTTCTTTTGTTACATACTAATACGTCGTGAATGGACCGCCCCGGGGGAGTAGATTTGTAACAATAATTTCCTTCTATTGGTCCATTTACCGCGGACCTATCCATGGATTGGAGGCTAATCTAAACTTGGCTAGATCATCCGCCCTGCTACTTTATTTTGCTCCACTGGGCCCGCATGCCTCTGTAAGGCTTCGTAAGGCAACAAAATCACATGATATATCCGACCGTTCCTTTCAGATTCGATCCTGTCTAATTGATCAACTATTCAAACGCAACTTATCCCACTTTTCTAAGAACCCACTCAACTCTGACTCGCCCCCCTCATTACTCTGCCCACCAGAGACGAGATTGGGATACATACTATTGAGCTGAGTTCGGCTTTTTTTTTTCCAGTCCTTTTCCCCAAAATCAACAAAAAGCACTCGAGCTTCCTCCGGTAAGCATACGTGCATTTTTGCCGCATTTAGTTGGATCATACGCAAAATTCCTTTGCTCAGCATCCAGCGGTGGGCGCAGGCGCGTGTGACAACAGCCAACTCAGTGAATGCCTTTCTGTTGCTATCATCGTCGAGAGCATCTAGTAATGTAAACATGCTTGTGCTGAGCCAGTGGATCATGGTAGGTGACATGCGCTGGATGCCCCATTTTTTGCGATGCAAATTGGTCAATTTGAGAACTTCATGCGCTGCCGAGATTCGTATGTTTTTAACTTTTATTGGATCTGAGTTGGCATCATGAAAACTGAGAAAACCGAACATTTGCATAATGATGCTGTGATACTGCATACTGAGTTCCATGTTAGTAGCATAAATAACAGCAGGGGCCCGCTACACACTTACTGCAGGTAGAGTACATGAGGTACAGAGGCAGAGTCAGTCTTGATGCATTCTGGTAGGTTCGATTCCCACGTCCGAAGCTCCTTGTGGCAATTCTCCAGGACTGAAGAAACGTCTGATTCTGGCTGTAAACCATTGCCCATCCACTTACCAATTTTACCAAGGATAATCGTCAAGTCAGACCACCCATGGGAGATACAAGATAAATGTGCCGGCACTGGCTCTGCTTGCCGTGGATACGGCGACCAAGTATCCCAGCTCGCACCATGGCTGAGTTTTGGTGGAGGATACTTTGGCAAATCCTTGGGTTCATATCGCTGTAGAGAGACCGAGAAAGTCCTGAACAGGGGTTAGTGCTGACTACTTCCTCGTATGTTCTTTGTTCCGTACGTGATTATGCTAAACATGCCCCAGAGAGCGTAACTGATTGGGTCCTCGGCATTACGAATACCCCCTTGGGCTAATTGCTTCTCAAACTCTTCAGTGGCGCGTCTAGCCAATCCTAGATACATCCAGCCTGTCCGATCCTTTCCAACCATAGCCATCCTAGGGGAGAATGAAAATCAGACAAATACAGACGATCAAGAAAGAAGTATTCTCACACGACGCTTAGTGCCGCCAACCCCTGAATTGTAGGAAGATTTGCAATATCGTCTATTTTAACAAGCAAAGTTTTTGCTTCTTTAATGAACTTGTCGCCCCGAGACGCCATATCATCTGCACTGGCAGATACTTCAATGTAGTCACTCAGAGCCTAGATAGGTATGTCAGCTAGGTGGTCAAAATATAGTCTGGTACAATTCTTACACTCGCTTCGGCAAGGATGGCGTTAACCAAAAAGGGAGAACAGTAATTGCAGTCTAGCTGAGCAGCCTGCATGTCTTTAATGAATGACTCTCGATGCACATAGTTTTCAAATGGATTGCTCCATGTGAACCACAAAGAGACCAGGTGGGAAACCAGGTCGTCATCATCAGTCACGGTGGTCCAAGGCTTAGCTGGGACTTTGAAGATGGGGATGTCCGACAATCTTTGTATATCCATGATACTGCCCATGTCGCGCGCCCGAACATTTCTTCTTGATTCTTGAATCTCATTTTGCAGCCTTTCCAGCTCTGGTGTTTTCTCTATATTTGCGTCTCTCACTTGTGCATCTATATATGCCCGAATATCGCTAAGCGAAGCATGGCCCCTGATTAGAGTCAGCAGCTGTTCAACATAGGTGTTCTTGCCGTCACGCATGGTAGCAACGAGGTCGATAAGAAGTTCTCGGTCCTTTTCCAGATCATCTAATGTCCGTTTGACAGCTATCTTGCGACGACCGTCTCGTGTCTGGTCAACCACGCAAACTGTGCCATGAGAAACACAATAGTCACAGGGGGGACCACCGCGGCACTAATGCTCGGAAGAGTCAGGTCTCAACTTAGATCTCTTCAAGCAAAACGAACAAAGGACTACCTTCACTTTTCGAGTTTTGCAAACATCGCAAGCCGTCGAACTCTTTGTGGATTTCCGAGAACTCCCCTGACTGAACGCAGGGTCGCGGGATCCCTGTGACGCCGGAGCCAGATCCTGTTCAGGCATTGTTTCTATTAATCTACTTTTAAAAAAATAATATAATAAAGAAATAGATTCGATTTCAGTAGCAACAGGTGAAAGAGCGCAGAACGTTGTTACGGGAAGATAGGCCGGCATTTTTAGTCTGCCCTTCGATTAGTTGATCTACTATAACAAAAGGGGTCCAACCAGCCAAGGCGATACACGTAGCTCGCAGGATTGAAGCCATGCCTATGTCGGATATCACTTCCACCAATCGCTGACGCAGTCGGACATGCACCGGCGTGATTTACTTACCTTCATTCGATGCGTTAGCTAACATACAATCCGCGATGCAAAGTGGGAATATAATATGAATAGTCACGCACGCCAGTTTAATCCGAGCCATACTCTTATCCACCTGTCTATTTCATTCGACTACCTCTGCTTACAGAGCCTTGTGTCCTTCTGCTAGCTGATGGTAGGTCCACTTTAGATTCTACACCGGAAGACTGTTCTCTGGTATGTTCAGCAATTCGCCATCAACATTGCACGGATGCAACGTAGTGGGATAATGCTTTCCGTCGTGTTCTCCCTATCATCGTCTGATGAAGATTCCAGTATGTGGTAGAGCAGACCCTAGCATACCTTATTTGTTCACACGCTTCGCAGACGGGTCGATTTCGAGCCTGGTACATTCTCCTACTCATTCTGATTATTGCGAAGGACGATTGTCAATACCTTGGGCAGTAGAAATAAGGTCTCAAGCAAGGAAGTTGACAAAACAGACACGACGAACATAACCGGTTGGAAGAATCGAAAGATAGGCCGCTGCCTAGGTATAGCAAAATCGAGACCACGTCAGAAAGCGGGCAAGTTATATTTGGCGCCATGTTTGGTCATGTTCCCCAGCTTTCATCACTAGAGTTATATGAGGAGGTAGAAGGAGGAGCAAGTCGCGTCGCGAACCGCGAGAAGTTGCGGCGTACGCGAGACTAGTCCAAAAAAGGAAACGCTAACGGGATCGGGAAATGCAAATGCATGGCCAGGCAACAAAGGAAAGGAGGCTCTTTCTGCTCAACGACAAACCGCGATTTGTTTATGAAAACAGAGAGATGTAATGAGTAGCAGGCGATATGGCTGAAAACTATCCCCCTGCAGACGATGAAACTTATCAGGAAGAGGATGAGGAGGTCGATGAAACGGTACGTACAAGATGCCGTGAGTTAGTCAACTGCTGACCAGGCCCGCAAAGAGCTATAAATCCGTCAAAGATGCCGTGCTTTTCGCCATCGATATCAGCGACTCTATGCTGGTGGCACGGCCGTCAGAGTCAGGCAAAGGAGAGCCACAATCACCAGCAAAAGCCGCCATCAAATGCGCCTATCATCTGATGCAACAGCGTATCATCTCCAACCCAAAGGATATGATGGGTGTGCTGTTTTTTGGAACAGAAGCCTCGAAGTTCTACGACGAAGATGAGAACAGTCGGGGCGGGCTTTCCTATCCCCATTGCTACCTGTTTACAGATCTCGACGTCCCTGATGCAAACGACGTGAAAAGTTTACGTGCCTTGGCCGAAGACGATGACGCGGCGGATCAAGTTCTAGTACCCTCAAAGGAGCGGGTCTCGATGTCTAATGTGCTCTTCTGTGCAAATCAAATATTCACATCTAAAGCTTCGAACTTTCTCTCCCGACGGCTCTTCATAGTCACGGACCGTGATAATCCTCATGCTGACGACCGTACAATGCGTTCCGCAGCCACAGTGCGCGCGAAGGACTTGTATGACTTGGGGGTGGTTATAGAACTGTTTCCTATCTCCAAGCCAGACCACGAATTTGATAGATCCAAATTTTATGACGTATGTATAGGTGTACCCCCAGGAATGGCGTTTCACAGCAACTGACTATTGTATAAGGACATCATTTACAAAACCGCCCCCGGTGACCCAGATGCTTCTGCTTTCACTGCAGCCGGAACCCAGGTTCCTAATGCAGGTGGTGACGGTATCTCGTTGCTTGATTCCCTGTTGTCATCCATCAACTCTCGACTAGTTCCACGTCGAGCTCTTTTCAAAGTTCCTCTGGAATTCAGCCCTGATTTTAAGATATCTGTTACTGGATATCTGATCTTCAAACGACAAGAGCCATCCAGAAGCTGTTACGTGTGGCTTGGTGGTGAAAAGCCAGAACTAGCAAAAGGTACAACCACCCAGATTGCGGACGACACTGCGAGAACTATAGAGAAATCGGAAATACGAAAAGCGTACAAGTTTGGTGGCGAGCAAGTTTCATTCACCCCGGAAGAGCAGGCAAAACTGCGAAACTTTGGCGATCCTGTTATCAGGATCATAGGCTTCAAACCAATATCATCACTTCCAATCTGGGCTTCTACCAAACATCCGACGTTCATATACCCTTCTGACGAGGACTACGTCGGTTCCACTCGAGTATTCTCTGCCCTTCATCAGAAGTTAGTGCATGACCAGAAAATAGGCATTGTTTGGTTTATACCACGGCGGAATGCAACGCCTGTCTTGGCTGCCATGCTCCCTAGCGAAGAGAAGCTAGATGACAATGGCTTCCAATTTATTCCATCGGGAATGTGGATTCTGCCCTTGCCTTTTGCAGACGATATCCGACAGAATCCAGAAACAACGCTGATGGTAGCGCCAGAACCGTTGATTGATCATATGCGGACTGTAATTCAGCAGCTTCAGCTGCCCAAAGCCCAATATGACCCTCGGAAATACCCGAATCCTTCGTTGCAATGGCACTATCGCATTCTGCAAGCGCTCGCGCTAGACGAAGAATTGCCGGAACAATGCGAAGACAAAACGATTCCCAGATACAGACAGATTGACAAACGCGCAGGAGATTATGTTCTTCAATGGGGCGACGTTCTGGAGGAGGAGTATCAAAAAATGTTCTCCGGTCAGCCCAAAACCTCAACGTTGGCCAAGAGAGGGAAGGCATCCATCGAATCGGCCCAGGAAGGAAAGCCCGCTAAAAAGGTGAAAACCGAGAGTGGTAATGCACAAAACGCCTCGGACGAGGTTTCAAGTCACTATCACAGCGGTACCCTGTCCAAACTGACAATTCCAGCGCTCAAGGAGTTTTTAAATTCCAAGCAGCTTTCTGTCGCAGGGAAAAAGGCGGATTTGATTGAAAGGGTGGAAGAGTTCTATGACAAGAAAGGCTGAACAGAAATGCATGTTGGCCATGCTTTATTGCCTTATTAATGGAATGATTTTTTTTTGGCAATGAAATCATACTTCTCGAAACGTCATCTTCAATATCATCTAAATGCGCTGCTGCATAATGGTTTGCGAGGATTACACATGGGTAGTGCAAATATATTATATACAGTACCCTCGCGAGTGTTAACACCCCTTTCTCACCGCCAAATTTTCTGCCGGTTAAAAACAACACTAGTAAATAAAAGCGCGTAATATCGCGTCGCATATAAATTATTATGGCAACCTATATTCAATTATTCAATATAAATGATGGCTCCTCGTACTCCTCGCAAAGAATTAGACCCTTGTATAAGGGCCCAGATATGTGAACTTCATTCAACAGTACGCTGGGGCTATAAAAACATTCATAAAAAGTATCCTCAGATCTCTATATCAACTATCCGCTATACAATCAAAAAGGAACAAGAACGTGTCAATCAACGCTCATTACCTCGATCTGGAGGTCCTCAAAAGTTATCGTCTAAGCAAAAGGAGAATCTAGTTCATCTTGCAACTCAAAATCCTCATATTAAAGTACGAGAGCTTCAAGAATCTATAGATATAAGATATTCAAAAGACACTATCCGCCAGATATTCCGCAACCTTCATATAAAGAAATGGCTACAGCGAAAACGGCCTGAAATTCTTCCTAAGAATGCAGAAAAGAGGCTTCTTTGGGCACAAAGGTATACTCATTATACAGCTGAAGATTAGCAAAGAGTAATATGGAGTGACGAATTCACAGTTGAACGAGGCAAAGGTGGTAGATTGATTTGGACGTGGAATAGCCCTAGTAAGCAACTAATTGAGCATGACATGCTTAAGATACACACTAAGGAAAGCGTTAAAAAGATGTTTTGGGGTGCATTTCGATATAATCAACATACAAGGTTAATCCCATTAACGCCGGATGGTTCTTCTCAAGGAGGAGGTATTACTACAACAGTTATAAGGCAAACTTATATGAACCAACTTCCGGAACTACTTCAAGTTAAAGATATCTTTATACACGATAATGCGCCAGTACATGCAGCTTCTATTATCAGAAATCTGCTGCAAGAGATGCAGATTGAAGTAGTGATGTGGCCTTCATACTCGCCGGATTTGAATCCTATTGAGAATCTATAGGCAATTATAAAGGCAATTATCCACAAGGATCATCCTGAGCTGGAAAATGCACCTGATAATGATACAACTTTATGTTTATTGATACAGGCTGCTATTAACGCGTGGGATTCAATAAATAAACGTGTTCTTAAGAATCTAAGCGACTCTATGCCTCATAGAGTGCAGGCCGTATTGGCCGCAGATGGGTGGTATACTAGTTATTAGGGCTTTTTGGAGGTTTTTGTGTATATTAATTAGGAAGGCGGTCTAAAAGCGGGTATTAGTAATCAACAAAGGGGTGTTAACACTCTTGCACCCCCACTGTACATATAAGTGAGTGCCTAGGGATGTTAGGTATCTTCACGCTAAGACGCGACTGTAGTAGCCTCTGCATCCTCCTCGCCATCCACTTCCTCCCCATTCTCAATGGCCTGTTCTCGCCTCCTTTTAGCTCTCTCGCGTTTCTTTTCTAGAAGGTGGTTTAATTTCTTTGCCACATTGAAAACACCCCCAGTTCCTGCGCCACAAGCAGCACATGAAGGATTCTTGCGATATCGCTGAAGAGCGCAGCTCTCGCAAAAATAGTGGCCGCACTTGGTGACGATGGGGTTCTTATATGGCTTTTCGCAGATAATGCAAGCAAAAGGAATGTTCTCAAGCATCTTATCATCCTCATCCTCCTCATCATTGGCCTGATTCCCTCGTTTCGACTGAGACGCTACGGTGCGCCCCGCGAGCTTCTTTCCCTTTGTATCAATTTCCCAATCCCGATCAAGCTCCCAGCCATGCCGGTAGTTCTCGCGAAGATGCGCGAACTTGCACGAGTCTCCGAAACCGCAAAATCCCGTTTTTTTGTAATCAGTACATACGTCCGGCGCCATATCTGTAAAGGTGACTGTGCGAATATTTGTTGCCGCTTTCATCGGACCAAACTGCTTCGATGTCGAATTGGGATTCTTTTGAACAAAAGACTGGTAGGTTGTCGCGCCCTTGTACGTCCCATCTAATGACGGAGCCCCGGGTTTAGCTCGTGTATTTCCAAGTAGGTTTTTAGCGCTCAATTCGCCATTCTCTTGTTCGTCGTACCAATTGGTTTGTTTGGTAGCATCGTTTGACGTGATTAAAGGAGCAGCGGCAGCATACTCTGGAGCGTCATCGAGTTTGGAATGGGTCTTGTTCGAGGCTGACGATGCCGTTACGACTGCGTTTTTCCGACGTCTCTTGATTCGCCGGCCTTCGTCATCATCCGAGGAAGTGAAGTCAGAATCGGAATCAGATGCTGGCGGCGGAGTCGGCACTCTTTTGCGAGAGCTTGATTTTGCCTTGGCTGAGCGTTTTTTGAAGGTTACTTGTGGAATATCGGCCTGCGCGGTTGGCGCCACTTCTGCGGTTTCGTCAGCCATTCCTTGGCCAATGTCTATGTCAAAACACAGAGAAAAGGCAAGGCGTGGTGTGGTTCTGTGCGTAAGGAATTGATACAACCGCGCCAAGGGCCCCTCCAGGAACTATTAGAATGCGTGACTTAACTAAATCGATAGTTGCAAGTTGTATGCAAGTGGCGACGGTTGAGATTGGTAAATGCTGTTTGAAAATGGGTTAGCGCCGCATCGCAGAACATTTGTAAGCCGTATCTATCACGTGACCAGGGCCTCGGTGGCGTTACTCCCAATCCAGCAAAGCGCGTTTGGCCATGCCTAATCCGGTTAAGCTTTGTTTATCTAGATCCCGTCCCGTGTATGACGCCGTACGTGCGTCGTAAAGAAGCTAACCCCGTATTACTTATTATTCATTTGCTGCAGTTTCCAAACATGAACTCAACTACGATGAGCGGAACGATGCATGCGATGGCGGTAAGCACAACAATTAGCATCACTTAAAAACCACATCTTCTTCGGATGACTCGATGTCGAGAGCAGACTGCATAGAGAGATGGGTAACCGACTTTAAAAATATAACATGAGACTGGTCATAATCTATGCTGGACTCCACCAACTAAACGTGCGCTTAGTATAGTCACGTCACGTAATTAGAGGAATCCCACCTAGAAAATCCTGTCCGTACGATGTATTTACCCGTCTCAAATACACGCTCTTGACCCCTGCACGGGACTGCTGGCTTCATCTCCTTCTTGCGCAGACTCCGACCCAGTCGTAGTCAGTCCTCCTGTGCTGTCTGTCCTACGAACCACGTCCCACGGAGCATGGAGGACTAGTTAGCAATTCAGTTAGCTGCTGTCCATCCCTTCCAGTTCCCTTCGTTTCTCTCCTTCCTTCTTTTCCTTTCCTTTCTTTCTCTGTGTGTGTCTCCCCGCCCAACGAAGTCGAGAGTGTTCGCGTTCGACTTCGTTGCAAGCATATCCTTTCCATTTGTCTTTCCTTTCCCTTCTTTTTGCCTTTTCTTTTTTCTTTTTTCACTGTCATCGACACCATACTATCCGGCTTCTCGACTGGGTGCTGCTAGTTCTCCAGAGCAATTCGTTGTTCCCTCGTGTTGTGCCTGCAGCCAGACCGCGCCAGTTGCCGCACCCACCGGCGGCCACAGAATCAGCCACCCACAACGCGTACCATACTTGCCCTTGTGGGAGTCAGTCAACAAACCGTCATCACGACCTGACTGTCGCTGGTCAGAAGTCCGATACCGCTAGAATATATCTATCTATACCCTCAACTCACTCGCTTTCCAAGACTAGGTGAATGTGTTTCGGGAGTCTTCTCACTTGACGCCAAGACAACAGTCGCTTGGGCACGAAATTACTCAGCCAGGAACCCCCCCCTTCGATTTGTGCTTCACTTGTCGGATTATGCGCGCAAACTAATTTCCCCGATATCAACACTGGGTAGATAGGAATTCTATCGATCACTCAATCTTTGTTATTGTCAGCCAAATTATTCTTTTCGGCGACATAATTCCGCAATCAAACTTGCTTCCAGCTCCAGCGATTGAATTGCGCTGGCAACTGGAAGCGAGTCTAGTGGTGCACATCTCATGGAGGATCCCTTTGTTTCTAGCCCTAACGGGCTTACAGGCCCTCGGGAGCCACACCGATATTCTGCTTTCGATACTCAGCTCTTTAGCCTGAATGCATCATCGCCATCTCAAGCTAAGCGGGCGCTCGAGGCGCATCTAGCGGAAACCGAACGGAGGCTACAAGAGGCGTCAAAACTGGGCACGGCGCTCGTCAATCAACAGAAGGAACTTACCGACAAACTCCATGAACTCGAACAGCAGAGAGACGAGGGCGAAATCGGCCCGGAACTTCGACAGAAGCTAATTGAGTTGGAAAAGGAGTACAATGAAATCGGCCGGGATAGTGCGCGTGCCTTCTTGGCGCCAAAGCGAGCAGTCAGTGGCGGAGAGAGCACGCCTGGCATTGACTTACGCGTATGTATCATACGTCAAGCTTTCCAATCATCACATATATATTGACTTCCTGCATCTAGTCACCCGCAGCGTCTTCCGTGTTCACGAGCCAAGCAACTGCGTCGCCGTCCAAAGTTAGCGTTCCTTCGCGAAAACAACGAAATCAACCGTCGAGCCGTGTCCATGATATCGAGTTTGCTACTGAGATTTCAACTTCACTTCTGGCTCAGGTCCGTCAATTACAAACAATGTTGGCTGAACGAGAGGAAGCATTGAAGAACGTGACCCTTGAGAATTCAAAACTTGAGCTCGAGGCCGAAGGATTTACGCAAAGGATTCGTGATCTTGATGAAAGCGAGCAACGTTATAAAGACGAAAACTGGAGTTTGGAGACGCAGATGCATGAGCTCATGGCTGCCTTCAAAGAATCCCAAGAACGTGAGACGAAACTCAACAGTGCTCTGAGTTCTTTAACCGCTGAGAAAACCGGAATTGAGCGTGAAGCGGAAGAATTGAAGCAGAGCAATGGGAAGCTTCTGGAAGATCAGGCTTCCGCCCAGAAAGCACATGACTCGGAGGCGAACATGTTAAGGAGAAATTTGAACAGCGGGGATGCGGAGCGAGTTACACTTCAAGCGAAGGTTGAGGAACTAACATCCCAGAACCAGGAACTCGCTAGGGCCGTGGCATCTATGCGCAATCGTCGGATTGATGTCGAAACACCCCGTCCTCGTTTACATGACGCTGAGGATACCATGCCAGAACAGGACTCTCCCGAAAGCTCACCTCCACCGTCGCCCAACAAACATACTCCAAGACACGGCCTCCTGGAAACAGAAACTCTGCGAAGCTCTTTGGGTCATGCTCATCGTATGATTCAGAACCTCAAAAGCAACATTCACCGAGAGAAAACTGAAAAGATTGAGCTCAAGCGAATGTTGCAAGAAGCCCGGGACGAACTTGAGACACGGCGACGTGACACTGCGGCACCAGGAAGTGGAGCCAAACGGCAAAAAATCAAGTCTGAGGCATTCAAAAAGCCACTTTCTCGCTCTGATTTACTTGGTCCTAGCAGGAGAGGGCGTACTGAAATTACCTTGGAAGACACAGATTGGGAGGATCATATAAGTGAAGCAAGTCCTACTCGTACAGTACGGTCTAAGGGCTCCCACCAAGGGCGCTCCCCAAGGCACCGACCTGACCTGAGTGATGTGTATCAGACTGCTGCTGAAACTGACGATGCTTTCGAGACGGCGAACGAACGAGAGACCGCTACTGAAAGCGAAGCTTTCCAGACTGGGGCTGAGAGCTTAGCTGATGATAGTGATGGTGATCTTACTGAGACTGAAGATAGAGGAACCCTCCGTCAAGCAGCCCCGCGTGCTAGGAAAGTTCCTTCTCAACTTTTCACGGCGCAGGCCGGCGATAGGACATCCTACTTGAGCACAGCGTCTACTTCAGATGACGAGATTCAGGAAGTCCACACACCACTACCCTCTCAACGCAACCGTATCAGAGTCAGTCGCGGCGGTTTCAGACGAATTCGACCGTCTGGGGAGGCTCCAATGGCATCTTCCCATGAATCATCTAGCGCTCAGCATTCGCCAGTCGGTTCTTTCCAGCATGAAAATGCGGCGCCCATGGGTCAGAGCCTCTTTGCGGAACTAGAAGAACTGGGTAGTCCTGGTAGTGATGGTGATTTCGGTACTCCCATCCGCACCACACACATGCCCTCTCAACCGTCAACTCCACTCCAAAACTCGGTCACGTTGATCAGACAAGCCTCTCAGGAATCATTGCCTACTAAGCCTGCAATGATCGATTCTTTTACCATGACGGACCCATGGGAACCTGAGGTGGTTTCTGAAACAGCTCTTGAGCAGGTTCCTGAGACGGAGACATTCTCGCCAACACTGGTAGATTCAGCAACTCAATACACACCTACGAAGCGTAACACGGAATTGAATGGCGAACACTCAGATGCTTTCCCAACGCCACCGAAGACAATTTGGGACGAACCCAAACTAGTTGAGAACAAAGATCATGCTGTACGGGAACTGCTACCTTCTCCTCTGTATCACTTCGAATTTTCAAGCATCACAGCCGAAGAGACGGCACCGGTCGCTCCCTCGATGCCTGAATTGACGCTATCAACGATATTTAATGAAACCACTGAGCCTGTAGCAGCGAAGTTACTGGAGCCCAAGCAGGAACTCGTTGCAGAGGACGTCGCCAAGCCTCAGCTAATGATGTCACCTGTATTTAGTGAGAAGACTGAACCCGTCGCCTTCAAATTACTGCCTCCTGAACCAGCCACTGCCATTCACGAGCCTGAGCCAGAAGTCCCTGTTATTGTGCCACAGCTGTCTCTATCCTCGATTTACGCCATACAAACTGAGCCCGTGGCAGTGCCAGAGAAGGTACAACCTGCAATTGCACCCTTGTCATTTGCTTCAATTCAATCAGCAGAGACTGTACCCGTAGAGCCAGAACTCGCACCCGCTGTACTTACAACAGCTTTCACTCCCGAGAATGCACCGGAACAGCCAACCTCAGCTATACGACACAATGAGCCCAATATGCTCATTGGCAAGAAATCGTCTGCCATCTTTGTTTCTGAAGATGCAACAAGCCAGGCTTTTGGTGGAGTGGATGCCGAGAATCAAACAAAGGATCGAAGCATGCCTTTGAATGACATATCCGGGAATAGTACTTTCCGTGAAAGCATGACAAACATTGTACAGCACTCTGACCAGGCTGCTCAGACGATACTATCATCCAAGCAGATTGATCAATTGCTTTTGGACCGTATGGCTTCTCGCCCATTTACGCCATCGGAGCCGAGATCTGTCTCCGATTTGGATTCCGTAGTAAATTCACCTGGTGCAACTCCGAAGGCTAAGATTCCAATTGTCGAAGCGGGGACAGTACCAACTCTCCAGTCAACTCCTAAGCGACCCAGCAGCTCTACAAGCGCGAGTAGGGTCTCTTCCTCAAGCGTTCACCCGCCTCTACCAGCAGATCACAAACAAGTGATCGCAGCGGCACAAAATGCTCAGACTACAGCCGGCACCATGGGGCCTCCTCTCGCTCCGGCGTCAGCGTATAAAACGAATATTCGCCCAAAGACTCCTAATGAGAGCGTTGCCCAGACCGCCTCAGTCAGGGCTAGATCGCGACGTGAGAGCCAGGCCTCCACTCGGAGATCGTCTTTGTCTTCATTTGTCTCTGAACTTGATGTGCGATTTAACATGCACACAGATGAGTTACCTCACGGCGTACATCCTGGAACGGATCCTCGCATGATCCAAGCCATCACTCAGACAATGATCGGAGAGTACCTGTGGAAATATACTCGTAAGGCTGTGTCGGGTGAGTTATCTAGCTCCCGTCATCGCCGCTACTTCTGGGTCCACCCTTATACTCGGACACTATACTGGAGCGACCAAGATCCTTCCCACGGTAGCAAACATGAAAGCAAGGCGAAGAGTGTTGCTATTGAAGCTGTTCGTGTGGTTACAGACGATAATCCTTATCCCCCTGGGCTACATCGCAAGAGTCTGGAGGTTCTCACCCCTGGCCGTCGAATCCGCTTCACTGCGGCTACAAGTCAGAGACATGAAACCTGGCACAATGCTCTGTCATATCTCTTACTTCGGACCGAGGACGAGAAGCATGCAGGACAAGAAATAACTGCGGATGATGTGGATGAGTTCAATCCCGGAGTTCGAAGCGCATCGCGACAAACAGGACCAAGGATGTCGGTATCATCTTACCAAAGTGTGAGGACGAACACGTCAAAGCCGCGTGCGGCATCGGCTTTATCAGTTCGCCCAGCAGTTACTCCTGGGCGTGTGTCACCTGCGCCTAGCTATCCGCAGAACTCCACGTATCGTCAAGACCAATATCGACAAAGTACATCTTCTCGTATAAGCAGCGTGTTTAACGCCACTATTCGAGGATCTTTCGCGAGCCGTAGAGGCAGGCACACGCCAGTCCAGGCCGATAGCATCTACCATGATCATAGTGCCGACCACGATAGTGCGGAGGACCTCCGGCAGGTTATTGAGCGTCAAGAGCGTGAATCAGATCGGTTGGAGAACGTTCGTGCATGTTGTGACGGTTAGTTTTCAACTTACTTTTTTTTTTTACCTAGGTTCTATTTTATACTGACGTCTTCTAGGCAAGCACGATGTCGGGTCCCTCTCTAGAACGAGTCGTTATAGTCCTGGACTGAAGCGATTGTCTAATTCGTATAGTCCCCATTATCACAATCACAGTCACAATCACAATTAGCCATACCGCACACTCTATGCCAAGTTCTCTATCCTGCTAGGATACCTCACGTCTTCTCATCAAAGGCAATGAGATTCAGGTCGCCTGGTTTTTCTGCTATATATTGTGGTCAACGAGTTTCTTTTGTGTGAGCATTTGGGCCCCAGAGTGCATTATTACTTGGGTCTTGCTTCATTTCTGAATTCGGTCGGAGTTGAATCGATGTTAGCGTTTCAAATATGCGCATGGTATTTTACAAACTTTCTCTCTTTTGTTCATCTCATACTGCTCCTATTAATATATTTCTTTTCTGTCGTTCCGGGGTTCATTGGGCCATTTCATTGAAATTAATACCCCGACGCCTCCTCTTCCCATTCATACTGAACCAACAGTTAATTCTTGTTTCTTCTACTGCTGAGAGTCCATTTTGTTTATTTCGAGACTTTCCGCTTGTCAGAACGGCCGTCGCTCACTATACTTGTATTTACTAGTCTGATCCTCTCTCTCTCTCCTTTTTGTTTTCACTACTGTCGGTTGGCTTAGGAACAGAAGTATACTAAATTCATCATATCTATGAATAGCTTGTCCCACGCTTTTATTGAGTTTTCAGTCATAAATATATCAAGTACTTCTGAAGTTTTTGCAGGGTTATCAATAATCAAGACTAGTGCAAGCCCTAACCAGGCGCTAAACTTGAACCGGATGGCGCTTGCTACTTTTGGTTAAGCGCGTATCTCTCATCCCATTATGGCACAGTCATACTCTATCAACATTGCAAAGCCAATTAATTCCACTAACGACAATGGCCATAACATCAATTTCTCTCTTTTCTCTATGACATAGGAGGTGCTCCTGTTTGTTACTACCCGGGGAACACTCTACTACCTCGTACTTTACACCTCAAATGCGTTATCCCGTACCTGAGGCCATATTGATAAGCAAACTGAGCACTTTCTTCACAACTTGACCAAGAAGCTACGAGCTGGCAGGGTTTTGTATGTCTTGACCATATCCGTCACGTGTCTAGCTGAACAAGGAGACTATTTAACCGGGGCGAACCGCACAAATCCTCGTCTGTTCTCTCCGAGTTCTTTCTATAAACATACACCAGTCAGATATCAGTGTTTGAAGCCAAAACGTCTCAACGCCAAACCCGTACCAGTACGCATCAGCAACATGGAGAACTCGGACACACCGCCGACGTTTCTTGAGTTCCTCTCGGGCTTGATAGACCCCGCTGTCCTGATGTGCTGGTCTTTGAAATGTAAAACACACCCGTCTATTTGAGAGATTACGCTTGTACTTCTTTCCACCTAGCCGACTTCATTCCTGTCACATACACACACACACTACTTGTATGTTTGTATATGTATGAGGCTCACCAATTGCTGCAGACTATATGATTGTTTTATTTGAGACAATCTTCATCCGTGGCCAGATCCTCGCTCCCATTCTCCAGTCTCGCCAGGTTCGAGATGAAGCCTTTAGCCGCTTCTGGATCAATTTCTCCGCTCCACGCGTCACCGTCGACGAACATGGCGTACCCGACACAAGCAACCTTTCTGGCTCAGGAGCTCTTATCCCACCTCTTCTCCAGAAAATTCGAGGAGTTGTACTAGACGTCGGTCCGGGCACAGGCACACAAATGCCCTATTTCATCCAACCAGCGAAAGAGAATGTCTCAGCCATCTACGGCGCAGAACCCTGTGTTGGTCTGCATGCGGAACTGCGTGAGCGAGCGGCCCTTTGCGGCCTTGAAGCAAAATATCATATCTTATCTTGCAGCGCTGACAAAAAGGAACTTATCGATGCGCTTCGTCGTGACGGTGTGCAAGTAAATAATGCTGCCACCAACGCCAACAAAGAAAAGGAAAAAGGTATCTTTGATACGATGATATGCATTCGAGTTCTCTGCTCTGTGCCCAATCCCGCAGAGACTATTTCTGACCTATACTCGCTCCTCCGACCTGGTGGGCAAATGATCATTGTGGAACATGTGGTTAATCCGTTCACGTTGTTTGGGAGCAAGAAAGGCGGAAGTCTCATGGCGAGGTGTCTCCAGACGGTGTATAGCTTGCTGGGATGGAGTTTTTTGATAGGTGACTGTTGCCTGGATCGTGATACGGAGACTTATCTGCGTAATGCGGCGGAGCGAGATGGCGGGTGGGAGTCGTTCGACTTGGAGCATAGGTTTGCTTGGACTACTCTTCCCTATATCTCAGGCGTTCTCGTGAAGAGGCAGTAGACTCTACAGTTTGATGTTAGATCGGGTGTGCTTGCCCAGAAATTATCTCGTACTGTTCATTGTTTGATCTGATTGAAAATTTGTTTTGTGTTCAAATGTTGGGTATCATATGTTTATCCTTATATTCATACAAGTGCTTGGTTCCTGTCATGCCTGCCTCAAGCCTGTCCATTCATGTTTTTAAATCAGAATTGAATGTGTTTGGAAAGTTCTACGTAGGTATCGGGCGACCTGGTGGCCACCAGTCAAAGAAATCGAATGCCTCCGCGGTCCATGGGCCGGTGTCATTATCAGTAGTATTTCTGTATCGTTCCTCTCTCGGAGGGCCGTGGGTAGCCAGCGGTCGAGAAAGGCCGTTGTTTCCATTTTCTTGGTTGCGCAAAGCGTTTGTGTCAGAATAGGACTTGCGGAATAGCTTGCGCTCATTACTTTTCATGGCAGTCATCGAAGCCGCCGCTGCTGGCGGTCCACGCACGTTGCTCTGAGTAGTTGTATCGATAGGCAAGGATCCAGTAACCATGCGAGACATATCCGAGTGACTGCGTATTACTGGCGCTGATGCACGACCCACGGTAGGCATGCCATCAGGGTCATCGGGTTCTTGCATTTCTGTTAATGATGAAGGCAGCGGATTGAACTGATTTCCCAATTCTACGCCGGCGGATGAAGCAAGAGAACCAAACACTGCCGCGTGGGTCGGAATTCGGTTTAGCAGTCTATTTTGCGTGTTTTGCGAGGTTGATAATTTCGGTGATTGATAGGATCGTCTAGCGGAATCTGAGTCTTCGGTATTCAACTCCTCGAGCACGGCAAGGGTTGAGGCCGAAAGAGAAAAGTCAAAATCGGTATCACGTAACGACTCAACATCGGCCGTCTGACTGCGATCTCTCCGTCAATGTGGATCATTTCATTCTCGAGAGGTTTACTGACTTGGACTTCGTTTGCGCCTCTCCTGAATCGAGAGCACGTGAGGTTTTAGGAGGGAGAAGCGCCCTGTACATGAGCTTTTGGCGCGGTTTTTCATTACGCATGCGCAGAGGATTAAGGGGCAGCTGTGCGCCATTGTTTGTTGATTTGGACTGCTCTGATTGTTTCTCGAATGGAGACTGCACGCTTGAGAGAGATTTTGCCACGGACCTGGGGATACGAACTCTCGTCTGTTCCGAAGGTGATTCTTGGGGGCTTTTCGGTGAGACATTAGAGCGCTTCGTTGACTGCGCTATTTCTCTTCTAACACCAGAGACAGGAACAGGTCTCGGAGATACTTTGGGAAGGCTTGGACCGTCCAAGTCAATCACTTCTGTTCTCTTCCGCAGTGGTTCATTTGTACTCTTACGCTGTAAGATTTCCGTTGCGGGTGCTGGCTTTTGTCGTTTTGCGGGCCGCTCATCCTCGTCTTGTTTTCCTTGAACATGCCTCTGTGTTGGTCGATGGCATTGTTCGTATGGAGATTGCGGAGCGACAGACCGACCAATAGGTCCCTTTTGGATGCCCAGGAGATCGTTGAGTGATTTGGGTGGCCTTGCCAGAGGGGTCTGCCGTGGATAAGAACAAACTCCTGACGGGGGCGCTGGTGTTTTGTGCTGTTGTGGAGACTCCTGGCTGGCTTTACGCCTGTCAAATAGTGCCGATATATCCGTCTGAGTTGTTTCCATGCACTCGCTAACCTGTATTAGGACGCCCTTGTCGAGTTCCAGCTCGTCGCCGTCCTGGATATCATGACTCTCCCGCCAATGGTGATCGCCTATAAAATTGCCCGCATCGTCGTACACCATTGCGCGTTTGTTGAAGGTATGGAACTTGAGGTATCCATCTTGCCAGCGCTTGGCCTTGCGTCTGATATCGTGGGTATACAGGCATCGGAACTTGATGACGGGAGCGGTGTTCTGGCTTGCAGGCACCGCGCGAGCCAACGACGAGGGCGGTAGAGACATGTCAGCCCGCTAGGCTACATCATAGTACGGATGCTAAATGTCGGAAACTGTTTCACTGTTTCAGCGATGCGGTGCTGCGATGGCGAGGTGGCTGTTGGGTTGGAGCGAGCGGTTGACGGAAGGAAGACGCGTTTGTTGTTGCCATTGGCGGTTGGTTTGCTTAGTTGGCTTGCTTGCCTGAGGCTAGGCTGGGCCTACTCTTTCAACTCGGTAAGTACTTCCTACATGTACGCTCAAGCAATGCTCAGGCTTATGAATCCCCCCAACAGCGACACGCGGCCACGCCACACTAGAGAAATCCATACAGGTCAGTCTAGGCCAGGCCCCGGCATAAGTCGTTTTTATGCACGTAAAGACTGCACTGAGACGTTGACGGATCGAGGAGCTAACCGATTATCGTCGTACTGCGCAATTAGCGTACTTAGTTCCGATAAGAGTCTCTATAATGCTGGCAATATTTGCTAAATAGTAAAAGCCCTCCC
The DNA here is from genome assembly GCF_001907595.1 of Talaromyces atroroseus. NCBI lineage: Eukaryota > Fungi > Ascomycota > Eurotiomycetes > Eurotiales > Trichocomaceae > Talaromyces > Talaromyces atroroseus. The sequence goes on from NW_017971442.1 coordinate 728,272, forward strand.
TGGTCTGCAAGGCTGTGCTTGTTTTTGTGTTGTGCTTCCCAGCGTCCTGTCCTGAGGCATCTCTCACCCAGACCCCGCCGAGCCGCAGCTTCCCAGGCATCTCAACTCTCCAACTCTCCAACTCTCCAACCTCCTCCTCCTCCTGCGAGACCCTGAACGAGACCGGTCTCTCATTCGTCGCCTCACATACGTAATTATGAACTTGCTGGCTCGGTGAATGTTCCACCTACGCTCTGTTGACACTTGAAACACACGTGGGTCTGGGTCTTAGGCCCCTCGCTGGAGCTTCACAGCCACGCGCAAACATCCCTGGTATGTACTATGACGAGCTCTCTCCCAGTAGATTCTCAACGGAATAATTAAGGACATCCTGCTGACTTTTCAGACTTCCCTTGAGCATACGCACCCCAGCCGGCGTCTGCCCGACTTGCGCCAACCTGGCATCGTCTGCAGTTCTGCCGTCTCCCGTGCTCATCATATTTGATCTTCACACCCCGCAGGAATGCATTTCTTCTGCGTGTCCGTATAATTTCAACTCCCAGTGTGGCCAGTCATCACTCGCTGTCTCGTGCGTAACGCTTTTATCATCGAAGTACTAGCAGAACGAACACACCAAAAACGAGAAAGGGATATATATAAAGATCATTCACCTATCAGATCATACCTGCTCTAGAAACATTAGGCTCCCTTGCAAACATGCAGTCCATGCACAGACAGTTCGGAAAGTTGATGAAACGGTCGGCGGATGATAGTCAAATATCAATGCTTCTGAAGGATTTTGACAATGCAGATAAGCTCTTGACAAAAGTATGAAACCATTGCGGCTTGCCTTGCGCATTCCACTACAATCGAAGGCCCATGCATATTATGGGTAACTATGATATGGATGAGAAGTATGTTATGCTAACAATCCTGCTCCTGCAAAGGTTGTAGAGTCTACAAAAGCTTGGCGTGATGCATGGACTTCGATTCTGACGTACCAAGGCCGTCTTGTCCACGAATTCGATACCCTCTATGCGCCGATTGTCGGTTCTTCAGAAACTTCCAATGCCCGACCCAGCGTTGAAACACCAACGGAAACCCTGACTAGAACGACCCGTCTCAACGAAGAATATGAATCACTGCGGGCAGACTTGTTGGTCGATATCAATTCTGTCGACACTCGCATGATTGGCCCAATGCAGCAGGCGAAAGAGTCACTGGGTCCAATGAAAAAGGCGATCAAGAAGCGAGAAGATAAAAAGGTTGGATGCCCGTAATGTCGGTAGTTATGACAGGTTATTAATCGTTCTTGGGTTTTTCTAGTTGGACTTTGAACACTTTCAAAGCCGAGTCGACAATTCATTGAAAAAGACCAAACGATCTGATCGTGACAATGCCGTGTTGGCCAAAGCAGAGGCAGAACTGGCCAAGGCCAAGGAGGTAGGTCTGTTCTTTAAGATATAGAAGACGACCTTTTTCTGACTTGTTTTCAGGACTATAACGCAGCGGACGACAACTTACGAGAATATCTGCCACAGCTTATCTCCGCTATATTCTCTCTCTTGCCGTGTCTCCTAGCATCGCAGATTGAAATCCAAAATACTTTGCTCGGTCATTACTATACTGCTCTTCACACCTATGCGCAGCAAATGAACTTCCCATCCCCGCCACCTCCAATGGAACAGGTAATCCAGGATTGGCAGACCGACTTCCTTCCTATCCAGCAAGAAGTGGAGAATTTTGCAACTATTGCAAATGGCAAAGCCGTCCGTGGCGATGATGATCGTCGCAATAGGAGTTGGTCACGACGACCGAGCAGTAACCGTCAGCTATCGGCCACTTCACCCAGTCGCAATCCACCTCCTCCAAAACTGGGAACGAAGCCTCGAATTGGAAGCCAAGTTTCAACGTCTTCCTCTGCGAATTCGAACCACCTCGCCGTAAAGATACCATCACCAACACCAAGTACACCTGACTACGCCTCTGAAGGCTACATGGCATCATCTCAAGGATCAAACGGTACTCGAGGAGACTATTTTAGTCGAGAAAGACAACCATCATCGACTTCAACAACACCCGGCTCTAGTTTCGGGACAATAGGAAAGAAGAAACCGCCGCCTCCTCCACCTCGCCTAAACTCGGGAGTTCAATCCACATTCGTAACGGCTTTGTACGACTTTGGAGGCCAAGGAGCAGGGGACTTGGTGTTTAGAGAAGGCGATCGAATCCGTGTGATCAAGAAAACTGACAGTACCGATGACTGGTGGGAAGGCGAGTTGCGCGGTGTCAAAGGCAGTTTTCCCGCAAACTATTGCCAATGATTCGAGGAAGGAAAAAATGTATAGGAAAATGAATGATTTTCAAAGTAAAGAGGAAAAAAAGAAGAAGAGTAAACGGGAAAGGAAATTGCATATTGTAAGGGATGAAGCTGAAAATGGCATGGGAAAGAAGTTACAGGAAATACGTTTTTATATATAGTGAATAGCATGCTATAAAACAAATAATCAGGACACAATCTTCACTTAAAATAGTGGAATATTTCATATTTCCTAGTTTTTTGATGCCCTCCCCTATGTATGTTAGAACTTACTCCCCTAAACTACTTGGTTTCGCACAAATACTTCCTGACGCTTCCAAGGTTCGTTTCTTTCTTTTTTCTTCTTTTTTTTTTTTTTTTTTTTTTTTTTTTTTTTTTTTTTTTTTTTTTTTGCTGTTGATTTTCGCACTCTCTATTTGCCGCTCTCTCATTCATTATGTTGCATGTTATTTATGAAATTAGGTATTTCAAGGAAAATAGTACGAAGTGATCGTATACGTCTAAAGAACGGCCTAAACGTAAGGACAAGAAACCTAGATAGAGAAGAACATCCTGGCTCAAAATCATGCCCATTATTTCAAGACTGCCGTGTATCTATAGAATAAAATAAAAACATACATCTGTAATAGAAGACATGGATAAACCATGGATACAAAGTCTAGTACAATAGTTCAACTCCCTCTCGAGTCTTCGCTGTCGTAACCAGGGAACTTCCAAGGTCGTTGTATATATATGAAGCAAGAAAAAACATACCTAACAAAAAGAAAGTAAAGCATCCGAGCAGCTGCCGCTGAGTCTGTGAAGTCTTCAGATGAATACAGAGCCAATACCCTCGCTAGCAAGAGAGCTTTGTCGGCCACGCCGGCTATCCAAAAACATATCCACCATACGCTTGCTACCGATTGTCATGTGTATATCTTCGATACCGGAAGTTCCAGTTGTTTTCATCTTTTCTTTAGTGCTCTGGGGCATTTCATTCTCTTTATTACGCTTTGCGACGCTAGGAGCCTCGCGAATTGAGCGGAATTGAACAGCTTTCGCGTCTTGTTGATCATCACCCTGCCTGAGTGTGTTTTGCCTGATATTACCACGACTGAGTCTCGCCTCACGTGCTGCTCTGATGGTCTGCCGGCGAGATGGGGAAACCGGTCCCTCTGGACTCTCATTGAATAAAAGATCAGTTTGATGGCCTCTTGGAATGTTAGGAAGATTCGAATCAGTGCCCTGGTTTAGATATCGTTGCTTGCCGTTGATAGACGAATGGCGTGCCAAGGTTTGAAAAGCCCCCATTGACTGTCGGCTGAGAGGCCTGGAGAAATTGTTCTGTCCCTGAACAGTGTCTTCTATCTGGGAAACCTGCCGAGATGTATAGATTTGCCGAAGTCGACCAAGAGATTCATCTCTACTACCGTTGGGATGGCTTGAAATAGCAGCATTTTCAATAGGGGATCGTTGAATAGGTTCCCCGTCACACTCGGAATCTTCTCGATGATGCTCTCGTTCGCTTCCCAGGTTGGACGTATTGAAGTTGCTAATACTGTCCATTTGATAATTCATCCAATGCCTCCACTCTGAACTGTTTCTAGGACCAGTTTCCGTGGCTTGCGACTCGTGTCTCTTAGGAGATTTGTACGGCACCTGGGCATCATAGATGGTAGCCACACCGGGTTCGATAGGTTCCTCTGGCTCGTAATCAAAGTACTCACGGCTTGCAGCATGACCACTTGGGGTACGGGAGTAAATACTTGGCGAAGGGGTGTCCGATTTGTCGTTGTCAATACCGGTAATGATAATACTCGGTGTATACCTAGAAGATTCATCTTCTGTTTCCCGTCTTGAATTCATCGCCGCTCTGTATGGGCTTGGTGTTTTCAACTTTGGAGATGCTCCCGAGGGGAAGAACAACGATCTTGTTTCTCTTAGTGTCACCTTTGAAGACGCCACTGATGATGGTCTTTGCGCCTGTTTTGTCTTCAGTGGAGTAATAGGCCTTTCTGTCAGAGAACGCAAAGATAAGGAACTCTGGGAGCCGTAGACTTGGGGTGCTATCATAAACGAAGTTTGAGCCGTTCTCATTGACATATCGCTCGGTATTTTATGAATACTACCATGATCGCGTTGAGTATGAACGGATGGAGAGCATCCCATAACCACAGGAGATCCTTTGATTGTACCGCTTGATACAACTCTCTCGCTGCCTCTAGTTGCAGTTTCATCAATATGTCTCATAAGAGCCGAGTAAACTCGCTGAGAATCAATCATTTTCCCACGACGGTTTCTTGCGTTATCATTCCCATAAATTTCAGAAAACCCTGGCGGCTGTTGATTGGCAAAGTCACTCCCTTCCTCAATCGTGGAGAGAGAGTGACGGTCAAGTGTATGCCTTGTTCTCACTGTATTGCCTGCTGTAGAATTGGTCCAACTTGTAACACGGGATGCCGATGTAGCGATACTCTCCGAGCTTTTAGTTGGATGAAGACTTGGCTGTGTGGTTCTATCGATAATCGTCGGGCTACGATCAAATCAATTAGTTTTGAACTGAGATTTCTATGGCTGAGAAAGTCAGAATATGTAACTTACCTTTCGAATATGAGATTGTCATCGTGTGACGGTGAATCAACAGAATGACCTTCGGAAGACTGACTCTCGGCATACCCCGGGATGCCAAAAACTCGTTTCAATTGCTTCTTGATAGTAATGGAGAATGACCGAGCTTTAGAATGAAGCCTGCCGCCATTGCTAGCTGCAAGTGTTTCGGCATCTGGACTAAATTCTCTTAACGCTCTGACTGTAGTTCTAAATGCTTTCCGCACAGGCTCTCCTTCATTTGCAACAGGTAAAGGGGGCATTTGAGGTACAAGAGGCTCATCCGCAAGTTTTGGGAGATGCTGTCGACGACTGGAAATGGCACCGTGGCTTTTCATCCTCCGAATTGACTGCGAAGCGCCATTGAAGAATGATAAGGAATGCCGAAGCGACCTATGTGGTCCGATCGTAGAGTCCGTACTCTTCCTCAGAGAAGGAGGTCCTGTCTCTTCTGAAATGTTGGATGAAATACCACTATTACGAAGGCTTCTCATAGACTTTGTACTGAACATAGATCGAGACTTTCGAAGCCGACGATACGATGACGGAGCAGAGAGCTCTTCATCATATCCAAAGCCCTTGAACTCGCGTACCGAAGACATGTTAGCCGGCGAGGTGTCTATCATTCTATCATAAACTTGCTGTTTATCAGATACCGTGTTATGACTATGACCGGTCGAACTGCGCTCCCTGGCAAGGCTAATAACAGATGGTTGGCGGCGAATAGCGCGAATGGAAGGCATTGTTCCGGTTTCTTCATTTGAAGACCTTGCTGTCTTTTGCAATGATGCATTGGCCAATCTATCTCTTGCTTGTGCCATGGCTAATGATGCCGCAGTGGTTGCATGATGCCGGGCAATCTCGGAATCCAGCAGGCTTGGTGCTGAGGCAGTTTGACGACGCTTTTTCACTGATGGGGCTGATTTCGCGCGTCTGATTTGATGGTAGCCAACTTCCGATGGCATTGTGAGAGGGATCTAGTATATGCTGTGAAGTATATCTGAACGGAGACACGATACAACGGATGACGGTGATTGTTATCGTAGAAGTAAACAGAGGATGCCGAGAGGAGACATAGTGAAGCACCACTTGAGAAGGAGATGGAAGGAAACAAGGAGCGTCAGAAGCGACTTCCCTCCCAAGCGGGAACAGCAACGCTCCTACTTCTTTTGTCACTCGTAAACTACCTTGGGAATGGTAGGAAAGTATAAACCTGAACGAAGAACAAGAAATATATTATATTCTGCAGAGTACTCATTATTGTATTATAAGACAAGACATCCCGTTATCAACGCCATACTCAGTAGATTGGGAGAGAATATAATACCGGCTAGAAAACGCGCAGGAGATGAGATATTGTTTGATCTCGACGGAATCGAGATGGAACAGTGTACAGTTGAAGAAGAGTAGAGTCGATATGTCTTGGTTTATATTTCATGTCCTGAGAGGCCAGCTCTCCAAATATACCAAGAAGTCATAAGGACAGGAGCCTCAAGCTCCATCTCCCCATAAGCCGACGATCGCCATCGAAAGCGCAGCACCAGAAAGCCAAGTGCGAACAGACTGGAGGCGACGTTCACGCGCCAAATCTTGCTCTATACTTTCCCCATTGAAGTCTGCTTCGACAACGACAAGATCTTCGTCTTTCTTCGCTGACGAGGGAGAAGAAGAACCCGAGGACGTCTTCTTGACAGTAAGAGACGGAAATTCAATGTCTTCCACAACGCTGCGCAGCCAGCCACCCAGACCAAGTTGACGATTGAACCAGAAATCAACGCCCCAGGTGCTGAGCGTGGATGCTAAAGATACCCAAAGCAAATAAGGGTGCTTCTTGCGCCTGGACGCAACGAACCATGCGAAGAAAAGACAGGTGCTGGTTAGGTTGGATAGTCGAATGGCGTGTTTCCGCGAGAGTTTCTTGACATCTTTCAAGGCTCGTGTAGCATGCGAAGCTGTGGGTAGGGCTTTCAAGGTTGGGATCGTTATAGCTGCTGTAGCGTAGGACACGCCCTAACACATGATCGAGTCAGAAAGGAATGCTACTGGCAAGAATAAGACCCGAAATAAGTTACCGTAAGCAGGCCTAGGGACACGGTCCCGATGAATTTGGTGACAGTGATAGGGCAAGGCATGGTAGTATACAGTGTTTTCGATGGATATCTGATCAGGCAGCCAACAATAGCAGACCGGTGTTGACTGTCAACGGGACGAGCAAACCACGGAATCGGTAGTTTAGCGGGTATAATTTGTATAGGGCAAGTCTCGGTATCGCGGTGTGTTGTTGGCGTTGGTTCCAAGTAGAAGTCGCAAAAAGAATGAAGTGATTGAAATGGTGACGTTGCTGAAATGTTCCGGCACAACCTTACCTCGGAAATTAATTGGAGGCTGCTGATTGGCTGCTGAGAGGGAACCAATCAGGCAAGGTAGGCGGGTCTGACAACAAACACCTCTAAATGTCATCATTATTTTTAGTTAACTAATAGTACTTTGTCTGTTATGCACCGAAATACACAGATCATCCAAATCATACTACATACTTCATGCTACATGCTAGCTAAATTGGAATATCTTAACTCTGGAGAAGCCACAGGCACAACCAGATGACTAACAGTGACTCATCCATGTGCAGGGCGGTGCTTCAGCCTATTCAGACAAGTATCGAAAGAAAACTTTTGTGAGTTCTCATACATATTGAGAGAACCGCCCCTCTCCCCCCTCCTAGTATGTCTTTAAAGAATCAGGATCCTGCTTCAACCGAAGCCCATGTGGCAGACATGCCAGAGAAGATGATACATATTGATGGAAGGACACTCGAAGGTGGTGGACAGCTGGTCCGCAACGCCGTAGCCCTATCCGCTCTGACAGGCAAACCGATAACCATCACGAATATTCGAGGCAATCGCCATGGGAAAACTGGGTTGAAAGGCTCACATGCAGCAGCTATTCAATTCATCTCTGAAATATGCCAGGGAGAGGTCGTCAACGGGCAGGTTGGATCGCAGACGATCACCTTCTATCCCCGTAGACGGGAATTATACCATGCTCTAGAACAGAAGCCTTCGGTATCATCAGTGTCGTCACAGTTGAAATACTTGAGTCTGGGACTGCCTGCGATCAAACAAGAATACTCTATACAGCAGCATACCGCGGGTTCTATCTCCCTTGTCTTCCAAGCTTTGTACCCGTATTTGGTTTATGCTAGTAGCCTTTCAATGGCGGATAATACAAGACATCTACCAACCCAGGTGCACATCACTGGTGGCACGAATGTCACTCATTCTCCTTCATTTGACTACCTGGATCAGGTTCTCGGACCGAACTTGCTAAAATGCGGGCTTCCGAACTTGTCTATCAATCTGCATAAGCGGGGATGGTCCACGGGGCCAAGAGATCTTGGGGCTATGACATTCTACGTCCATCCTCTGGCCGAAAGGCAGGGCAAGACTAAATGGTTTCCGCTCCTTAAACTCAGCCAATACAGGAAGACAGCGATAACGAGGATTGATATCACAATCCTAGCTCCTGACATCGACCTGCAACATCAGGAAGCGCAAGGGAATCGACAGGCCGGGCGAAAGGCGTCCCGCAATAATAGCAACAACGGCGGCAGCAGCAGCGATATTTCTCAGAGTAAAACTGTCCGAGAATATCTTGAGGACAGGGGTCAAAATGTGTTAAGCCGTGCCATAAATAGTTTGGAAGGGAATTTCGATACTCGAGCACGAAACGGCGAGAAAAGCGAATGGGAGGGGTCTGGAATACCGATTAAAATGCACCTCTCCGAAGCGACTCATCATCATTCACATATCTACATCTTGTTAGTAGCTCACATGTCAAACGGCTTTAGGCTCGGAAGGGATGCCCTATTCAATGGATACGCAAGGCCCGGTGGCGGCAAAAGTGGACGGGGCAGGATTGAGAAAGATAGTGGCAGCAGAGGTTCTGACAGCACGAATAGTATGATAGCGACTCTGGATGGTCTCGTCGACAGCTGTGTTGCCGGTCTTGTTGAGGAAATAAAAGAGAGAGATGGTGGCGACGGGACGACACACCAGCCGTGCGTCGATGTACATATGCGTGATCAGCTCGTTATTTTCGAAGCATTAGGGCTGTTGGACCGGCCAGCAAATTCGAGAAAGGACAGCGACAGATTTCAGGGGCTAGAAGATAACAGGGAAGATGATCAATACTGGAGTCTACACACACGGACTGCGCGATGGGTCTGCGAACAGATACTAGGGGCAAATGTTTGGGGTGGCACATGAAAGTTTACTCTCCTGAAGGTGAATTAGGGTTAGGCCTGAAACCAGCTATCGGCCGTAGCTTAGTCGGAGAAAGAAAATCAAATCAAGATTTCGATCGATCATTTGTTCAACGTAAGGGCCCCTGTGCCAAGCTGATACAAGACACGGGCCAGAAGCAAATAAAAATTAGGTTGAAACGGTGAAACATGAAACGAAACTTGAACAAAAAAAAATCAGAGCCAAGAACTTGTGCCAGCGTCATTCCGTATTCCGGTGGCCCAGTAATAGTATGCAGCGAGTGAGACACAGGTCTTACTCTATTTGTCTAATCGTACGAACGAGAGCCTCAGGTGTCGTCGGTACAAGACACCCTGAGGGAAGAAATCAGAGCCAAGAGTTTGCCACGTTAGTACAAGACTCGATCTAGCCCTCTTTAAGCAGCCAAGCCTTCCAGAATCTTGGCCGAAGGAGACGGATCTCGCTATTCCCGATGCGGAAAGTGTACATCGGGATTCACCCGATCAACCCTAACTCTAAATCGGCGGCATTTATCCTTCCTTACAGCCTGACGCTACAGCAAGAGTAAGTATGCATGCCATGCAGCGGAATTTATCACTTGCAGAGATGATTCTCGAATCATAGCCGGGCCAATAGCAAAACGCCTAAAGGGCCCACTCATCCTTCTCCCTAATTAAATATTGAAGACAATTAGAATTTAATATCGTCATCGCACTACGCACTCCAGTTGTACTATTGATCCGTGACGAATGCATACACGCAAGCATATCTTGATTGATACGCATCTATCAGAGCAATCGCTTTGACTCTTTCATATATAGATTATAATCGTACCCATATCATTTGCTGGTACCGGGAGCGCGTCGCCCAGCAAACACGGCTCTGTCTCCACATGGGCACATCCTTAATAATCCGGAAGCTCGGGATTTAATAATTCGGATACGCTTGGCCAGACGGAATGCTGCGGATGGGGGGACGATTTATTATGTTATACATTGGTCGTGTTCGATATATATACGTATGTATGCACCTAGATACTCAGTAAATATACTGTAATATTCACGTGAAGAGGATGGAAAGCAGTACTGCAAGTCAGGCTAGCATACAGCATAGCCCAACACTCAAGACCAAGAACATAGAATAGAATCATATGCAATAAGATTAGAAAGAAATCAGAGGGGTATAATCTAGCGAGTGTTTCGTACAGTGTGTAATAACAGAAAAATCAATACATGCCTTCCCAAACAGTAATAAAGAAATAATAATAATAATAAGGCCCGTCAAAACGTCAAAAAAATAAAAGGGTAAACTTAAAAAAAAAATGGGTTGGAAATGAAAGGCGCTCATAGACCCTGGTCCGCCCAGCGGATCCGTTTCGAGCAGTCGTGGGTTTCAGAGAGAGTGCCTCTCTTTCTTCCCCCAAACCAAAATAATGAAGAGGCCAGACGAATCGGAAATCATGCAATGCGATCCGTACCAGTAAAGTAAAATAATTTCCGGCAGAAATTGGCAGGCGAAAAAAGACAACCTGGCGGTGGTTTGGTCGTTCGTTAATCCGTCAAGGCCAGCGAACCCAGTCGCCAATCGGTCGTAGGAGACAAAATCGGTGGTTTTGTCTGGTGATATGAGAAATTAGATTATCCTCATGGTCAGTTCCCAAAACACAGAAGCCGGCTCAGATTGGACAGAACAAGGGGTAAAGTATGAGAATGAACGCCGCGCTGATGTTGTATATGCTTGCGAATCAGATAGCCTCCCAGATAGTATTGTTGTTTTTAGAGATGAAAAAAAAATGCATTCTTTGGTAGCGGCGAATCCAGTCCTGCCTGGGTCGTGGCCTCTACACTTGATTGATTTTGTCTGAGGCTTCAGGCATGGACGAGGAGACTATCCGAGCCAGCCGGCGGAATTCCCCTTGATTCAGGGCGAAAGGAGACACCAATGTGCGCGGCCGTCGTAGGTTGAGTGTCTGATAATGGCGCATTAGCATAAACATGTACATGTATTGTGTATATATGGTGACATACAGTACAATCGCTGCATTTACCGCCTGGAATGTTGCAGCGGCCGCGGCAGCCTCGGGGATAGTTGGCGCAAGAGTACATGTTGGAGAATCGTCAAGATAGCCAGATCTATTGCTGTCGTAGACTGTCACTGCTAATGATTTGTCGATAGTGATCGATTGAACAGTCGTGCGTCGTCAAGGCGAAAAGGAAGGAAATCTCCTGAGCAGGAGGGATAATGGACTGACAGACTTTAGGAGTTGGATGTAACTAAATTCGAAGAAAGAAACAGAAGAAAAAGAAAGAAAATAATGAGTGGATGACGTCGGAAAATTAAAAAAAAAAATAAGAAAAGAGGGAAGGGGGGGGGAAAGGTAAAAACACAAAAAATCAAAAATACACACGAGTAAGAAAATAGTACGCTGTATTATGAAAGAAGAGGCTTGGTAGCATTCAAGGGGACAAAAGGGAAAAAGGGAAGCGGGACGAGTTACAACGCTCCGAGTGGATCGGCCTTTTGGGTTCTTCCTTTTTTTTTTTTTTTTGCTCGTCGGTTCTGGGACGCCGCCGACGAAAGAGGGCTGAGTCTAGAACCACAACCTGCTTGGCTGTACTATAGAATCTGGAGTCAGTCTGGAGACGGCGTGGGATGGTAGTCAGTCAGAGAGGGAGACGAAAGAGCAGAAAGCAGAGAAAAGGGAAGGGGGACGGCTGAGGTATTTATCCCAAGAATATTAAACACACAATAATGACATAGCTTGAAACAAAGCAAGCATGCTCCCTACCTGGTTTATTATCCAGAATCAACAAAAGAAATCGTCGCTTCTGCTGTTGGGCTGAAACTGAGAACATCCCGGATTGGAAGTGGTTCCGATTAGGCAAAAAGAGAGGGCAAGAAAGGCAGAAGCCCTTTGTCAGAATGTTTGGTAGTATCTAACAGAATATCAAATAGCTGTGTACTGTATGTGGGTGCCTAGTAGTAGCTAGTACCTTATGTGTTGCCTCTTCTTTATAAATAGCATCGAGTAGAATCCAGAAGAAACCATTATGTTAGCGTATACCTAAGTAACTAAGCCTTACACAGCCAAATCTGACTGTCCATTTCCAACGAGGCTGTGATATTTTTCAGCCTGGTGGATCATCATGCTGACCTAGGTCCTGACATTGGGCTACGCAAAGCAAAAGTTTATATTTAAATATATAATTACATCTAAGTAAATAATACCGCGGTAACATGAATCAAGCCATAAAGCTACCTAAGTACGACATGGCTCGTGACCCATGCATGTCCTCCAATTTCTCTTCTTCCCAATCTAGGCCCTTGTCCAGCCCTGGACTAATAACTCAACTTCCAAGGCTTTCCCTTAAAGTTTCCCGAGGCTGTGGATGACAGGAAACGTCTCCCGTCCAAGGATAGCACTACGTATGAGATTACGGAGTACACGGGTTCAAAATAATGGCTGGAATAAATTTCAGCTTAGACTAGTTTTCTTTTACTAATCATCTGATAAAACTTGCGCCCGAATATACACACCTTTATGCCTGAACCCACAACCCTGGTGAAAATATGGTGATACGAAACCCGGGCTTTTATGCCGTGTCTCTTCGGGTATGTAAACAAGTCGTGTTCTAAATTGCAGCCATACTCACCGACTATTATGTAATTTTGTCATTTCAATCACTTGGGACCGGATCTACAGTAGTACCCTATTTCGGGGGTGTTGAGCTGTCAATATACAGCAATGTGAAATTAATATTCTGTTCGTATCATCATTAGTACTGGTTACATCCGAAATGTCCATATACAGCCCTAACATTGCTTCACTTCACACCTCACCCTGAAGAAGAGACCGAAGCACAACCCATCCTCCGAAAATCCCCACTACTGTGGCCAGCAGAAGACCATTGCCTTCCCATGTCATAACTAGGTACACAGCTCCACCCACGGCAATCTCCTTTATCCTAGCGCTGGCCCGTCTAATTCTCCACGCGGAATCAATTGCGAACGGAGGCTGCAACCGGATATCATCACTACCCGCTACATGCATCGGCGGGGGAGAGATGGGGCGCAATGGAACAGAGACAGAAAGAGCAACTGGACGATGATCTGAAGTCGGAAACAGAGGTAATGCGTTGTACCCGTATACCAGAATGGAAGAACCCTCGCTCTCAAATCTTGTCGCCATCCAGGATGGAAGATCCAAATACAATATCCGATCACACCAACTGGGCCAGCGCTTCTTTGCCCATTTCCACACGCCGGGATGTTCCTGCACCCCTTCTCCCTCTGCTCCTACTTGAGACGCTGCTTTTTGAGCTTCATCCGAGTACTTGTAGGTAGGTGGGAATGTGATTGGTGCTTCGGATAGGCCGTGTAGCGTTTTCTTTGCGCGTAGCTCTCGCGTCAGTTGGTCTTTTTTAAATAACTCCGAATGATGGTTTACATAGTTAGTTGCGGCATTGGGCTGAGGGAATCGAACCCGATCGGTTACAGCTGGCGATGTATCCGAGGTCCGGTAGTTTAGATCTCCTGCAAAGAATAGGTGTGATCGGGGACTAAAAATGCCCGATTGCGCACTATCCCCCTGGGCCTGCGAAAGAAGATGCGTAGTATCCCCATCTTCTTCGTCTTCGTCTTCAATAGCCTGGCCACTACCGGGCTTTGTAAAGACCAACCCCTCGACTATTCTCCTCCAATCCCGATTTCTGCGCTCGTATGCATGTTCCATGGGCGCGATATGGGCAGCGACAAATGTCAGATCGAGCGTATCATCACTAGAGGCCGCAGCTGCAGTCATATAACCCAGTCGCGCGCCGACGGCGCCTTTGTTGCCCATGTCCTGGATTCCCACGCCAACTTCCGCGATATCCGCCCAGGCCACGTTCCCTGCAACATCGGCTCTGACGAAGACAAGAAGAGCGGTAAACCCACAATTATGCGAGATGACATTTACATATTTGATGTCGCCAGCACCACCCTGCCGTTCATCATTGGTAGTCGCAGAAGCAGGCCAGCGGTTCGCCGTAGCAACATCAATCGCCTTCTGGAAGGCACTCAGATAAGGCACAAGAAAAGACCCGCCCAAAAACGCATAGGATATGGGTGCGACTTCTTGCAGACTCAGCACAAGGATCTCAGGCGCCGGCCTTGATTGTGGCAGGACATCGAAAAAATGGGCAGCAAAATGGTCTTGGGGGATCAAGTTTCGCGCACAATTGAATGTGACGATGTATGCATTTAGGCATTCTTGCTGGTCTCCTGTGTAACTCATCGTAGATTGATTTATTATAGCATAGTAAGATTATAGGTTGTTTCCTTGATCTTTGCGCTTGACTGTGAAAAGTTCCATGAAGTGACGTATAAGAACTAGCGGGCGATATGCAGCGAGCAGATCAGCGGTGACCAGCGAGCCAATTAGATTGGAGCATGAGGATCCTAGACATGATAGGATGGAATGAGGAAAAAAAGAAAAGGAATTGATCATACAGATTATTTTAATAGTAAAAATGATACGAGCAAAAATAAAGTTGTTTTTAGTGCATCATCCGTGAATCGAACACGGGCCTCGTCGATGGCAACGACGAATTCTACCACTAGACCAATGATGCTTGTTGAAGCGAATGGCGGAAATCAGCCTTACAATCCTTCTGAGTGATCTGAGCGCATGCGAGCCGCCGCACAAAAACGCAGCAGGAAGCTAAAACTAGAAACCTGACTCCCCTTTTGGGTCTGGTGCTTGTGGGCTGCATGGGTTTAGGGTTAGAGATGCTTTTGCTGTATTTTTATTGGCTCGCGGCCCTCTTACCAGTCTAAGTCCCGACATGTATCTCTGTACGCCCGCCAGTCATCACACATAAGGCCGAGTTTAAATCCTCGTAAGGGAAAATTATTTACATTATCTCTATGGACTCTGTCATCTGCGGCGCTTGTCATTCGTTGCCAGAGTCGAATCTAATCTAGCTCACCCCTCAAGCTAATGTGGACTTTGTACGGAGTAAGGATCATGATTAATTTCTAGAATGAGCACATATAACGTTGGTTATGAATCTCAATCTATCGAATATGAAACGCGGGGAACACTAGCAGTTGAACCCACTCGAATAGTTGGGGTGACTAAGAAGCAGGCATTAATCTTTCCATTTGGACGGCCACGTAGATGGTCAAGCCCAGTCCCTCAGTAACGTTTCTCCCTGCTGCAGATTGGCATAGGTGATACTGTCACGCCACAGCATCCCCTGCTTCGCGGTATCTCTAGCTTCCAGACTTGGCTGCGTAACCTCCGTGCCGTTCAGATAGAGCGCCTTCGGCGTCTCACCCAGAGACTTAGAGTCGAAGCAGGTCCGAAGAACGTCCCCCGCAGACTTGGAGGTTGTCCGAACCCCCCCATTTGGATTCCTCCACTGTAATAGAGGGGCTATGACCGGCAACACGACTGTCGCGGCGACAACCAAGCCTTTCGATCCGCGACGGGTGAGTCCACTCGGCATACCGCCTGGATCAATGCCCAGAACAGAGATGTTCGCAAGGACAGGGTCTCGGTCTAACCGTCGTTGGAACTCGTAGCTAAAACGCAAAATCAGTCTGACCGCTGTTGCAGGAAAACTAGCTGATAAAAACGGGTAATACACGTACATCATCATGATCTCGCATAGTTTCCCAGCGCCATATCGTCGAAACCCCGATTTGGAGGAAGAATATTCTCGCGCTGAACTCCAGGTTCCTTTGGCCAGGCTGTGGGTATCGTGAAAGAGTATCTTCCATTCCTTATCCTTAAACATACCTATAGAATCATTGGCGGGATGGTTTGGACTGTTAATATATCAGCTTCTGGGGGATCGAGCATGGCCGCTTCTATCCTTACTCATGTGTTGAGCTTCCAAGCACGATGATTCTTCCGTGCGCTTTGTCCAAGCTCTGGAGAAGCATAAGAGTCAACAGCCAGTGTGAAAGGTAATTGCATTGGAATGACATGTCAAGGCCATTCTCCGAGAAATATTGTTCAGTATACTCTTGATAACCGGCGTTGAGAATCAATGCGCGAATTGGAGGCAGAGAGCCCTCAGCCACTCTCTTGTTGATGGTCCTCGCAATCGATCGGACGTTAGCGAGCCTGGAAAGGTCCAGAGAATACTTGTCATGCTGATGTTCGCTCGACGCCCCCGCAAGGGCCCCCTGAAGTTTGCTGGCTGTTGAAACCTCACGAGCAGTATAGACTCCATAGAACTCCTTTGCAATTGTTTAGAAGGAGACTATGCGTTCAATGATCGCAGTGCCGAGGCCACCATTGGCGCCTGTGAGAAAAATCGTGCCACGGGGCGCCATTTTGAACTAGCTGCTACTTCTCCCTGGTGAGACCTTGCACCTATTTATCCATTCATGACCTTCCCTTACATTCCCCAAAATCAGCGCTATCGACGAGTTCGGTGGTCCGCGGAGCCCCGATGCGGTTCATGATGATCTACCCGCCCCTGGTTATCTTCAGCGCTCGGCTCTCCGCGGGCAACCGAGGGCGGGGCATCATTTTTCGAGGCATTGTTCATCTGAATGACTTTTATACTCTACATACTCTGAATGTCTTCTTTTGAATGTCTTCCCGAATTGACTTCTCTGAAATATTCGTGACTAAGACCCTCCGAGCCCCTCGCGGAACGTCATCTCGTCAAACAGAGGGGGCATGAAGCCACATTGACTGAAATAAAGCTCGAACTCAGGTCCTATGAGCAGTGACTGTTGGACCTCTGCATTCTCTCTATTTGCCTCTTTGCAGAGCACAGCAATGTGGAGAAGAACCTCGGCTAGCGAGAGAAGTTGGTCAATGGCTTCAGATACATTACGAATCCCTTGTAATGATTGGACAAATTCCCGAAGTAGATGAAGATCAATATCACTCGACGACTCAGCCGCATGGCAAAAAATAATGATGAATGGTATAAAGGGCGTCACGATAAGCGTCCTATTTCAGTAAGCAGAAAGTACCATATTTGAGAAACATGCTAACACCTACCAGAGTACATAGCCTACCTGACCTGGAACAGTGTCTCAGAAGCTTCATACACTCTAAATGAAACTGCATCGAATTCCTCGCAGAATATATACAGTCAAAGCTAAGCGAGTTTGATGATTCTGGTATACCTACAGCGCGGTATATAAGGGTTAATGTCGCATGAAGTGTGACAATTTCTGACTTCGAGCTAACTTCAAGAGAATTGACACCATCCAGCTGGTATTTCCCCGCATTTTCCTTGCATGTGACATTCGGGAGGAGATCTGTGGTCACTTGTATTAAGGACTTGACTTCCTCGGCCAGGACTAGGCCACGCTGCATTCTCTCCGCGTGCGTTGAGGACAGCGCTGTGAAGCTATACAACTCGTCATAAATTCTCCCTTGGACTTTTGAGTGTCGGACCCACGAATTGAAAAACTGTTCTGATGGGTTTATTAATGACGATGAGCTCGCTATCACAGGTATAGTGATATCTTGATCTCGAATGGCAGACGATCTGCCTAGCCTCAAGGCCAGCCCCTTGTCTATCATGTACGCGTACCAGAAAAGGTTCGACTCGGAGGACAGTTGGGTATCATAGTTGGATATACCGGCGCTCATGGGAAGGCGATGGTAGCCCAATGTCTCACACATTTGGATCGCCGAATGATTCATTTTCAAGGCGAGTAGAGGCCTCGAAATCTCAATGGCATAGATCACCTAATTATTATCGGACAAATCCAGCAATCTATTGACAGTCAAAGTTTCTCACAAAGAAGGACTTACACCGAATAGGAGAGCCGCAATATTCTCTTTGCTTGAATCCATGAAGAAGCCCAGGTTACTTAGTGCCAATTCAAGATTTGATTTGCACATGGTATGATATTGAACATAACTTGCTTTCTCTGCGCCAATGTTAATATTATGAGCTTTCTCATTAAACAAGTAGTAAAGCCCTCCATTAACTATAATGTAATCTGTGAGGTTGAAGCCTTCGATGGCGAAGCACACTTTGTTGCAGTGTTTGATAGAGTCGTCTATTGTCATGAAGCAGCATAGGAGGGAGAATGTTACCCCCAAAGTATCTATATTGCCGGTTATTTCTTAGCCCCTAGAAGATTAAAAGTTTATAACATCAAGTAGCAGAATGGCAACACCAGTTTTGACTTCACGGAGAATTCGCAGTATTGCCTCTGTAGGCGGCATGGGCAAACTGCAAAGTTCTGAATGTGAGAGAGGCTTTGGGTTTGGGAAGCGCTCTGTTCTGCTTGTCGGCCACTGACTCTGATCGGACACAGTATGCTCTAAAGTAGAAATGGCGGCTTGCATCTGGGGAGCCAGATCGTCAAAGTCAGTTGATCCCAAGACTCTTTCCTTGAGAAGCTTATTTACAAAGGCAGTGTGTGCACGCAGAGATGTGCTGCCCATAAAGACAGGAGTGTTAGCCTCTTGTTTGGGTGTAAGTTGAGATTCGGGTCCAGAAGGGGGCAAAATAGCTGCCATCTCTGCGTCGCCGTGTGATGGAACACTTTTATCCAAGACACCAGCAATTCTTTGGAGAATACCCTCTATCCCGATAAGGCGAGATTCAAAATTGTCTAATTTACGCTCACTTGGGGACAAAAAAGGGTCAGCCCATATTTGCTCCCTCTTGAAAGTATTACCGGAGGGGCGTGGTTATTTCTTACTATTGAGAAGATATCAATACTCTTTGGCGCGCCTCTTTGGACCTCGGAGGGAAGATTGAGTATAAACAAGGCCGTCTGGTTATTTGGCAACTGGCACAGGGAAGCTTTCTATCACATTTAATCTAAGGAATATTAGTGAGCATTTAGTGGAAAACCCTTCCATAGCGTTAAACCCAGGTCTAGAGTTACCTTTCTCGATCGACACTGATCACACTAGATAATGATGAAGAGCAGGTAGATATCAGCCAGCCACTCACGACAGGGTTAATGGGTAGATATCTTTTTTGCGAGGCTGTTATCAATGGGGGGAGAGTCATACCACCCTATTAGGGTCGCCATCGTCATCCCTAAGCGTAGTCTTTGCAGACATGATGGCAGAGGAGGTTCAGTAATCTATTTCGTGATTCCCAGGATGGCTGTTTGTCGTCAATGAGCGCACCAGCATGAAAACAGGATCGATATAGGAATGATAGTGACCTGACCGCAATAAGCTTGTCATGTGACAGAAGCTAGGCCACGGACATCCGCGGGCCTCCGAACGCTTCGAGTCTCCATTCTGTTGAGTCATCCAGACCGCATCACCGATGCAGTGCATCAAACCGAATGATCGGGACAGAGCTGGAAGGGGTGTCAAGCATCAATATCTTCGATGTTCAGGCCCGCATGTCGAAAATGGCATTCTTTCGCACTGCCCACATTAATAGACCATTCAAGAAAAGTATCAAATCTGTGTATCGACTAAGTTCTTCGTATAAAATACGCCGTATATAGTACAGAAGATGTATTGTATAATACATGGACTATTGTAGAAGATCAAACTTAGAATAATATCCAATCAGAACTCGCATATTTAGGATTTATTTTTCAGGACAATCTCCACAGTATACTCTGCATATATATCCGTGCATCCATCGATGGTTACCTAGGTAGGAATATGTGCGAGTCGAAACTATAGAGTGCTGATGGGAAAAGATTTATATCAGACCAATCTTATGCCTACCATAGCTCTCCATTAATTACATCATCCCACGAGACTCCATCTACCAAGAATACATCGCTTAGAGGAAGGTCAAACCAGTCCATGTCTTCGTCAACAGTAGATTGGTTCTCTGATCTTGTGCCCGCCCCCAACTGTTCCGGTGCGGTGGGAATGGCTGGTTCATATGTAGGTATAGGATGTACTAGGGCAGGAGACTTGATAGTTCCCATCGAGTCCAATTGCCCCGATACTTCGCATGGATCCCGAGCCGGAGCGTCCGTCGCCTTTTCAATCATCGACGTCAGGATTTTAATAGCCTCGATACTGCACTTCGTGGTCGAGCTCATCTGGTCCAGGATTTGAAAATTGATTGATTTCAATTTCAAAGATCGTTGCCTTAATTCGGAATCATGCGACGAGGCATTAAACAAGTATATGAGCGAGGCCATACTCAAGCTATGTACCGCCAAGGGTGATAACCTATGCTATTACTTTTCTCAGCAGAATAAATCATACTAGTTGTTTAATGGACTGCAAAGACAATGATACACAAAGAAAGGTCAAGAAGCAATAGCAAAATGAAACATGAAAACTTACCAGAGGATACAATTTCCTAAATGAATTGATGATCCAGGTGACGCGAATGGCAGAGAAGGTGGCGGACTGGAGATGAGACATTGGTGTATGCTGCAAATTCCCCAGAGCTTCCATGGACGGCTGAACTCGAATGAATGGACGGTGAAGCATAATTTTCAAGGTGTGATACTGCAGGCTGAATACAGGTCAAAATCAGAATGTCTAATTATTTTGAACACTGTTAACATACTTGAAGTAGTACACATGAGGTGGTTGAGGCGAACTTCCAGTTGAAGGCATCCTCAGGAAACTTGGAAGATTATTGTAAAATTCCGACATGCAATGGAAAGACTTCATTGCTTTCTCTTCCTTCTCTTCAAAGCTCATCGAGCTTGACAACGCATAGCTGTAATAAAAAGTCAGCAAAATAGAGGGGGTATTCTGGTCAAAAAGCTTACATGTTATCTAAAACTGGTGATACCATATGCAACAAGTCACAGGAATACTGGAAACTAGACTGGCAATAGGATGGTTGCTGAGTACTTGAGCCCGCCCATAAGCCGAACTCAATGTCAGGGATAAGCGGCAATGTGCTCGGCGTGGTATCATATTCTCGAATAGCGCTTGGATGGTCAAGTATTTGACTTAGATACCTGGCACAGGTTAGGATTGTGTAAGACAACCTGCATATAGGGATGGTAAAACCTTTCAAGCATCCAAATACCCCTCCAGGCAATCGAGCGGGCCTCCATATGTTGTTGTGAAATGCCAGGCAAACCATCCTTCTCTATATGCAGTCGAAGTAATAAGGCGTGACGAAGGGCAATGCCTACCACTGTAAGAATAGAAGGGGAGGGAGATGGTTGAGCGGGATCTACCGTACCAATATACTGAGAGACCGAAGTGATATTCCCCACGGAAAACTCTCTAAGAGAAATCAAAGTTGCGGCAAGAGCAAGCGAGAGACTTGGAATCTCAATATGCGCAAGGACAGCTGCTTCGCACGCCGGGTAAGACTGTTAGTCAACGTACTCCAGTTTAAATTGTCGTAGATATGCCTCGTTGAATATTGAGCAATGAGAGAGAGCACTGAAAGTAACAATGCAGGTGCACAGTAACCATTGGATCCGTTATCGGCAAGGTCTCTGCGGAAGAGAGGCTCATGAATGAGAAGTGGCCAGCTATTTTGCCAGATAAAGAATTCCTCCAGAAGCTCAGCCTGTAAAGGCGAATCAACGAAAGACAGGCTCCCTACTGCTAGCGCCTCGCTGGGGCTTGTTGGTCGATTCTCTTGAACAGTAGCCGGGTTATGGAAGATACTCATATGTCTAAAAAACCGAGGATCTGGCTCTAGCTCTGGCTTGGAGCTGGGTTGGACGTTGACTAAGTCTCTGATATCTCGTGAACCCTCAAGCTGGCTCTCTAAAAAGTGAATTCTTGACTGCAATGCATGGATAAAACATTTCGATGGCGGTCTGCAATTGCATGGTCAATATTTCAACTCGCAATTTCCTAGAACCTACGTACTTTCTCTTTTCTTGATGAGTGTAAGTGCAATTAACACCATCCCTTTCGCAGACCCTACAAGTCGGCTTTTTTCCATCGCACTGAATCTACTGCGTCAATATGCACGCTAGTAAAAGATCTGGCATCGAGCGACACTCACTCTGCATTTCTTCTTACGACAGGGTGTACAAGCGATCGAAACGCGTTGCCTCCTTTCTGACGCTGACATGAAAGTGTCGTCGTTTCTTCGAACTGTGAAGAGCGACGTTGGCACAAAGATTATGGATATGCACAAATATCTATATTTAGTGCCTGGCAGTCTAACCTCCATAGGGAAAGCGCGTGGGACGAGGCTGCTTTGACGTCATAACTGACCGGGTGATGCTGTTCCGCCCCACAAGGATGGCGTCTAAAAGTTGCTGTTTTCGGTACATTTCCTTACGGCTCGAGTATATTTGGCAAATAATACACATGCTCTCTAGATTTCAAAGAGTATTCTAGTCTATTCTTCAATATGTTTTCTTTGCAGGGACAGACCGCATTAATCGTAAGACCTCTATTGTCTGTGCCGCTGTATTTGTCGGCTGATGGTTGCGTAGACCGGTGCCTCAATGGGAATCGGGGAAGCTATTGCGTTAGCTCTCGCAAAGGAGGGAGTCAACCTAGCACTGTTATCGAGAAGCAAGGTATTTGCTTTGTTGTTGAGTTTGCTTGATCTAGATCATTGTCATTGCTAACTTTGCTGCGGGTATAGGACAAACTGGAGGCTGTTGGTGAGAAAGCCACAAAACAATATCCTAACGTAAAGATTGGGGTATATGCTGTCGATATCAAAGAGTATACTGCAGTTGATAAAACGGTTGAGTCGGTAATCAAAGAGATTGGGGAGATTGATATCTTAATCAACAACGTGCGTTTTGATCAAAACCAAGAATCTGCCTATTCTCTCACTAACTTCGGTGAAGGCTGGTCTTGCTCTCGGCGCCCCAGCCCGTTTTTGGGAGCTTCCAGTTGAACTGGTCCAGCAGATGAATGGAACAAATATCTCGGGGCTGATGTACACGACGTACTTCGTTTTAAGAAAAAGCATGTGGCCGCGGAAGCAGGGAACTATCCTCAACATATCATCAGTCACGGGACTAGAATGCCCGCCGTTTGATGGAGAGTCTGTCTACCACGCTAATAAGGCCTGCATTGAAGGGTTTAGCAATAGCCTACGGATGGAAACGGCTGGTTCAAACATCCGAGTTCTGGTTGTCCGTCCAGGTTGTGTTGCTACACATTTCCATCTGCAGAGGGTCAAATACGACCAGAATGCAATGGACGAGTTCTTCTACGGATACGATCCATTGGTAGCAGAAGACATTGCTGACAACGTGCTATATATGATCACTCGCCCGGAAAGGACATCCATTAAAGCGCTGGACTGTGTTCCTACTGCCCAGCGCGGGCTGACTCGCTTCGACCGAGAGTGGCACGAACGCAATAAGCAGCTGTAGTTGCTAGAGAATGTCATGTAGAGCGGTTGCTGGTTAACAAAAATGGCATGCCCTCTTTGCCCTTCTATAGGTGATATATCACGTGTATCATAAAACTAGAAATTGGATTCTTAAAATTACAGGAATGTAGAGGCACCGGGGTGTTTCCTGTGCGATAAGTCTTATCTAGGGGCAAGTGGTTGAAAACTAGCGAAAGAGATTTAAAATCATTCAAGAACCCCTCCCCCGCTAACTGATACATGTTTCCCTACATACTTCATCATCCACCATTGTTAACCCTTGAATCTATTGAAAACAAAAAAAAAAAAAAATGACAGCCACTCTGCATGCCGTCTTCCGCGAAGGAGCCACTGCTCTCATCACAGGAGCTGCCTCTGGGATTGGCCTCGCAACCGCCAAGTTCTGTCATGCCCATTGCATGAATTTATGCCTTCTAGACATTAATGCAAGCGGCCTTGATAAGGCTGCCAGCGAACTTTCCAATAGTTCCACTACTACTGTTTCTAAATTCACAGTCGATGTTTCCAACCTGAGTGACTGGGAGAAGATCCGCCAGGAAATCCTCAATCTCTACCCTGGCGGGGTTGACTTCCTCATGTTAAATGCTGGCGGTGCTTTCAAACCAGCTTCTGGGAAAACTCCCTGGCAGGATCCTGAACACTTCCAAAAAACATTTGCCGTCAATACTTTGGGCTACACAAACGGCATTGCAACATTCATCGACAGCCTGACGGGCAACAAAGACGAGCAGCTGCAGCGCGCAGTAGTCCTGACCGGCTCCAAGCAGGGAATTACAAACCCACCCGGTAATCCAGCATACAACGCCTCAAAAAGTGCGGTGAAGACTATTGCTGAGCATCTATCCTTTGATTTACGTCACACCAACACCAGCGTTCACCTCCTCGTACCTGGCTGGACGTATACGGGCCTGCAGACTGCATATTTCCCCACTAAACCAGATGGCGCTTGGGCACCGGAAGAGGTCGTCAACTTCATGAGTCAGAAAATGGCGGAACAGAAGTTCTATATACTGTGTCCAGACAACGAAGTGACCGAGGAGTTGGATCGTCAAAGAATGGCTTGGGGTTATGGCGACATCGTTTATGGTCGGCCTGCATTGTCGAGATGGCGAGAAGACTGGAAACAGACAGCAGCAAGAGAAATCCAGGCCACAGAGTTTCCACCAGCGCCTTCTCTAGAATAGAGCATATAGCTGGAAAGGTGGTCATCGTGACAACAGTAACTTCTTGCTGTATGTCTAGGTGTTATGTAGAATGCATCTTGTACGTTTGTTCATGGATCCTACATTTTTCCACGGTCCTTGATTCATCGAGAAGTTTTCTATTTTCTTAAATCAAGTTGATTTAAGAACATTCTAATATCAGACTTAAGACACATGTAAGCCGTTTATTGCCATCTAGTCTTGCCTACGATTGACAAGAAGAAGTTGACAGAGACAAAAATGCCTGGAACATCATTATTATTTAACCTCGCTAAGCGTAGTACCTAGGAACACAAGATCAACTCGAACTTGAAGGCCCGGTCTTGGAAGTTTCTACAGCGGACCAAATCGCATGTATTTCTCGCCGCAGTCAAAAAGTCAATCGACTGCCACGCTACATTATCACTTGCAGCCGCCGGTCAGGCCTTGTTCTTGAGTTTTTGTTCTTGGTTCTCGCCTATTTACAATCACAAATAGTTATACTATATGTCCGAACATTACCTACATAACCCGCCAGTTTCTTCATAGCGGAGAGGGGTTTTAATAACAGCAGCAACAGATAAACAAGTACATAGCTCATTCGTATCAAGACAAATTCAAAACGTGATTATGTTCTAAGCGTTGAATTCAACCTTGCTCACACCTTCCTCGGGCACTTTACTGGGAGACGGAGACGGTGTATGTTGGGGACGATCATCGGTGGAGTCTGATGACGGCTGGTGAGAGACGGTGTCTTTACCGTCAAGGACGGATTCTGCTTCAGCGCCTTCCAGAAGATCTCGGTCGCGCTCGCGGACACTGCGCCGCTCAGGATCGATGCCGTATGCACCGGCTCCCCAGCTCGAGATACCACCAACGATTGTAGAAGAGGTGACCAGGCCTCTGCCGTCGTCATCTTCCTCCTCGTCATCATCCTCATTGCGCGTGCCCAGGGCGTTGCGTTCCATTTCGCGTTGTGCCTCCTCCATCTTCTTACGCACCTCGGCTGCCATGCGCATTCCGTCCGAGACAATATTATCCAACACGCCACGAAGGCCCTTGTTAGGAGGGACAATGCCTCCCGATGCTCCAGCAACAGTTGCGCCTGACATGGCGCCCAATGTAGAGCGCGCGGAGCCGAGATTAGAGAATGTAGTGAGGTTAGATGAGAGAGACGTCGATGTCGTCATTGAAGCAGGGTTGGGGTGATCTGATAGGCGGAACGATAGCGGGAAGAAGGTCTCAAAAAATTGTTCCAAGAGCTCGTCCGCTAGAACAACCATCCTAAAAGTAGGTAGGGTTATATGTAATGGGTTATTTGGATCAAGAGCTGCATTCGCCGCTTCTGAACGACCAGATGGCGACTTGATAGGATTCGAAGACGCTTCTTTCGAAATCGGTGTTGAGGGAGCAGATAAATTTTTTTCGGGCTTCTTCTCATCTACCTCAATCAGGTCTTCTTCATCTTCCTCATCGTCGCCAATAGAGAATGCATCCAACTTGGTGGCGGCATTATCGGCCTCCTTAGCGGATGAATCATCCTGTTGCTGATTCTGCGGATGACTTGGATCCGCATATTCAAAGCAACGTCGAATAAAAGAACTCACGCTACCAAGGAACCGTTCATCGACGCTAAGCTTCATTTTGTCGCGTTGTTCAAGTGGTAGGCCTGCTTCAGCAATATCCTCCAAAGTCTCACTGGGGGTAAGCGCCCCATCAAAGCCTCTTCGTGACAGGAAGAGTAGTGCTTCTGAGATTCTCAATATACCTTCGCGGTCAATCCGACCATCTCCGCTGTCGTCATAAAGATCAAAGAAGTAATTTATCGAGTTCATGATATCGCGCGTGCCTTTCAACTTCGCCAATCCCACAACGACATTCTGCAGACTTAAACCCTCGCTACCGTCAGTGTTCCATTTACGATATAGGCGTTGCATGAACTCGTGGTCAGCCGGCTCTGCATTATCGCCCCATTTCGCATTTGACGTGCTTCGACTGCGAACACTTCCATTGTTGTTACCATTGCGGTCCTTTTCGGAATACCGCCCATGACTGGGAGAATCTGCAATCGCCCATCTCGCTG
The DNA here is from genome assembly GCF_001907595.1 of Talaromyces atroroseus. Lineage (NCBI taxonomy): Eukaryota > Fungi > Ascomycota > Eurotiomycetes > Eurotiales > Trichocomaceae > Talaromyces > Talaromyces atroroseus. Next base: position 754,938 of record NW_017971442.1, read on the forward strand.
TGTTTGCTAAGAACTGCCTAAAGGCATCGTAGTCCATATGTGTTGGACTTGGACCAAGCCCAACGCGTCCGACTTCTGCGTCAACAGGAGGACCGAGAATGGAGTAGCGCTCGACCTTCTTCTTTTCTTGTTTCTTCTCTTGATCCAGAAGCTTCTGTCTCTGTTCTTGGTCATATAGAACCTCGTAAAAGCGATCGTAAATTGTGCCGAGATCATCCATGCTCAGCTTCTTACTTTCTGGGCCAAGATTCCTAATAGATGTACGCCTCGCGAAATTTTCAATGTTTTCCAAAACTGCATCCTTATGCTTCTCCCGTTGCTCAGTGATAGAATTATGAGTGATGCCCGAGAATTCCTTGAAGGCCACGACCATCAGTTCTTGAAATCGGGTAATAGCTCTAAGCTTAGGATTTTCTGAGCGAGGGTGCGCTGATTCATCTAAGCGAGAGAAGTACGACTTCAGTATCGATATGAATGAGCCGTCATCCTGCACGTCCAAGAGCTCTTCGCCATTGATACGCAAGATAGCCAGTCCGACTTGGAAGAGAACTTTCGGTCCTTCGAGAAAGAAGACATCCAAAACCCGAAAAGCAAAGACCAAGGGCATTGAGTTGATATAGAGAGATAGAAACCATGGCAGAGAGACAACTGACAACTGCACGTCAGACTTGACAAGGTGTTCCCATAGTACTGGCATTGTCTTCTCAACAAGGGATTCAAAGACCTTCTGATCCAGCAACGTGCCATACATTGTTGTAGAATAGTACCCTGGCAGAAGTCGGTCACAGAGAACCGATAACAGAAAGAATGCCTGGGACTCTGACATATATCTAAAGTCTTTGTTAGCTTATTTACCTCCCAGGAAATTATCCATCTTGAACCCTGGCGACTTACATTAATAAGGCCGCGACAACTATATTCATAGCCTGACAATAGCCTACTTGTTCGTTTGTCCAGCTGTATGCAGTCAAAACCCTGCGCAAACGTCCAATGCCTTCCTCACTCTGAAAGCCTGGATATTCAGGCAGACTTCGATTCAAATCCTTCTCGATTTCGTCAATGGCCAAGGACTCTCGACCGAAAAATTTCTTCAGGGTTTCTTCGTAATGTTTCGGTGATCTCAAACGTAGGTAGAGCGAGCCCGAAGTCAGCTCCCATATTTCTCCTCTTAGGCGATTCGGTAAACCAACACGGATGAGTTTGTGAAACGTTGGCTGGCGAAGTAATGTGGCATTGCGTCCATTTTCTGCGTGCGAGGTCAGATAGGTCAGATATCATTTCACATTTGGAATATGTAATCAAAAAACATATGTCTATAGATACCTCTAAAGTATTCTGCCCATAACCTCATCTTACTCCGATCGCGAAGTTTGCGAGCATCTCCCGGATAGCGAAAGACCATACCAAGTCCGGCATCAGGCGGCTGTCTTGCTGTCGCATCGGAGTCTTCCTTGCTTTTGGAAGGAACGGTCAAGAGGTACTCTGAGTACTCATCCATGACCACTGAGCGCAGGCTTTCAATCTCCTTTATACTCTCTCGCAGCCCCTTCCGTAAACCATCACAGAAACGTTCGCAGGCCTGCCTGCTTCCAACTAGTTGTATGGTGAACTTCTGGGGAACAAATGTTGGGCTTTTAGCCGCACTTGGATTCAAAGCCCCGTTCCATGTAGTCAATGCTAGCGAAAACACATTGGCAAGACTGTTGAGTCGTTCGACACGGCGAATAGAACACAAGGGCAACGTGAAGCCATTGCCGGATGGGCCGGTACCGTGAGTCTGACCGGTGAAAACGGTCGAGGAGCTATGAGACGCAGAGGGTAGAAAGCTTGTAGGTTGAGTAGAAAATGACAGAAAGCGCTCGCTCAGGTGTAGACGGCCCGTATACCGATTTCCAGATTGGTCCGAGCGTTCGCCATGGGTGTTTGATGATCCTCCCCGGTTGATGGTGAGAATCAGTTCAGCGGTTATTTCCTGCAGTGGATTTTGTGAGTCTGGGAGGCGGAATTGCTGGCGGAAAAGAGAGGCTTTGGAGGGGTTGCGGTCGGCGGACGAGATGACTGGGAGGTTGAAGTTGGCCGGATCAATGAACGACTGGGCCTTTTGGACCAGGGATGAAAACTGAAACATGATTTGGACAGCAGGCTGCGGACGAGCGATACCTCGTCAATTAGCTGTTGTTTGTCCAATGATGCTGAACGTGTCGATGGCAGACCGCGGAGGTCGTCGGCTGGGGCTGAGAGCAGCTCCCAAAACAACAAACGATGAGATGGGCGGTAGGACTAGCTGGCAAATAGACTAATTAAATCATGGCTTAGAGGATGTTGGCATTTTTCATAATTTTGCTCAGCTCCCGGCCGACGAGAGGCAGCGAATGAATGTACTATGACACAGAAGATCGGTTGTATACGAAGTGAGAGTTGAGTTGCAGGTGAAATCATCCTGTCGGCTTGGCGGCGGCTTTGATGCGGAGGCACGCACGGTCACGTGTATTATTACCCTAGCAAGTTGAAAAAGACAAGAGAATTTTAAGGATATCTCGAAAGTCCAAACAATACGAACAATGTAAAAATAGCTATCATCCTACGTTGCAACAAAGAGACCGAGAGCCCGCAAAATCATACCGTGAAATCTGACACACGAAATAGAAATAGAAATTTCTCGTAGCGGAGAAGCAGGTAGCACAGCTACCAGATGACACTGTGAGGGGGGATATAACAAGGAAAACAAGAAGAATAAAAGACAGAAGCAAAGCAAGTAATGAGAGTAAGTTATTAAGCAAGCAATTTAGTTCGCCAGTCCGTCGTACACCAGAAAACCCTCCACCAAAAAAACCATTTGAAGATGTGTACATGAGTATGACAAGGAAACGTGTAGCCATAGGCGCGCAAAAGATAGTGATTTATTTGGCGTCCGTGTATTCTGCGTGAGCGTGGTCATCGTCAGTATATGGGGGAAGCTCCTCATTCAGGTCTTCCTCCATCAGAACAGCCTTCTCGGAAGCAGAGCCTTGCTCCAAGCTCGAGGTAGAGCGACTGCTGGTGGCTCGGCGGTAGCGCATCCACAAAAATACGATAGCTTGACCGAAAAGCATGCCGATGGCGCTAGCAGTAAGACCAGCGAGGATACCGAGGATGGCTGGAGCCAAAATAAAGCGGACGATATGGAACAGTGTGCGGCGCAGACCATGGTTATGGTGGTGATGCGGGTGAGGATGTCCGTGGCCTTCATGGTCGCCCTCGTGGTCATCCTCCGCAAACTTACCGGCTCCTTGTCGGTGATGACCAGGTTTGTGGTGAGGAGGAGCCTGAGGCTTGCCATGGCAACCGATACCCAAACCAAGCTTGGACTTCAAGTTCATCATATGGGCCTGTGCGCTCCGCACCAAGGCACGAATGCGGTTAAAGACCAGGTGCCTCACGCACTGAATATCGCCCTTGCAGTTCTTCCATGAATCATGGTCATCCTGTCCAGCAGGAAGCTCGACCTCAGTTTGTATGATAAAGAGCTCGCCAGCTGCAGTTTGAATGACTGTGATGGAGACAGTGTCGAGGGGCGCTGGGTGGCCGTCAATGTCGAGTGGGGAAAACCGAATCTGGAGGAGTTCCATGTCATCTCGAGGGGGGGCCAAGGGAAAGGCCATGAGAGCGAAACCCAGGTTCAAATTCTCAGTTTCCTGGCCATCGGACTCCCTTCGCTGCACGGCTTTGACCATTTCGACGGTGTCGGGAGAGACTGGGAAAATGCGGGCATCATTCACGTAGAGACTGCCATCTTGAGCACGAAATTTCAGATCCTGTTATTTTATTCCGTCAGATACGAGTTGTCCTAGATAATCCCGGGGATCCAAACGACTTACCAAAGAAGACCGGGTGGCTTCGGTCCAAGTGACGACGCCATCGGAGCCGGTCTCTGGGAAGGGACAGTCATCACAGGCCAGCTGGACTGTCTCGGTGCGGGCATCTTCGAGTTCAATAGCATGAGCGACAGGGAGATTGTGGTGGTGGTCAGTTTCTGGGACAACCAGGAAAGCCGAGGCGCCTAGGGAGAGCGCGCTGGCGGCCACGAGAGACCGGAACAACATATTTGGTGGAATATCAGAGCGGAACACACGAAATGCAAAGAGTAAGTAACGCGACGGTTGATGAAGAGTCGACAGGTTCTGCAGTGGAAGCAGGATGTAGTTGAGCAGAGAACGAAGTCAAGAGTGGAAGACGGAAGGTCCGAAGGGGCGATGCGGGACGATCGGCCTCAGGCAGTGGGGGAGGCTACGTAAGCCGGCCGGCGCCTTCTCTGCGCTGATTGGCTGCGCCTTGTCTGACAGGGCTGCTGGCTAGGCCCGATGCAGGCAACACGCCACGCTGCTTTAGTGAGCGTCCACGCTACAGTTGGGCTGACGCGGATTTGCGCAAAAGCGGCGACGCGATGATGCGGCATGGGCTGAGCCACCATCTTATCTTGAGCATCTATCATTTTATTTCAACAAGTAACTACACACAACGCACATCACAGCTTGGCCTTCTTCTGTCCCTTGACGTTGGCTACAGCTTCTCCCGACAGGAGCATGTCCGGGTATTTCATGTTGGCTCCGATCGAGGCAGAGGGCATGCGCCAGGAAGCCCCGTCCACTACAGCAGTCACAATCATGAGCATTATTAATAAAGACAATCGCATAAGTGTGCACGTACCAACAAGCACATGCCCGGCCACATAGCTACCGGCATCGGAGAATAGGTATACTGTAGCATCGGCGATATCTCTGATTGTGCCATAACGGCCAAGAGGCTGTGCTCTCCTAGATTCTTCTTTGGCATGGCTGGGCAGAAGACGTTCAACGCCCTGTGAAATTCGGGTTCTCCAGGTTAGCAGACTGACAGAACGTGACTCTTATTATTCCGCTCACCTCCGTGTTGGCGATTGGCCCCGGGGAAATAACATTCGAGGTGACACCCAACGGACCGAATTCCAGCGCGATATTGTTTGACAAGGCGTCAACGCCCGCTTTCGCCACAGTAACATGGGTCTGAAAAGGCACCCCCGTATAATGCATGGTGGCGCTGACAAAAATGATTCTACCCCCAGTACCGCGAGGGGATGGTTGCACTACAATTAACGGTTAGCTAGTCGATTTGATGGGTTGTAGAATGTTGCTCTGACAAGATTTCGGGTCAACTGTGTGCCTCGCTGCAGACTGCTGCAGGTAGGGAAGTGTTGCCTTGGCGGTGTTGAAGGAGCCTAGGACATCAATGTCCATGACCGACTTGAAGGCGTTGGGGGAGAGCTGATTAATCGAGGCTAGAAAATTCCCTGCAGCACCAGCTCTATATTCTTTGAAATTAGCGTACACACATGTCGTTATAGTGGCCCTAACGCACATCACAAAATCAATTCCGCCTAATTCCTTAACGCAACGGTCGACTGCGGCCTTTAAGCTCTCGAAGCTGCGAACATCTGTAGCGCCAACACCAATGACTTTTGCGCCGGCGCGCGCGGTAGCAATATTCAACGCCATTTTCTCGGATTTCTCGACATTGCGCCCGACAATGCAGGCATTGGCTCCGAGATGGACAAGAGCGCGGACCTGCGCGCTGCATATTGTGCCTGCTCCGCCAGTACAGAAAACCACCTTGTCCTCTAAGAGTCAGATGGGTGTCAGCACAGAAACGTGGTCGTCAGTTAGACCTTGTGAATTAACCAGGGCCGCAAAGGGGCGTACTGAATAAACCGTCTTTCCAGACATCGCTGAGATACTCGGATTTGGGAAGAGCCATGGCAGGCTAATTCAACAGTAAACGTGCCGGGGCTGCTGCAGTGTCGAGGCCAAAGACGAACAGACAGAAACAAGGTATATTCACCGGGCCTGGCGCCGGTATGTATAAATATATATATGAACCAGTCGTGGGAGCTCCAGCTGGATTACGGCCGTACTCGATGATTCGATAGAGGTGCAGCTCAGGTGGGCCTTTGGCTTGCCCGGGCGAAAGTAACTATAAACTGAAAAAAGGGTTTCTCCCCCGCAGGCGAGCCGGAGGACCTCGGCTCGGCTCTATTTTTCATTCATACATACATCGTCGCTTCATCTTTCTTTGCGTTTGTTTCTACAGGTTAAAATCAAAAGTGTGTAAATGAAAATAGATGGGAGGAGGAAATAAAAACACACAACAAATCATAATCATGCCCGCGTCACAACTGTGAAAAGCATGAATTAATACATAGAATGCAACATCTCCAAGACTGGAAATGAAGTCGCATCCTTCATAGATCCAGGCATGAAACAATGAAGTCTCTTGTGCTACTACCGCTACCCCTCTTGGAAAGTTGTAAACGTGGGCAGCAGCAGATATCAAGCTGTTGACTAGTCTAACTAGGATCTAGGGCAACGCATCTCTACCTATCTCAGGCTACAGATCGCAGCGCTCCGGAATGATCGACTCACTCGTGCCAGTCCAAAATTTTAGACCATTACGAGTTATTTACTCACCTAGATTTGTCAATATCCATTTGCGACAAACATACTTCATAGTAATTTTATAGTAATCCTTCTTTAAATGCCTTGAAACCTTATTAGGGAGTTAATTCTAAGTTATATTTAAGATGATAATTTGGTTATGCTAAGAAAAGACTTGTATAAGGACCCGGATTTCATCAGCGCGATACTGCAGAAGAACACGGTTAGGAGAGATTACTAACACTGTCGTTTTCCTGTGGAGGCATTGTTATACACCGTGATCTCTTACTACGTCCGTACTATACCGACAATGCGCGTGAGGTTCTGGAGTATTCGGCAATAATCAGGGCATTCCTCATGTAAAAGGCGTCATTACAGTGTCGAAAACCAGCACAAGCAATGATGCCAAGTCAGAATGGGTTGAATTAACGTAATACTGATGGTTGAATGCTTCCCAGAACGAGAAGGAAATGTTTATCATAGTATACAAGATTCTATGCTTGTCCCCTAGGCCGGGTGTAGGGAGTATTTATCACCTAGGATCCTCGGATATTGAGATTTGATCCTCACTTAATCCAACAGTTTCAACCTACCGCATATGTACTCATGGCTCGAAGCCTAGCCCCAAATTTCCAGAGACTCAAGGGCGCTGGAACCCCGAGTCCGATCGCCACAAAAGCTAATAGACTATTCCCCCACCCATAATGTAGCTTGTCGTACATATATGGTGCGAACAAAGGGAATCCAAAACCAGCCAAGCACCGAAGGAAAACCACAGCAGCCAACGCGCTGGCCGCATATTTTGTGTATACATCAACAACATATGTCTGGATGCAGAGGAAGCCGCTGATAATTCCAATGGCAACAAGGCAGGCGCCGATATCTGGTATGATCCAGTGTGTACGCTCCTGTGCCGACCAGCCATATATGAATAGGCCGATTGGAGTCAGAGTCGCTGAGATTACCATTAGCGGCACTCGGAACTCAGGTAGTCCTACTCCGCCATTTCGAGCAGTCAGAATTCGATAAATCCTATCATTTAGCGGTGCGCAGATTTGAGAGCCACCCCAGAACCCTATCCCCAAAGCAATATAATGAAGTGAGCCGATCTCAACAGACTCGTTGTAGTAGGCCGGGTTCGTCCAGAGGGAGGGGAAAGATGACAAGACTAGATACACCAGGCCGTACAGGAAGGCCATATATACAGCAAGGAACTGAATCAAAGGCTGAGTGGCCAAAAGTCGGAATGGCCGAACTAGTGAAACTCTCAACTTGCCCCAAAAGGTTCCGTGACTCTCCCTCTCAGCTTCAGTCTGATGTTCAAGGTCGCCGGTTGCCTTGCGAAGACTTCGGGCTTTGTCTCTCAATAGCTTAGGTGCATATGTTTCGCGCAGTAGGAGGAGCGACGTAAGCTGCAGAATACCGTCTGCGATGGAAGTTGTGTAGAAGATCCATCTCCAAGGAATGTTCTCACTGATGAACCCTCCTGCTATGGGCCCGACAGCTGGTCCGAGCAACGGCGCGAGAGTATAGATTGCCATGGATTTACCACGCTGCTCGGGCGGAAATAAGTCGCCCAATACACCCCCACCAATCTGATACGATAGTTAGACTGATACGAACGGTTAGACTGTACTATGGGATGTTTCTCACTGTTAGTGGCGCACTACCCCCAAGCCCCGCGAAGAACCGAAAAACGATCATTTGCCCTTTGGATTGACACACTCCACAAGCAATGTTGAACACGAGGAAGATCATATTCGCACTTTGTAACACCAGGACACGCCCATACACTTCTGAGAGCGGAGCAAAAAACAAAGGCCCAATAGCAAAGGCAAGAATAAAAATTGACAACATGAGTTGGGACTCGATTTCGTCCTCAACGTGAAACTCCTCTGCAATTGTTCCAAGACCGGGGGCCATCATGGAAGATGACACCGATGAGATAAAAGCATAAAAGGAAACCATCACAGTAATGGTCCACTTAGTGCTCATTTGCCAATTCTTGGGATTCTGCTCGTCATCTGGCCCTTCCCAGCTAACCTAGTCACCACCGTTACTTTAGCGATATTCCAACCTCTCGGCAGCAGATCCATACCAGTTTATGACGAGAAGGGAGTGATAGGTCGGATGTAGGTTCTTCATCCCTCTTGGTCGTTCTGACCCCGTGGCTACCAGCATGATTGCCTGGGTTCATTGTATCTACAGTCTCGGCTTTTAGTGCATTGGAAGGTCAGAGGGGTGGGAGGCCGCCAAACCGGAGGGTAAATTTTGAGAGGAGCTGATTAGCTCAAAAGTTTAGACACAGGGCTCATGAATGGATTATATACGTATTGACTACGCTAATGAAGCGATCTACGCCAAACAAGCACGTATGTGTTTTGTATGCATAGAAACGGTAACAGCAATACCGGAGTATACCTTAACTTTATGATGTGCCACGCTAGAGTGGGTCCCGTCAGTGGGGTTTCCTTTTGCAGCAAGTCTTTTCCGGCGTCGGGGCCAAAGTCCGATATTGCCGGGCCACCCCCGGCTTTGGGGACGACTTGGGGAAAGATGCTGGCTTCCATCGATCTCACTCTTGCACAATCCGGTAACTACCACTGGCGCCACATGGCCGACCGCACATCCGCCCTTGCTTGTCACAGCAGAAAACGGAAGTCATGCGACGCGTGTCGGAGGACAAAAGCGAAATGCGATAATGTAATGCCAACCTGCGGTCGATGTGCCCGTAGAGGCACCATGTGCGTTTACTCCCGCACGTCGACGACTAGCAGATTTCGAATCGTGCCCTGCTATGCGAGCAGCTCCGGGGATGCGTCTAGGCAGTTGAGGAGGTCACCCATTGTTGCGGAACCAGCAGCGTGAGCAATCCCAGGTTTTACCAAATGGCGATATGTTCGCTAATGTATGAAAGAGCGCCCTCGAGTCCGACTTTCGCACCATGCAGCGAACAGTTTCAGCCTCGAGGAATCGAAATTAACACATCAGCCCTAGGAAGCACAGGCTTTTTCGGTTCAACAAGCTATCGAGCTCCAATGCAAGATGAGAATCATTCTTACATTTTTGTAAACACTCCCCGCAGTATTGACGACGAAGGAGTAGCAACCCTTCATTCCACAACGACTGTCGAACCCAGGCAACTGCAGTTGGGTGTGCAGGTTGCCAATTTTGTGGCAGCTCACGCCGTCTTGATCCGAAAACTAGTTGACCGAATGTATACTCTAGGTCGACTAGTCATCATCCCTCGGATAATTATGCGACAAACACTGGACCATCTATGGGATCTATTCAAGGAAAACCCCAGCGAAGAGGACACCTCATATTCAAGAGCAGCTACGCGCATGTTTAACAATTCATATCGTCCTATTTCGATTACCCAATCAACTACTCTGGAGGAATTCTGCTTGCGTATCACGGGTCCCAATACCCGCTGGGAGACTATCGGAAACGTGCTAGTTATGGCTTGTCTATCTCTGTGTCATATCTCGGAGTCAGAGATTATTTTCCTCGATCCCAACAGTAACTGCCAGAAGTCGACGATGTTATCCCAATTCCAAGAAATGGCAGAGCAAGTATTGGCCATTTGTAATGGGATACCATTATGTAACGAGCTGGTAGTCTGTCTGAAATATAATCAGATGTTCCTTGCGTCTCAGAAATGGGGGAATTCCAGTACGTTTCTACGACTTCACATTTTGTAGCATTCGAGACTGACGAAATTTGAAAGGCCATTGGCTCTACTCTGCCATTGGGGAGCTAACCTCTAGTTTGTTTGCGACTGGGATACACCAAGACACAGGCTGCGAAGACAAACGCCCGAAATATCTAAACAAGTGGCGCCTGAGATGTTTTGCAATGGTCTATATCATGGACAAGCTCTTTGCCACATTCCTTGGTAGACCACCGTTTCTGACTCGCCACTACTGCAAATTGGACCCCCTATTCAAAGTTAACAGCGTGATGACAGTCCACAACTTCACACAGGGATTCGACATGCTGCATCTGGAAGAGTCCGGAGAAAATCAACTTGAAATCCCCGGATACCTCCACTTTCGATTCCTGCTGTCCACTGTTCGCGAAGAGATCCTCGAGCTTCACCTTGGTACAGGTTCCCATAACGTCCCGGAAAAAACAAAGTATGCTAGTATTTAAATCTCGCTCCATCGAAATGCTGCCAAAATCCCCAAAGGACATTGAAAGTCCATCATCAATTGGCTTTAGGGCTGGAGTACTAACAGAACTGTAGACAAATAATAAGTACTCTCCAGTCAATGTGGGATTCCTGTCCCGCTCAATTACGATATTCTCCAAAAATGTGGACAGAGCTCGTCCCTTATCAAAACGTCTGGGTTTTGTTCGCTCTCTATCTGGAGCAACGTTATTCGCTTTTCCTGGTTCATCGACTCCGAGCGCAAAAGTCACCCTCCAACCCACGTGCCAATCTACTTTCCGTAGCAAAAGACATCTTATCAACGATTCTTGTGATCAACAGGGAACGTGAGCGTCTACGAGCGATTAGGAGTGACTTGAGCAGTGTGGTAAGGTTGTATCTGACGCAGTGTCTAAAGGCTGAAACTAATCCTGCGGCACTATTAGCTTCTTCCCTTCGGGCTGCCCACCGCCGAAGTACTATTGGAAGACTTGCTTCACCAGTCTGCTTCATCATCTGTACCCTCATTTGCGCGACCTTCCAGGGGCGATACTATCCGTGACCTCATTGTCTTTGTCTCGTGCCTTGAATGGGCTGCTGAACCGGGGTCGAATCATTTTGAACTGGGCCAGACTATCAAGTCAAGGTTCACTCGTCTTCTCGATCATATAATTGACCCACCACGGAGTGCCCTTCACGCGTCTAATGCCTTTGACGGTGTAGACCAGGCTCTAGAAGTCAGTGGATATCCAGGGCCGGGGCTAGATACGAACCCCTTCGTCGACTGGGATTTTGGGAGTAACCAGGACATTCGATATAACCTATGGAGTGGCTCATTTTTCTGAGTACGTAGTGAAGTCTGCGCCATGTAGATTCACAACTCAGCGGACGCTAAGTTCGGCGCATATGGACAAATTTTAAACACCTATGGCCTTTTTCGTATCTAATCGTATACCGTATAATTAGTTAAATATTTCAATCAGTCAGAAAACATTGTAAAGGAGAGTTAGGGCTAAGAACTCCATTTAACTTTCTTTCAGAGGTGGCCTTGTAACCAATAAACTGACTAGGCTGAAGTAGCCAAGAGATCAGACCCGCAGCCAAGAGGATAAGCGGACTAATCTGGCAATGCCTAATGTGGAATTTCTACTTCCAGGCTCTTCCGTAGTGGCAAGAGTTATCTACCTACTTTCCCAATACGGTTAAATTCGCCCGACCCGTCTTCACGTACTCTGAGGAAGGAAAACTTAAGCACAAAATTGAGCATTGTACCCAATTAATCTAACATAATTATACACATAAAATGGAGCCTTACCTAATCAGGATGAAGTCAAACCTCATTGTTCCAGCTTGCTCCTAGTGCCATTCTAGACTAGGCCTAAAATAGAAGTGTGAGTTTGGCAGCGAACTGTTTGACCGCTTGCTAAACATATCTTCCTTACAGTAAGACAAGAACAATCTTTCATACTGGCTTTGGGGAGTCAATGTGGGAAAAAAATACCTAGGTATCTGCAGGTGGCGAAAAATGACAAACTTTACAAACTTTGCACCAGGACGTATGTTCATTCATATAGTGTAGATGTACATATTAGATATATATACAAGCTTTGTTGAGTTAGGATTATAAAGAGCAACGACAAGCTGTACATATGCGCAGAAAGTTTCATGTCATGACACAATCAGGAATCATCGCTCAGTCCAACAAGCTTACAAGACTATTCCATAGCTTAGCTTCTTCTTGGGGACTGTATGCTCACTGTATGCATGGTAGGGGGAATAACCAGGGCCCAGCGGCTCTATACCACCATGCGGCCCAATAACCTGGCAGTCTTCTAGATATTGCCACCTGTTCCTCCCAAGATCACACAGTTGCCAATAAGTTGCCTATACCACAAAAAAAAAACAATCATCGAAAAGGCCATGAGAGTATGTTGCCAAGAGATAAAAAGAAAAGAAAAAGCGAATAAGAAAAAAGGAACCAAACGATGCCATAAAAAAAAGGAAAAAAAAAGTATGGACATAAGCGCAATGTGAGGGAGAATAAAAGGATCGTCAGCTCTTCATACTAGTACTATTCTTTCTGTCCTTCGTTTTCGATGAGTTCCACCACAATTTGGCTGCGCTCGTACTCCGGGTGTTGCATGCAGATCTTCACAGTGCGGCCGTTGCGGGCGAGGTCACTAGTGGAAAAGGCCTGGCCATTAACAGCAGCATGTTTGGCGAAATTGCTTTCTTGCGAGGCAGTGTCCCCAGTTGCCTCCATGTTGCCGCCGTCATCGAGACATACCACGTTACGCCCTGGTATGACTTGTCTCAAGCGACCATTCTCGGCATTGCGAACCTCAACAAAGTCGTCATTCAGCAAGATTAGGAATTTGCCATAGAGACAGGCGGTGTGCGCTCGCCCAACAAATTCCATGACAACACTTCGAGACACATCGCCAAGCTGGTTGACGTAGACCGCGCATTCACTATATGCCAGCAAGAACTCGCCATCGCTCAGTCGGAACATACCCAGTGGTCGTAAGTCTTTGATACGGTTTCCAATACTGGTCAAATAAGGCTGCGCCTCCGGTGCTGCCGAGCTGAGGTTAGGTAGAGACCATGGCTGTTTTTTGTCAAGTGTCAGAACTTCAACACCGCGTTGCGTTGATATCGCTAGCGAGGAATGGAAGAGATTAATATTGTAGCTCTCGGCAGGGATATAGAATTCGTCGTACTCGCGGAAGAATTCCGTCTGGCCACGACGACCTAGATGAAAGCGGGCGCGGGTTGAGGCTGATTTGTGTAGGACCGGCTCAATCACCTAGGAATACCATTAGCTTATGCTTCTCTCTCTGTGGCTTTCTCTCTCTCTTGAGAGATAAGGACTAACCTTGAAAGTTGATGAAATGCCGTCTCGCTTTTTGTAGAATACAAGGACACGGTCTTTCATTCTGCCCACAGAGAAGAAGCCAACCTCACGAGTTCCTGATACCTTTTGCGGTGCTCGACGTGCAGAGTCGTGTTGAGATGTTTGAGAGGGTTTACCACTGACCGGGCAGACTACATCCAGATGGTACGCCAGAAGAGATTTGTCTGCGATCAACAACATCAAATTGAAGTCTTCAAAGACCGCAATTTGCGTGACTCGACTGATTGTGATGGCTCTTTCCCAGCCTCGTGGATCGTCATACCGCGATATAAAGACTCCAAAGTCGGTGCCAATAGCACATATCAATTGGCCGCCGGGTTGCTGAAACACTGTAGCACAGTTGACTGCGGCTCTACAAATTGGGTTAGGCCGAATTCCTATGCTCGCATACTTCTTTTCGACGTCCTTGATGGCACGATCTAGGGGGGTTCCTTTGATCATGACTGTCTTGCTTCCGGGCGCCTCGGAATAGGCAAAAGCGGCGTCAGCCAGGACACGTAGGCGGAAGGGTTCCGCATTCTGTGCAAAAAGCGAGGCAGCGTGTCTAGTCTTAGCCTCGAGAATCTTGCGGCACCAATCTTGTCTGTTCTGCATTGATGGTGCAAATAGTGTATAGGTAGGCACCTTGCCTAAATGCTTGACTTTGAAAGGGTACAAAATTTTGTCATCCTTGGAGCCCTCAAGTGAGGTTGAACCAGTAGAATTAGAGCTGTTTGCGTGTGTGAGAGTCCCTGGGCCAGCTCCCCGTGCTGCAGCCGCCGCTGTTGGAGGCGCCAGTGTTGAGATGCCCTTCACCGAGGATTTGACCACTGGGTCATCGTTCGTGCTTTCCAAGACTAGAAGGTCCATAGGAATAGGCAATTTGGAAACATCGTAGACTTCGAACTTGCCGGATTTGGTCGCGTCGCGAATCTGCAGTGTTTTGGCCAATACAAGGTAATGGTCAAAGAGGATGGCATGCATATCCACCAGATTGAACCTTGTTCGAGTACCAGGACGCTGAAGATCGCCTTGAAAGATAATCTCCCGTCCCAGATGCTCCAGATTCAGCTCAACCTCCTTGCTCATTCCTGGTCTGAGTTGAAGCTTTGAAGCAAGCTCCATGAGATTGACCTTCTTCGACATTTCCCCAACCTTATTGTCGCACTCCAATGCCACAGCCTTGATTTCTTCAATGGCTAGTGCAAGATTGGTCTTTTCCTCCGAGTCCTTGGGCATATTCTTGTGCACGGTAGACAAGAGCAAAGTGTAGCGCTGGATGCGGGTGATAGGAGCCTTAAGATATGTATCCCAACTCAAGCGATTAGACAGCTTATTCTCACGAGCTTGGTTCAAAAATTGACGAAAGAGGGTGTTACGTTCAGCCTCCTTTCGAACTAGATAATTAGCATTGGGGAACGTCGCTGCGTAGTCCACATAAACCCCTTTAGCTTTCCGTATCCATTCTCTGAAGATATCACTGAAGCCAGCAATAAATGGACCTTGTTCCTTTTGCCGGTACTTAAGCTGTCCTAAGAGATAATCTTCGTTAACCTTTTTGACAGCATCAACTTTACCAAAGACATCCCGTAGAAATTTCTCCTGGCGCTTTGGGCTAATGATCGCAGGGTGCATGTGAGCTAATTGATCACGATAAAGTTCTCGCAGCACATCCAATTGTCCTATGAAGGAGTCTTCAGTAGTAACGATCTCATGGAGATTGTTTTGACGGTCAATCTCCTTGCGTGGGTAGGCCTCCCATACTTCTTTGGGGACGTTGTAAAAAGTTACCCAATCTTGAGCCTTCTTCTGGGGTTCCATTGCTTGGGCTCGGAGATTGATCTTTTTCAGAGTCCTCATGCAATGGTGAGAATAGCAGCGGCCTAATATCTCCGTTTCCTGAGAATGAAGGCGTGAGGAATAACACCCACTGCCTGTAATCTGAAACAGCACACCAGACAAGGTCTTGTTACTGAATTTGACCCATTCCTCGTCGATTATCAGTGCGCCTTCATTAAGCATGCTCTTGACCACGGAAGAACCTAGTGTCTCTGCATCAGCAGTGTTCATCGTTGGGACTTTATGTGTAAATAAAGCGACAATAGCATTGACAACGGCTGATTCTTTGAGATCGGTCTCATCTTCACTCAAGTCCTTAACCCACGCCACGATTGCACTCAAGGCCCAGGGCTCCGAGCACTTGCGAAATTGCTCTGAAGATAATTTAGCTGGATTGAACTTCTTCCGTCTAACGGCCGGTATTGTAGGCAAGTCAAGAGCCATGGCAGATGGCTCTGGTGAGGCGTTGAAACTTAGGGTGCTGATGGGATCTGGCGCTTGTTGTCGCAGAAAGTCCTGCTGTTGCTTATACTTTACCCGATCCGCATCGGTTTTGGATCTAATAGGCGCGTCAGTACGAGGAGTGTTGCTATGACTCGACATAGATGTCGACCGCGGAACTTGATTAGGATTTGGCAGTGATAGTCCGGACAAGTCTGAAGAAGTAGGTTGTGGAAGAGGTCTATACTGATCATGGTTATCCTGCTCATCATACTGCGTGGTATGATAAGTTCCTGCAGGAATCAGATGTGGCAGAACATTTGCATTATTAACTGGCTCAACAGGAGCTGGTGGAAGTGGGCGCATTCCGGGATGGTAGAAGAGGTCCATTAGTTCTGGATTTTCTGGGCTTTGGCTCCCAGAGGGGATATCGCCATCCGGCATGCTTAGAACAGGATCAGCGTCTTCGTCACCATAGTCGAAGCTCATACGCCGTCCCATCGCACTAGGTTCTGCTAGGCCACCTGTGCCCCCGGTATCAACCCGCGCCGGAGTGGTGAAATGGAACGCGGTTGTAGCATCTTCATTACCCGGCGGATATCCCGACGTCGCGGCAGACTTTGTCGCGGAGTTCAAAGTAGAAACATCGCCATAATGCATTTGACCTTCATAACCCCCTCCATACAAGGCCAAGTCATAATGGGCATAGTCACTGTCACTGGCCGACTCTTGTTGAGCAACTTGAGATATCTGAAGCCCAGTAGATGCCTGCGAGCCATATGTCGGAAACAAAGAGCTCATTGTGTCGCCTCTGCTTCGTTGCCGCTGGGCTTCAGCTTTTTCTTCTTCTTCTGCCATTTGCATCATTGCTAGTCCAGCAGCAGCCTCCGCATCGCTCTCATCACTATACGCGTCATAGTTCACATACTGTCCAGTACCAGTTGCTACGCTGCCATTGCTGTGCGTATGATGTTCATCAGGACTCAGGCGTGGTAGCGCGACCCCATCACTAAACAATGGACGAAGCATACCCCCCGCAGAATTTTGTCGTTCCAGAGGCGACATTTGCCCGCCTCCATTATAACCCATATTTTGGGAACTCCCTTGAACAGCGGCTTCCACTTCCTTCATTAAATCCTCATATGTATTTCCAGCGCCATTGCGAGGAGCAATATCCTCGGCATCCGGCGGTGGCGGACCAGGAAGAGGTCGAGATTGAGGGTGTCTTGTGAGGGTGTCCGTCCTTCGAGGAGAAGACGACTGCGGCGATTGATACGTTGGAGATGACTCCGATGCCCTCAACGAGGGCCCCGATATACTTGTACGTTTGCCGTAAGTATAGTCGCCGAGAGGCTGATGGGCGGGCGGAGCTGGAGGCTCAGAAGACGGAGGTGGAAAATATGACGATGCCTGTGACGCGTGAGAGGTCTGACGGGATGGGACAGAGTGCGGACTCGAGCTTGCATAGGACTGGCTAGTTCCATGAATTGGCGGGGACTGTCCAGCGTGATGTAATGATGAACGGTAAGTCAATGAGGGCGAGGTCTGGCCGCCGAACGAATATCCATAACTTGAATTGGGAGAAGTGTCCGAATGCTGAGGAGGACGCGGCCCGTAAGGATGATCCGTACCACGAGGAGGCGGCGCTGGTGGCTGCGATTGAGGGGAAGGCATCCCATAGGTGGCTGGTTGCGCATAATAACGTGTGGAGATTGCCATCTGTTGACGCGGGAGGTTTGATGTAGCATAGGTTGGCCCAGAGTTTGGCTGATAAGCAGCTGGATTGTAAGTCTGATAGTTTTGATTGACAACGGTATATGCTTGAGGATTGTAGGACATCGAGGGCGGCTGAGAAAGAGAATGAGGACGTGCATATTGCTGTGGATTGTAGGCCATGTTCGATTGAGTCGAGGCTTGCATAGAGGACGAATACGGCTGTGTCTGGTATGTGGATGTCGCCGACGATCCATGGGACGAGGCACGGCTGGGGTCGGATCGCTGCGAACTCCCAACGGAGAACTGAGAGTGTCTCGAGCCTAGGTTTGCCTGCGGTGTGCTTGCAAAGGTATTGTAAGCAGCTCCGGCCGCTTGACTCCCCTGCATGGTCTCATTTGATGAGACGGGAGTGTACAGCGAGTCATCCCCGGCAACAAAGCTAGGCGTTCGCCTCAGCGAAGGTGTCTGGTCTAGCTGGGGAGAGTAGGCGTTGGTGTACTGTACACGCTGCGGGGATCCGTTAACAGTATTGTTCTGTGCGTAGTATGCCTGATGGCCAGGCTGGTAATGAGACATGTTTGAAGAGGAAGAAGCCGGGAGAAACGCCCTCGTGGTCTCGGTTCAAGATGAAGTGCTGCAGACGACACAATCAATAGCAAATTAGTTACTTCAACCCGGAGTCATGTCAGCCAACGGTCCCGGCAGGCTGCGAAGATACGAGATATTCGACTATGATCCGGATTGCCGGTCGGCCATCGAAAGCCTGCTCAGGGTGAGATGGTGGGCGATGGTGGGCGGTCGCAACGAGGGAGCGAGGGACTCATCCATGCAAAACGAAAGAGAGGAGAAGCAGAGGCAATGCCGTCAGCCTTGTAACGAAGGAATCCGGGTTGAAACGAGTGGCTGAACACTGAACGTTGGCATGTTGTTCGGTGGGGGGGGGAGAAGTTGCGCTGTGCGCGCTGGTGCTAGGAGCACGCTAGTTCAGCCCGACTGGCCGGCTACCCCCGTCGTAGCCGCAATCCATGGAAGGCGATGCTTCCCCGTTTCCACTAATTTCTCTACCCCGGCACAAACTCTGTACGCACTCGAAAATACCAAATAATAAATTCATAAAGAAAAGGCTTCAATTCTCACGAAAGGTGTCTGTTACTATGAGTATGAATATAAAAACAGGTATAGCGAACTAAGGAGCATCGACGATGACTAAGACATGAGCTGAAAGGGAGGGGGGTTGGCTTCATTCCCCATCATACACTTGATCTGGTGTCAGTACGAACTGACCCTTCGCATGCTCTTTTTGCTCGACTTCCTCGGGCTTTATATATCGCGAGGTCAAGGCAAATCGCAGCTTGCCTTCGGAGGAAACGGAGTGCTCGTAGTAGTTCTGCAGCAGTGCTCCATGCATTACTACCATGTCTCCGTGGTGCAGGTCCAAAGTAATTAAACTGTCTGCCTCTCGTCTTGCGACAGTCTTGGCCAATTCCATCCGACATTTGGCATACTCACTGTGCGTGAGCTTGCCATGCTCGTGCTGCTCTTTCAGTTTCCTGCGCTCACTGAACTTGTCGCAACCTGGAAGAACAGTATCATCTGCGAGGGGAGCATTTGCGCGTAAGCGACAGCCACGAAAATACTGATCTTTCAAACGAATCTTCATTGTTGCTTTGGAACCAAGGGACAAGGTCGCGATTGTCGGCCCGAGAGATGATTCACCATCATCATGGAACTAAACTCTGTCAGAACCAGAATAACCAAAGTGCTTGGGCTTCGACATACGCCGATTGACATCTTATCGAAGTAGCCAAGAGCCAGCAGTTCATTGGGAGCAACGGCTTCCTCGCCAACAGCTTGCTTGGTTGCCCAACTGAGGCGACCAAGAGCATACATTATCTCGACTGGAGCTTGATCGAACCCTTTGGAGTCGACTGACACAACATACTTATATGGCATTCCCTTATGGTAAGAGTTAGCCTTCGTGGAATGTGTATATATCAAAAGAAGAAAAAAGAAACAAAGGCAAAGGCTCGACGTACAAAGTTGACTGCATAATGCGAAGTCAAAGTTCCCTCCACTAAAGAATTTTTATTAGTGGATCTCAGAATTACCAGGACTACTGCTGAATGGATCGACTGACCGGCACATTGTTGAAGGGGATATCGACGAAGACCTAGGTCGACCTTCTGAAGGCGTTCGAATAAATCATTAGGGCCGTTGGGTTTACCGAGAGTCGATTTGTTGGCACTAAAGTGAACAATATTGCCAACATTCTCGATGGTATACGTGAACCTTTGGTATGGTTTTGAGAAGTGAGATACTGGTTGTATGAACTGATTATCTGTGCGAATGGCTCTCTTGGTGACCCCGAGCTCAAGGCCTGTTAGGACTGATCGAAGGGAAATGGCGGGCATGTCCATTATCATCTTCCATTGGCAAGTCACTGGATATACGCATTTTCCGTCTAGTGGATCATGGCATATCCACCCATTCCAGTATCTTCTAGAGATACACTTGTGACATTCTGGGCAGACAACACCTCTCCAGGCAACCCTCTGTGTCCACGCATCTGAGTTTTCGGATAGATCCGTCAAGAGATCTGGGACAAGACTGAATTCAGGCTGAATCTGGTCATCGAGCGGCTCGCGAGAGCTTAAGAATCTTGTATCATACGTAAGATTTTTAGGAACACAGCCACCATTCATTTGCCAAAATGCAGGACATTTTGGTTGCAGACACATCCATCCTTGTTCATAGATTAAACTGCTCGAAGACGAGCATTTGCCGCAGATTTGACTTTGTGGTTTAAGGAATGTCCTTTGGCTTAGAGGCAGTGGATCTTTCGATCCTTTGATAGCCCACCAACTAGGCTGTTCTAGGTCGAGTTTCTGAAAACGAACACGAGCCCCGGTCTTTCCATCGATCTTTTCAAACCAGACATCGACAACGCGGAACCAGGCCATGACATTGTATCTGTGCGGCAATTGCCTCATAATGGTTTGATTCTTGCTGCCTATCCAACGCCATTAATAAAGTCCGTGATTAAAGAGATATATGACTGAGCGACAGACCGATGACGAGACCAACAGCAAGCCCGGATTTCTTGCTTTCTAAAAGTGATCTGACTGACCGTGAGGCCTCATCTTGATCTTTCTGTTGGATCAGAGCCCCGTTTGGCTCCAAAGCGCAGCCGCCTCCTCTTTGCAGGAATTAGCATGCTATCAGCTACCGGGACGACAGAATCGGCAATGGCTCACACTCGCGAGATCACAATTTCATCATCAATGTATGCTCGAGGTCCACTATCTTTGTCAAGGAGAAAGCCGAAACATAGCTTGTTTGACTGGTACGAGCCCCCTTGAACCGAACGGAACCAGCCAAGAGCGTCGCAGAGATTCGTACGATACTATGGGCGCGATTATTAGCTTGTCTCTTGCGGAGGTGTGGGATTGGGTCCACGTACATCGGCCCATGCAGGGGGCTCAGCGCGAACATGTTCACCGCCTGTGTTAGCAGTCGAGGCCTCTCCTCCTGCAGATGCATCGTGGGTAGGATTTTCGGCTTGTTTCATATGTTCTTTTCCGGTTAGTTTGCTTCTAAGCGCAAGGAATCGTGGGGGGAAATGATGCTATAAAGAAGCGTATACCGTTCCTCATCCTGGATATGGTTTGCTCACCTTTCCGAAGACGCTTTCGGCTGCTGCCCTCTTGTTGAGCTGCCCTCTTCGGCATGCTATCGCTGGAGATAGATAAAAGACCGAGTACCTAGGTAGTTTGACTTGGGGATTGTAACGTGGTCCGTTCTAGAGAACGGCAAGAAAGACGAAACGGAGGCCATCGTGACTCTTGCACCTTTTCCCATAGGGAAGGCACAGACAGTAGCTCGGCAGGTGCCACCTCCCTACCTGGGGCATCGCATCCTGTGCCTGACACCTGACCAAACCCTTCCCAGGCTGATTTTGCATGCGAAGCTATACATTTTGCACCTGCATTTCTCCGGCTTCTCTACAGGCACCAGCGGGAGTTTTCATAATGCCGGCAGCATTTGATTCGCCGGAACCCCCGCATCTTCTTCCCCCGTGTTCTCCGCACGAGGATCCGAAGGAACCCAAACAGCGAGGCTTAGTTCCTAACCGAGCCAGCGGTCGATGTGTTGTTAAAAACCGGAACCATCCATATCGCGGCTTTTACTTCTCCCTCCTCACACACACACACACACTATACCATTGTCCATACCTTCGAAAGTATACGCTTCTTGTGAGATGGTTTTCTATCCGCCGCGCAGCGTGCCGCCGCTGTCGATCATTCCCGATGATGTTGCAATTTGCGACTTTATGCTAAGCGATGAACACGGAAGATATCCTCTGCATAAGTCCCCGGACCCTTTTACCTGCGGTCTCACTGGGAAAAGTTACTCGTGGCTGGAGGTGAAGGAACGTGTCGATTGTCTCTCGCGCGCTCTTGCCAGTGAGTTCAATTGGAGCCCAAACAAGGGCACAGAGTGGGACAAGGTTGCCGCGTGCTTCCTTGTGAACACAGTAAGAGCATGCGACTCGCTTGTCCGCTCAGGACACTGACACTTTGACCAATCTCCTATAGATAGACACTTTGACCCTCTTCTGGGCAATTCATCGATTGGGTGGCGTAGCAACACCGGCCAATGCTGCGTACTCTGCCTCTGAATTAACATACCAATTAAAAGACTCAAAAGCAAGCGCTCTCTTTACATGCCTTCCGCTTCTGGGTACTGCATTGAAAGCCGCAGGCCAGGCAGGAATCCCGAAAAACCGGATATATATTGTTGACTTGCCTTCTGAATTTGTATGCGGTGCAAAAGTGCCTCCGCATTTTAGGACTTTAGATCAGCTCATTCTGGCAGGAAAATCGTCCCCGAAGGTGGAGCAATTGAGATGGAGCCCCGGACAGGGGGCTCGCACGACTGCCTTTGTGTGTTACTCAAGTGGGACATCGGGTCTTCCTGTACGTTGATAAGTGACCGGCATCCTTCGAAACACATCCGTCTGCCAATAGGTGTTAAGAGCTAACCTGAAAATAGAAAGGGGTGATGATTTCTCATCGTAATGTCATCGCGAATGCTACACAAATCTGCACTTTCGAGAAGACTTTTCGCCCAGCTGTCCAGGAAGGTCATCAGAACACGCCATTTTCTGAAGTCGCCTTAGGCCTTTTACCGCAAAGTCATATATATGCATTGGTTTATACATGCCACGCCTTGCCATATAGGGGCGATAGTGTCATTGTGCTTCCAAAGTTCGAACTCAAATTATTCTTGAACGCTATTCAAAGATTCCACATATCTATCCTTTTCCTGGTCAGTAAGCCATTATATGATAAGTAATATATAACTGACGTGTACATTTAGGTACCTCCGATTATAATAACCATGCTACGTAACAAGGATCTACTGAAAGAGTACGACTTATCTAGTGTCACGTCAATCTTTACCGGAGCTGCACCTCTAGGGGCCGAAACCTCTAGAGAAGTGCAGGACATGTTTCCTCGCTGGGCAATTAGACAAGGTTATGGTAAGTCCTGTTCGCTTATTTACACGTCTTATTATACTTCTTGGGCTGCATACTTTGCGAAAGCATACTAATACTGAAAAGGGCTGACTGAAACTGCAACGGTTGTTTGTGCAACACTACCCACGGATATTTGGTTTGGCTCTAGTGGTAATGTTCTGCCAGGAGTTGAAATGCGGATAATTTCTCCAGATGGAAAAGAGATTCTTAAGTACGATACTCCGGGCGAGCTCTTGGTCCGATCGCCTAGTGTCGTGCTAGGGTATCTGCGCAATGAGAAAGCTACCAAAGAGACATTTCAAGATGGCTGGATTCATACGGGAGATGAAGCAATGATACGCCTTGGACCACAAAAGACTGAACATGTGTGGATTGTAGACCGCATCAAGGAACTTATCAAAGTCAAGGTATGCCCAAGAACAATACAGAAAAAAGAGAAAGCAAGATTGACAAGGACATGTGTAGGGCTTACAAGTGGCGCCGGCTGAGCTTGAATCTCATTTACTCGAACATTCCATGGTAGCAGATTGTGCTGTGATTGGGGTTCCAGACGAAGCTGCCGGTGAAATCCCTAAAGCATTTGTTGTGAAATCGCCGTCTGCACAACCAGACGATGCGGCTGCTACGGAAGCACTCAAAAAGCACGTAGAAGATCACAAGGCTCGACATAAGTGGCTAAAGGGCGGTGTTCAGTTTGTGGATATTATTCCAAAGAGTCCCAGTGGCAAGATCTTGCGGCGACTGCTGAAAGACCAGGAGAGAGAAGCAAGGAAAAAAGCAGGCAGTAAGCTGTAAGTGGACTGCGCGTGCTTACCATCCTTAGCTATATTTTTACATTGACTACCTTGCCTTGCGCTCGACAAGTCAAGTTTGTATGAGACATATACAAATTGGATGTTATACATATATAACCGTTTTAGGAAATCGTGCGGGCGTTTTCGAGAGTGGATACGCGTGTCTCGACGCCTATTGGCTGCCGCGAGTAGAACAAAATTTCTAAGCTTCGAGGGGCAACTCGTCCAGCATTAATAATTCATGCTGCAACACGAGCTTTGCTCCTATAGAAATTCTTCAATCCAGATTACAAGTCTCATTGATTGGTTTTATTTCTTCAATCTTCGCTTTTCTGTTTCCTTTCCTTTTTTCAGAGTCCAAATCTTTATAAGATTTGAAGCTACCCCGCTATTCACATCTCTCCTATATACGGTTAAAAAAACACAAAGCAAGTACAAGATGTCGTCCGCTTCGAATCCTCATGCCGAAGGCGAAAATGAAGAGGATGACATCTACTTGGATGAGGCGGATGCAGAGGAGATCTTCCAAGGAGATGAAGATCAGCCGATGGAGTCAGACGATGAAGATCAAGCGATGCAAGAGATCACACTCCAGAACGATTCTGTCGCGCATTTCGATCACCACTCAGACTCAGTGTTCTGTATTGCGCAACATCCCGTGCACCAATCGATAGTCATCACCGGGTCTGGTGACGATACAGCCTTTATATTCGACTCCTCCCATCCGGATGAACGGCCCTTGCTTCCCCAAAGCTACGAATCGAACCCACAACCAAAAGGAGAACGGAAATCGCTAGAACCTATTAAAAAGTTGGACGGTCATTCGGATTCTGTCAATGCCGTGGCTTTTACTGAGCCTCGTGGTGAATATGCTGTGACCGCCGGGCTTGATGGGCGTTTGCGCATATGGAGAGACGCGACGTCACAAAAGACAGGACTGTTGTGGGACTTTGTTGCTGAGGCACAAGAGGTGGAAGAGATTAATTGGCTGGCTGTGTGTCCGGCACAAGAAGGACAAGAAGAGAGTTATAATGTTGTCGCAATTGGCGGTAATGACGGTAGTGCGTGGGTGTTCAAGATTGACCACACAGATTCCGCTCAACCTATTTCCATCATTCAGACATTCTTCCAACATACTATGTCCTGTACTGCCGGGGCCTGGACTCCAGACGGAAAGCTGCTGGCTACTGTGTCAGAGGATGGTAGTTTCTATGTCTACGACGTGTTTGGTGCTGCTGCTGCTGCGGGAATATCCTACTCTGCAGGTACAAATGCCGTGGTAGGGTATACGGCAGAAGATCAGCGCTTTGCCGTTGAAGGTGGCTTATATTCCATTGCCATATCTCCGTCGGGCGCCATTGCTGCTGTTGGGGGTGCTGAAGGCCATATTAAGGTAGTTGGATTGCCTCGATTGCAGTCAACTGCTCCTAAATCCAAGTCAAAATCGTCCACTCCTGTTGGCTCGCAAGCATCGGGTGCTGGCGCCCTTCTTGCCTCGTTACAAGCCCAGTCCGACAGTGTTGAAAGCTTGTCGTTCTCATCTCTGCCCTTGACAATGCTTGCATCGGGTTCTGTGGATGGTTCAATCTGTCTCTTTGATGTAGCGCATCGATTTGCAGTTCGTCGACATATCCGTGATGCGCATGAGGGTGCTACTGTTGTCAAGGTTGAATTCTTACAACAACCCGCACAAGCTGCTACGCCTCTGATTCGGCCTGGTTTGCCAGGACCCACTGCTAATGCTGCTGCTGCAACCGCCGCAGGTCAAGGCCGGCCTTGGATTCTTACTTCCGTTGGCTTGGACGGTGTAATCCGACGATGGGATGCCCGGGGTGGCACTACAGCGGCAGCACAGGGATTGCTCAAGGAATGGCGAGGTCATCTCGGCTTGATTGAAACTGAAGGCGGGGAGCAATCTGGTGGCATTCTTGGCTTTGTGCAGGGCGCTGTAGGAGGAAAGCGGATTGTTACGGCAGGCGACGACGGCATTTCTCTTGTCTTTGAGGAATAAAACAGAGGCTATATACCACTAGTTACACAGTACCTGCATTATATGCAGGCTAGATAATTTGTGTACATACATTTGCCTACTATCACATTGTTAATATGACACGTTTGGCGTAGATGATTGGAGCCAGTGTGAAATTTACACTGGTTGTGGTTCATTTGAAAATGTGAAAAACAACGATATATAACACTATGTACATACAGCAATGAAATGCTGATAGAGAATGATACCCCGGAGCGCCATATCTACAGATGTCTAGAAACATCACATCCCTGACAACACTGTGTTTCCTTCGGTACATCAACCTTGCGTGTCCGCATCCCGCATGCCCGATATCCACCGACGAGAAGTTACCATTTCCGGTTCTCCGTATTCAAATGTGAGGTTTTTAGTCGAGTAATCAAGAGGTAATGGAAGCGCAGTATCGTTCAAACATAAAGGCTACAGGCTCGGTTGGAATCTCACGAAATGGAGACTAATGGTGGGACTCTTCATGGCCATGTCCGTGATCGTTCGAGAGGAAAACTTGCTCATAGAGGCAGTAGCCAGCAAAAAGGACAGTCGCAGTTCCAAGACCGGGGAATAGTCCCTTGAAGCGATTCCAACGAGAGAAGGGACCTGTGTATCGCCATGCCTCGCTATACACGAATTAGTTACCAAAACAAACCCATGTACACGCAGTCCTAGGACCTACTGTCGAGCCCATGGATCCTTCTTTGCCCAAACAGACCGCGGGTGTGCTGCAGCCTTGAACTCTTTGATATCGAAGCCGGTGGGGTTTCGCGCAGACATTGCGAAAAATTGACGGATTGCTGGTGACACGGCAAGGATCAATTGGAAGGGGTGGTGCAGAATTGATGGATGAGTTCCCTTTTGTCGGCTATTTCAGAGCTGACAATGGTGAGTCCAATTGGTCCCTGGCGAGCTTGGTAGAGTCGGGACAACGTTAGAAGCGCGGGATTTCCCAACTCGCAGGTCGGCTGCCGTCACGTGATGTATGGCACTAACCAGATTGGAGCCTTTCAGCCTTCAGTTTCAGGCAGACTTAGGACAGGTCAAAAGTCCGCAAGCTTGAAGATCGACGAATCCACCCCAATGCTCAACACTTGACAACGCCTCTTCGGCACAAGACTCAGCACGAGCTTTTGCTTTTTCTTTCCACAAGCGGAATAGTTCGCTTCGCCTTCACTGCATCGAAAGACCAGCATCAGTCAACGCTGTCAGATGCTAGATCCGGCCTGCAGTCGTCTTCGTTATTCATGACCAACTTAGCCGCCCACCCCTCCCGCTACACGAGACTGATCTGTCGGTAGTAGAATGCCACCGCCTGTTGGCAGATACGGGCCATCGGCCTTGAATACGCCCTTTGGCCATCTTCAACAAGCTCACCAGTTACAACAGCAGTCACAGCAACAGCAATCGCAAACTCAACACCATGCCGCTCACACACAATCGGTCAACGCTGGACTTCCGCCTCCTTCATTAGGTGGCCACCCTGGCTTTAGCGCAGTTGCTTCCAGCTCGACTGCCAATCCATTCGCACTCGCTGCTTCATCTGTGACAAATGGTGTTTCGGTCGGTGGGTTTGGTGCTGGCGCCGATGCCAGCAACGGTACGGGACTTGCCAGTCACGCAGCACAAATGGGATTTGTTCGAGGTGCGCAAATGCAGCAGCAGCAATTACATCAAGCGCAGGACGGGAGGTTAGTGCTAGAGGGCAAGGGCAGTGCTATAAAGACTCGAATTCGCGACGTTTGGAAACATAACCTAGCACAAGAGATGGCTGTGTTGAGACGGTTGGTGGAGCGGTATCCATATATCAGCATGGTATGCATTGATATATGACTAGCTTTGTTATGTTGGGGTTTTCTGACTATCTCTTAAATTTAGGATACCGAGTTTCCCGGTATCGTTGCTCGGCCTATGGGAGCTTTCACTACTAAAGCAGACTATCACTACCAAACACTTCGCTGTAATGTCGATCTGCTCAAGATGATCCAGCTCGGTATTACGTTATTTTCTCCAGAAGGCGAACTGCCACCCGCAACGCCAGCGGAAGCCAATGGACAAGGATATGCCAGCAACTACAGCCCAGCTCCGTGTACATGGCAATTTAACTTCCGTTTCTCGTTAGAGGACGACATGTACGCTCAAGATTCAACAAGCATGCTAGCCAAGGCCGGTATCGACTTCTCCATGCACGAGAAAAATGGCATTGATCCCTTTGAATTTGGCTCTCTTTTGATGAGCTCTGGGCTAGTTCTGCTAGACGACGTTCATTGGATATCATTCCATTCTGGCTACGATTTTGGCTACTTGATGAAAATCATGCTTTGCAAGGCGCTACCGGAAGACGAAGGGGAATTTCACAAACTCCTAAGGATTTTCTTCCCATCTCTGTACGATATCAAGTACCTTATGAAACATGCAGGCCGAAATCAGGCTGTGAATGACTCCCCTTTAACACCAGCGGCGCTTCAGGTGATCAATAATTTGGGTCAGAAGTCCGGTCTACAAGACATTGCCGACGAGCTTGGTGTCAAGCGTGTGGGTATCGCTCACCAGGCCGGATCTGATTCCCTCGTGACCGGCGAGATATACTGGAAAATGCGACAGGTGGTATTCAACGGAACAATCGACGAATCGAAGTACTCAGGCCAAGTATGGGGTCTGAATGGGCAAGTACCAGCCATGACGACCTACTACGGCACCAACCCTGCGCAACAAACACCTAATCTAAACGGCGCAACAATCTACTCCACTGTCGGAACTCCTAGCACTCCGAATAACGCAACGAATGCAGGCGGCAGTGCTCAAACACCACAGCATATTGGAGCTGGAGCTTTGACTCCTGGTGGAGGAGGCGGAGTTTTCGGGGCGTTTCAGATGGGGAAATCATAAATTTGGATTGATTTGCTGGTCTGTTTGGTTGGTTGATCACGGGCATATGAAAGAAAAAATTCATGGGGTTTCTTTTTCTTTTCTTTGCCTTTCTCACTTTATTGTCATTTCTGATTTATGGTAAGGGGTTTGAATGGTTAGCATGGGATGTAGGGTTTATCACGTACTGATGGGCTGGTTTATGTACATCTTTTTGCCTTTTTTCTTCTTCTTTTTTATATTTCATTTCCTTCTAGAAATTCGAGTTACGATTCATTAGATAACTCCAAATTTGATGATAGTATTCACCTTGATTCTTGCTTGCTTTGACAGATTTCATTCAACCACTTGAACCTTGGAAGATAATCACTCAATTGATTGGGCTTTAAAACAGACGGCGATACAGCTATGTACATATGTGTAGAAAAGAAAGAGACTTGCTAAAGCGTTAGGAAATTACCAAACCCTGCAATAACCAGAACGAAAGAAGAAGAAGAAAAAGCGCCTAGACCAACACACTAGTTCCATCACCCTTTGGTTTGGAATTACATCCACATCCTGACGTCCCTGCAGCAACTTGTGATGGTGTACGAGCATAACTTGGCGGGACATCGAGGACCGGGTTACGGTCAAAGAAGTTCCGTGGTCGTAACAGTAATGTCATAGGCTCAGCGGGCATGACAGGGAAGTCTTCAGGGGATGGGAAATGGGTAAGACCGAATGTGTGCCATAGCACGATATCGGTGTTGTCGATAGAGTTGGATCCGGCTTGTTCAATCCACATGGGCAAGCCCATTGATGGCTCGCCAGATGTCTGCGGCACATGACGACCGGCTGGGTGGATCTGGTCGTCCGCATCTGGTTGATGTTAGTAATTACTTTCTCATATGTTCTTTGGTTAAGAGAAGATACGTACACTTGGTGACGTGAACTGCATGACGAGCGAAACCAGCGCGTTTCCATACTAGACCACCTGCTTTTGGCAGCAACGGCGGAACCTCGCGGCTGACAAGTTTGTAGCTCACAGGTTTCTTGCTATAGGGGTTCAACTTATTGGTGTTTGCAATCTCCCAAGTTCGGCTGGTGGCTCCATTGTAATCCGACATGGCCTCGATAGGGGTGGTGAATTTGGTCTTCTTTGCATAAAAAGCATTGCCATACTTGTTTTCAGCACTGCCAACTTCGCCAGGTCCTTGAACAGCGTCCACTTGGAAGACGGTGTTGTCCTGACCATCGATTTGCGGATCCACACGTAGACAGAAGAGGTGTTGGTGGTTGTGAGCGTTGACTCCGGGGTATACCTCAGTTCCCCATCCACGAGTATCCTCCCCAGGGTTGATGGAGTATGTGTTGAGAATACCGGTCAGCTTAACATCCAACTGTATCGTGCCATCAAGGTGGAAGATCCAGTAGACGCAGTATTCATAGTTGGCCGCAGTGAATATATGCGAGATGATAAGCTTCCGACCGCGAGTGACAATGGTTGAGTCATCGCGGAAATCAGTATGTTTGAACAGGATTCCCGCATCTTCTTCGTGAATACAAATGGCATTCTTAATCACAGTACTAGCGCCTGCTCTGTTGACAAAGGCAGCATCCATGTAGTGAATGGCACCCTTGCAATCACAACCAAGTGACAGACTGTTGGTCATATAGCCACCACCATATTCGCCCAAGTCAAAAGCGTGCTTGCGTTGGTGAGGATGCTCTGGATTACCATATGGCACCACCATCTCGGCCAAGGACAGACGATACATGATAGGGCGAATGACACCCTTGTCATTAAATGTGATGTTATTCAGAACAATGCCCTCTCGGTAGTTGAACCCAACATGGATATTCCATTTTTGCCAGTCAATAACTCGTCCGTCCACTTTGAATGAAACACCTTCAGGCTGAGTAATATTGATGGGTTTCAGATCCGTGCGATATCCGCCGGCTTCCTCCACTGATTTGACGTGGTAGTTGTTTGGAGCGGCCTTGCTGAGTGGTCGACGTACAGTTGGAATATCAATGTGTATAATGCTCTTGGTCTCTGCATTGTAGATGGGGCAGAAATCAAGAGGGTAACCGTATTGAGAGTCGTCAACATGTGGTCGGTAGTACATCAAAGCCTGTTGCAGGCGGACATTGCTTCCAAAACGTTCATCGTAACCAATTGTCCATGCTTTGAGGGAGAAGAAAGGTCAGCCGTGGAACTCAAGCTACAGTTAATGATGGCATATAAGAACTTACGATCGCAGTAAACTTTATGCATCTCTTCCGGTGCGATGCCCAAAATGCCGCACTGTTCAATGACCTTGGGGTCCTTGCGCACTACATACTCGACCTCTTGGAGCTCCTCCATCGTAATGATAGGCTGAACACCAGGGGTGTGCTGCCACTCCACGATCTCTTTCTTGTCGAGATTGACAATGCCATCATAAACTTTGCCTTGCGGTGCAATGCAAACGACCTCGGCGCAACGAGCTGGACGGGGCGCTACCTCCGGCTTCTCGAGCCATGCCAGCATCTCCAGCTTGCGGGGCTCGTACAGGGACACGGCATTGAAGTTGATGGGGGCATATTTTGCCCGAATCAGAGCCACCGTTGTATCAATCTCGGTTGTGCTTAGGGGGTCGAAGGGGTGCGGAGGGGGGGCCGTGGCGCTGACCTGGAAGGTCAATTGCTTGAGACGGTCGACCATCGTATATATGATGAAACTGAGAGATATACTGTATGTACAGCTTTAAACTGATGTCTCACGGGGGAGTATAGGACTGGATCACGAGAGGGAAGAAAAGCAAGCGAGCTGCAAGTATTTAAGCAGAAAAGCGATGCTTATCGACTGCGCTGTTCCCCTCTTGCCTTTTTGTCCAGAAAGAGTATGCGCTGAAGCTGCGATAACGATAAGCTCGTGTGGGGCCTGCAGGCCGAGGTGTCATAGGCCGAGACGGAAAGTACAGCGCTGTGATTGGACAGGATTTTATTACCAAACTGGGTTAGTGCGGAGCCCTTCAACTGCCATCGCGTCCTCTTCCAGAAACCGGAAATCCAACCCTCCTCGTCAAGTGTACGATCAGAGTGAATGATAGGCTCTATCAGGCACCGATAGCGTGTCCAATTGGATCTGCAACTCTGCTGTTAGCGCTGTCCTAACTGCGAACTCGCTAGACATATCATCATCTTATGTGTCAAGATCTAATCGCTTTGATAGAAAAAGCTGACTGATGACTTCAAGTACCTGACTCTTGCCATGATAACGGTGTGTACAATTCATACGGTCAATTCTCACAATGAACTCCCAAAACGCTGCAAATGATAGATTGCGACCCGACAAGAAGAATCGCGGGGAAGTGAAAGGCGAGCGAAAAGACAAAACAAAACAAAAAAGACGACATTTATGCCTTCTTGCTCCCAGCTTGAATTTCTTCCAGCAATGAAACAAGCTCCTTGCCACCCTCGCTTGCCGGCCCTTCAATTCCCAGGGCCTGCTCAGTCCAGGCGCGAGCCTCATCCCATCGTCCCATCTCAACAAGGCATTTCCCGCCGCGCCACCACGCCTTAACGTTACCAACAGGCTTGCACTCTACGCTGCATTTCGAGTCAACCCAGCCCTCCGGCCACAGCTGTTCAGACATATATGCTTGCGCGCGGTTTGAATAGAGTCCCGATAGCTCGTCGCGGACAAGGTTGACCGGTTCCCACGCCGGCCGGCTCATCGCCATGTCTATAGCGTAGCCGTATAACTTGATGGCTTCCGTATAGTTGGATTTGCGGAATGCAGTGTTGGCAGTCTCGCGTAGTTTGGTGATTTGTGCACTGCGCTTAGGGTTGATGGGCAGAGGTGGTGGGGGAACGTTGGGTGAGTCTAGGCCGACCAATGCACGGTGCAGTATATTCAACTTCTGAAGTTCGCTATTGATGGTCTCGAGTTGTGTTGGAGTCTGACCCTCTGAGGTAGCTAGGGAGATGCTTTTTGTGGTTGGGTCCAGATGGAGAGCGTATTGTGTGTAGCTGTCAATATCGGTGGAGGTCATTTTGGTGAACTCCGATTAATCGAGCGCCTTCCAATCCGTCTAAAAAGCTCACTATCGATTGAATTAGCATATTTCGCGAAACCCAACAGTGTTAGTTTACTCACAGAGATGACCTTCTCGAGAGTAATGCGCAAGGGGTGTATAGGCTCTGTATTGATGCCGCAGAGGAATAATAAGGTCCTTGCAGGCGAATGATGGGAGATTTGCTTCTTCGGAGACGTTTGGCTTGTGGAGAAAGAATGGATTGTTGATCATGCCCATCTGTCCTCAGTCGTCTGCGGAGAAAAGGCGGTGGCAGAATATCTCAGAGTCCACTAATCACATCGATCTATATGCATGTCAAATTATCAAGTATGTAAATGTAGATTTTGAACGTAAAAGTCTAGGGTCTGGTGTGATTGAAAATACATAATACAAAGCGAATATACAGAGAATACATACACACTTTTGGACCAGGAGATGAACCCGAAAATAGCCAAAATGGATCGGCAACTACATATATGCTGAACGCCATCAAACACAAACGAGGAGCAGAAAATATATATCCCATCCTACAAATATGCAGAAACAAGCAAGCAAGCAAGCTAAAACAGGGTATGGTGTTGAATACACATATAAAAAAAGCCAATCAAGTCATCAAAGCTTCCATGGCTGAGATAGATAAACGGCGAAAAATCAAGAAATGGCATACCTTCGTGAAAAGAGGTGGAAGCAGGTTTTCATAGAAATCCGCTCAAGAAATGTTCACAGGCGCGGCAAATCATCGATTGTAGTCATCGCCGGGGCGGTAGCTGGTATCGCTGTAGGTACTGGTGTTCTCGTGAAAATGTGAACTGTAGCCGCCATTATAACTGGATGCTTCATAGTCGTGCATGACAGAGCTTCCTCCACGTATTGAGGTAGGATCGTATGCACCTTGCACGCCGCCATGGTGAGATCCGCCAAGGTCGTCAGCTTCACTTTGCTGAAGCAAAGCGTAATCCTCGTCGCGATCCTGGCCATAACTGGAGGGGCCTTCGACGCCAGCGCGCCCAGATCGGAACTCGTCTTCTTCCTCAAAGTCTTGGGCTGGGTTTGACGAAAATGCTGCCTTGGTTTGTGCGTCAAATGTAGGGTCGGCGACAGAGTCAGGCATCGTGCCTGTTCTGCGGAAGTATGTAACATTACGGAAGGAGTAGAAGCTCGTGGCAATAAACAGGAGGCTGTTCATGGCCAGTTAGAATCATGCGTATTTCTCCCTCCCGCAATTAGTTTCATAAAGGGGCTCGCAGTTCTTACAAGATGACCACTCCAAAGATGACCGTGGCAGTGCTAACCTCGCACTTGGATGAACTTCCATACGCAAAAGCATCACAACCCGACTTCTTGTCTTTGGAACTCTGTTCGGACTCTCCTTTACTCTTTCCTTCTGACACATATGAAGCGACAGCCACCCAGCCACTGAACCACAGTATCACCATCAAGGCGTCGATCGTAGCAAAAGCGTAGACATTACCAAAGCGGCGAGCACGTGGGAATGTCGGAACCGCGACGAGATAAATAAGGGCAGGGATAGATATCCAGCACTAATTCACGTTGTAAGAATATAAACACCTCTCTCAGGGATTGGTTTTCTTGTCATAAAGGGCATAACGTCTGTAGAAAGATGGTTCGCCTACCACTCCAAAGAACCAGCCGGAGCGGCCGTCAATACCGCCACTCTTGGTGAAAACGGCTATCGTAAGTACCCATGCAAAGAAAATCAACAAGCCTTGTAAGCCATGTAACAGATTTTTAATTCTCGCTGGACTGGTCGATGGTATCCTCAAGGAGGGGAGAGGCATCTTGAGCTGGAGCCGAGGCGGAGGCGGAGGATGGATGGACTCGAGGGGAGCAAGGGCCCAAAAAAAAAACGACCAGCCGGTGTCGTCTCTATACACAAGATATAGTTATGCACCTTTCTTGATGCGCCAGACTGATACTTCTTCCTTGCTTTGCCCTTTTTTATCTCTCTCACTTCGGAAGTTGGCGGTGTTTGTTGATTCGGGTGCAAGCTGAACAGAGAGGCGCAAATACAATCGCAACGAACAACAGCTGGGACACGGTGCTAAGTATATTTATCGCAGCAGGGGAGAATGTATGCTGAAAAGATACCTCGTGAATATAGCAATATGGGCTGAGCGAGAAGAGGGAGGATAAATACTGGGCTGTCAATAAAAGAGTATCCACAGTTACGTGCCCCGTTGTCGTATACAACCACAGCTGGCAGCCTAGAATTTCGCTGCGGTCGAAATTTACCAAACTTACCGTACGGCGCTGTACCCGAACCGGCTTTGCCGTAGAATGAGACACTATTTTGGTACTAGTGGGCCTTGGCAGCCCTTTGGGCCCCATTATTATTGGACGATAGAAATGTATGATTGGCTTGCCTCACTCATGTGGTGCTATTTTCAGCCCCGGCAACTGTATGAATCAGATACGCACCATGTATCGAGCAATACGCCTTTATGCACAGAATAAGAACTATGAAACATGCAGGTAATCGGCGCTCAGCCACGATGTTCTGCCACATAGCTGCTGATCAGCAGCTTATTTGCACATCCAACATAGTTATGCAATTATTATGTTTTTAGATCTAGGTCGATATATGTTGGACGCCACATTTTCATGTCCCGTTCCGATTTTCAGAAACACAAGATCATTCATTCTAGAGACTGAGAAGAAGAATAAGAATAAAAATGAAAACAAAAAGTGATTGACTACCTCTGAGTTCGGTTTGCAGTGGAGAATCCGTGTATGTGGGCGTTCCATGAATGACTCTTCACAGGCATCTCAACTTCACCGTCAAATAGGGAAACCAGACTGTTCAAGGGCTGACTGATGTGGTAATGCCACCACCAGGGCAACGGATCAAGTATGGAGAATCCGGTACGGTCTAGTAGCTCGAAACCATGCGCTCGTTGAGAAAAGTGAACGAGAGGCGCAATTGCATGCTGGAGTTGTTCTATCTGTCCCGCAAGTCTTTTTGTTATTTCTGCCACCCACGAAGATGAGGCTCGCGGCTGCTCCCATGCAGCAGCGTGATTTTTCCCGGACTCGCCGAATGGCACCCCCTCGGGGGTGCTAGGGATTCCATTTACTTCGGGAGAAAGTATCTCTAAGTAAATGTTAAAAAGGTCCGGCGGAGGATCATCTAGTAACCCGGAGGTGGCAGCACTTCCTTGCCGGCAGCCACATATATATATGGCGTAGCACACTGAGTTGGTCGCAATTTCTTTGTCAACCATGAGTTGGATGGATAAATGTCCGCTGATACGAGGTCCAACCTTCTCTGCGAAGCTGTCCATGAGCCGCTTCATCGTTTCATGTAGACCATTTTCAACGATAGAGTCGCCCTTTTCAGATGGTTGTGAGTGTAGTGGATGGACTTGTATAGCTCTGACATAGCCCCGGACTAAGACCAGGTCTACCCAGTACTTGCCTAGTCTTCCGCGTTGGTGGAGGATCCACGGGTTATCTTTGGAGATTTCAAGCACACTGACATCTGAATATGTTTGACTGCGGGTACTTTTAGGCAAGGAGACAGCGTCCTGCACGGTTCCTTTGGAGGGATTGTAAACGAGATATGCTTTGTTCGGTGACCCGTTCAGAATTCGATGAAGCGAATCACGAGAGTGGACTTTTTGCTTTGCAGCTGTTGGCAATCCCCTCTCACTGACATGTTTCAAGAACGAGTCAGTCTGGTCAAAGAGAGTCACGTAGTTCATATTGACATGGAAACATCTACAGGCCGTGCGGCTCTCGATCGTACTTTTCGCCATTCCGTCTTCAACGGGCGTCACGAAATCCGAGTATGGAATCCACAAATCCACTTTCTCTCGGTTGATAATATCAATCAGGTTGCATATGTATTGGGCTTTTGATACGGAATAATAAGCAAAGATCGTGTTGGACATGCTGCCACCAGGGCGAACCGGGAGCAAGCCCACGTCAGCGCCAATCACCCGATGTCCTCCATAGTGAAACTGACGAGCTAGCTTGAGTCCTCGCACTGTACTAACACCGGTAATAAGAATAGTCTTGGGGTAAAAGTGAGGATTTTGTAACAGCTGCTGCCGATTAAGTTGCTCTGGACTGCGTAGAGCGTGAAAGCGGTTGAGGAGAGCTGTGCTCAAAAGAACTGAGGTGTTCAGCGGAAGGAGCAAAAGGGACACCAGAAACCCAATGATAAGCCGCAATATTCCTGGTATCGTGAGGTTGGTCGAAGTATAGATTCCTCCGCTCTCTGGCTTCAGAATGGCGGGTCGATACGAAGGGCGTGGGGCCATTTGAAACGGTGTCCGACCGGATGACAGCCTAGCTGCACCCTGCTGAGCAGACTCGACCCGGGTATTTTCTAACATGTATCCGTTTGGTTGTATATAAGCACTTGGACTGGAGGATAGTGGAAGTTCAACTGGGCAAGGAAGACGACGTCATTGGCGTTTGCGGGCGAAGACCATGTACTCGATTACTCAAACCGGAGCAATGCACGGCGCTCAATCTGCTATACGATGGTTGCAGCCGTGGGATGAAAGGCCATCCTGTCAGTAACAGAGGCCTCTCAGCACAGATAGTACAGGAGTAAGAGTGGTGTTTCTAGTTTTCGACGAGGTTGGAGAAGCTCGAGCCACGCAGTGAGTTGGCCGCTCACATGTGAATGCGATCAGCCAATCATCGGCCGCGTGCACATTGTGCAACAACAACAACATCCTCCTCCTCCTCCTCCTCCTCCTCCTCATCGTCCTTCGTCCTGACAAGCAGATATGAACAACAGTCCTGGCTTCCAAGTCTATGGCTGGAGACCAAATGTTTGGCAGACAAGACGACGATGCCTTACCTGCTGACTTCACCAGATCCATCGAGAGCCCGAAAGAAACCCGCGAGAAGCGCTCTACCTCGTCTTCCTCGTCTCATGCATTCATTCGGGTCTCGGAGAGGGATTTCCGTTTCCTTGCGCCATAAGAGAGCTTCCTGATGTGAGTACCCCAGACGAAACGTTTGTCAGAGAATGGCGGCTGTCAGACCTACCCCACTGGGTTGATTCTTAGAGGCTGTAAGCCTCGGGTTGAGCTGCCCCGCGTTTGGTCTTCATCTAAGTGACGGCAGTTCCAATTCCCGGTTCCCCTGGAAATAAGCGGACTATAAAAGGATCCCACATCCCGAAACTCTCTGGCTATCATTTTCATTATTGATTAATCGCACGCCTTTACTCGGAAAGATGGTTGCAAAAACGTGGAACGTGGGCGTGGTTGGCTACGGCCTCAGTGCCAAAATCTTCCATATCCCCTTCATCACAGCTGTTCCAGATTTCAAACTGTATGCCATTGTCCAACGAACGCCAAAGCCGGATGACGATGCAGAGAAAGACTTCCCCGGAGTCAAAGGATACCGAAGCGCAGATGACCTTGTTAAAGACGCCGAAGTTGATGTTGTTGTGATTACCACGGCGCCGGATTCTCACTACGCACTAACTAAACTAGCATTGGATGCTGGAAAACACGGTATGAAATTGTATTTCACTGAGTTACTTTTCTAGTGT
The DNA here is from genome assembly GCF_001907595.1 of Talaromyces atroroseus. Classification (NCBI taxonomy): domain Eukaryota; kingdom Fungi; phylum Ascomycota; class Eurotiomycetes; order Eurotiales; family Trichocomaceae; genus Talaromyces; species Talaromyces atroroseus. The sequence continues at coordinate 793,226 of NW_017971442.1, forward strand.
GTTGTCTCTGTGGATCACGTTGCTGATTACGGATGTAGTGGTCGTCGAGAAACCCTTTGTCCCCACGTACAAGGAAGCAGAGGAGCTAGTAGCTTTGGCAGAGAAACAAAACAAGCTGCTGGCCGTCTATCAAAGTGGGTAAATTCAGTTTCGGTGGTCTGTTGCATGCCGCTAATGTCCGTCCAATCCAATATAGATCGTCGTTTCGATGCGGATTATTTGACCTTATCGAAGCTCATCAAGAATGGTTCTCTGGGTAGAGTCGTAGAGTACGAAACACACTTTGACCGCCATCGCCCTGAGGCGCCCGTTAATTCCACTTCCTGGAAGACCAAGGTTATTCCGGCAAGTGGCGCAATTTACGATCTGGGAACGCATCTCTTGGACCAAGCTGTCCACTTATTTGGATTGCCCCAGCGTGTTACAGCGTTCATTGGCAGTCAGCGAGAAATTAATCCCACCGGCTTAGAAGATTCATTCACCGCTCTCCTGCACTATGATAATGGCCTGATGGTGACTGCGAAGGCTGCTGTTGTGAGCCCCGAAGAGAACCAACTTCGTTTCTGGGTCAGAGGTGACAAGGGAAGTTTTAAGAAGTATCATCTCGATATTCAGGAAAATCAATTAAGGGCTGGCGTTCGGCCTGGCGATAGCGGCTACGGTCTTGAGCCTAGCGACAGATATGGTATGCTTCATGATCACTGCCGTGGTTTGGGAACGTCGAGCTAACAACTGCGAAAAACAGGCGTGCTCACCACGATCAAAGACGGCAAGCCATCTTCTGAGACAGTGCCGACCGTCGAAGGCCCGACTTACGTAGAGTACTACCGCAAGCTTGCACGTGCCTTGGGAGGAGAGAATGTCATCCCTGCCAGCGGTGCTGAGGCTAGCCAGGTTATTCGATTGATTGAGTTGGCCAAGGAGAGTTCCAAACTGCGCAAGACATTGGACCTGTAATGGCGAGACATGTCATGTCCGTGCTCTGTATAGTACTTATACTAGTATGGTGTATTTAGGCAGAAGAATGAGGAGAAACTTGGGCTCAAGCCCACGAGAATCGACTCAATCGAGATCCCAGAGGCTCTAACCCCGAAACGACCTAGTCCCGATTTCCCCGGATTTCGAGCCAGCCAATCACGCGCGACTTGATTCTTTGATATGTCAATGCGCGTCGCCCAACAGCTTCAAATTCCAAAAGCGAAAAAAAAAAAGAAAAATCTTCCAACAAGATGAGCGCTCGATACAATACCAAACACAGAAATACGTATTCATCGGAGACTTACGCTGGCAAAACATTACGTAGCACGTAATAATACCGCTCGGTGGTTCTGGATGCCGCTAACCCGTACCGGGCATTTCCATTACTCAACGTCAACCCCTGTGAGTGGCTCAGCATGAAATCCCCAATTCTGACTTTCTCGCTCTCTCTTCCTGCTGCGCTGCTCTCCGCGGAGATGGCTGACATTGCCAATACATGGCTCATCAGACGACATTATTGCCAACACAAACAGCGAAGAATCCCATCAGCGAAACCTGGGCCCACCTCCATTTCAAAGACATCTTCCGAGGACATGTGCTTTGCACCAATATTTTCCACCAGAGAGAGCCATTCTCACTTGATATTGAACCAAAGGATCCGAATGATACAACATACTCCCGGGCGTTTCCATCTGACTTGCTTCGACGAGCAAACTCCTACGTTGAGCGCCGATGGGTCTCGCAAATCCCGCCGCCTGGAATTTCGATATCGACAAGTGGCTGAATCCATTTGTTCCCCGTCCGCCATGGAAGCGACTGCCATATGCGATATCCTATTTCTTTGGATACAGGAAACAGCCGCTTAAGCCTATTGGCAATCTGATTACTACTGCCTGGGCCTTTGTTGGCATCTTCCTCGCAATCATTGTAATTGAGCTTGTAACAAAACAAGTGACAGTATTTCAACAGCACCAGGCTCCCATTATCATTGCCAGTTTCGTATGTATATCCAAGCTTTGCTGCATGGCCGTGCGCTATGCTAACTTTCCACACGCTGCAGGGAGCAGGGTCTGTTCTGCACTTTTATGCCATAGAATCACCCCTAGCACAACCGCGCAATGCCGTCTTTGGCCAACTGATTGCTAGTGTCATTGGGGTTGGAATATGCAAGCTCTTTGCCCTGAGCCCTCACTTCGAGTCAATTCGTTGGTTGGGTGGTGCCTTGGCATGTGCGATTGCGACGGCATTGATGGCCATCACCAAAACGACTCACCCACCCGCCGGTGCTACGGCGCTTCTAGCCGTAGTGAGTGATGATTCGTTGCCGCTGGGATGGTTGCTAGTCCCCATGATGCTGCTAGGAGTTGTTCTTATGCTGATAGTCGCTCTGGTCATTAATAACATCCAACGCAAATTTCCTCAGTATTGGTGGACACCAGAGGACCTATCTCACGGCAAACGCGGCAAAATTACAGAGAAAACCTTTGGGAATGGGGTCGGGGCGGATTTGGAGAAGAACTTGACCATGGCCGACGCGAGTCAGCATGAAGGTTCGTTGGATCAAGTGCAGATAATTATCAGAAAAGGAAGCGTGATTGTGCCGAGCCAGATGTTTTTGGCTATGGAGGAAAAGACGCTGTTAACGGAATTGAGTGATAGGTTATAGAAAGATTCAGCAATCAAATTACATATTTATACAACAGGAACCATCATCACCAACTAGTCAAGTGCTGGCAGAGGTGATGAGGTGAGCGTATCAGGATCATCCCCATTGTGACCACTTGGACATAGCATGAACATGTCCGCGCGGCCATCCCCGTTGAGATCAGGCTACACAGTAACGTGAACTAGAGAATTTATCAACTCAGAGGATGTCATCTAACCCGTCACCGTTGACATCAAGCCATCGCAAATTTGCCTTGTCTTTATCTTCTGTCTTCTTAAACCGAGAGAGATATATAACCCATCACCTGTGTTGAGATAGCCCTATGTACGCCCGTTTGGCTTATTGCACAAATAAACTGTTCTGTCATCACCATCAATGTTTGCGAGAACATGACCCTGGGGAGCCCCCTCGTTTCCCTTCAAAGTAATTGCTAGTAAACTTCTCAATTATTATACATTACAAGATTTTGTTTCCCGAGAAAATAATATACTAACCGGAGAGTTAATTGTTGACGATTTCCCCTTGCAGTAGCGCTCCAGATGCGACACATAAGGTAAGTGAAGTGAGTCAGGATGAGTTTCCTTCACACATTATTACTATTTGGACAACCTATACGAGGAAAACTAGCGGATATTAGAATTACGCTTCTGCGCAATCAAATTCTCGACTGTAGCAGTCCGCTTGCTTCTCTCCTCTTCAGATCAATAACATGCCCTAACGTAGTCCTTGCAAAGTATACTTTTTGGCCAATCAATCCAGCACAGCAGTTTTGAAGGCAAAATACTTGCTATTTCGGATAATAAGAAATGTGCTTTTCGTCCGATAAACCAATAGTGCCTTAGAGTGTGCAGTTGAGCGCAATAATAGGCAATTAGTATGCAAGCAATCATGTTCTTCTGCTGCACAAGAGACACAAACCCTTCATGGACAGATAGAGGCCAGAAGAACGCCATTCCACATTCCAGCGGCAAGTCAGCCGATTCGAACGCTTCAAAGGATGAAGACAACGCTGCAAGAGCTTGCTGGCCGATAACTTTGTCTTCAGGGTCGAGAGGCTCCGACTCAATATATTGACTGAGCTTGTCAAGCTGCTCATCAACTCCATCGAATAGGTTATTTTTCCTAGCTCTGTAAGGCTTTTGTCAGCTACATCTCCTTTTGATCTGGCTTGCCGTAAACAAACAGAGAATCCATGCTAGGAGTGTAGAATAAAACCACGAAGAGGAAGCACGGATTATGAGAAACTTCTTGTTTCTTATGGTAATTACTTCCTGGTAGCGTATAGAAGAGGGGGAAGAATGGGGTAGTATCAGGAAGACAACTCACCTTTTTGATGAGATGGGCAGATTATACTCTTGCCGGAAAAGAGGTTCAAGGCCGTTATGCCTCATAGACTTCAAGTATGGCATGATTATTAGGGTTCCACGAGATACCCTAAACACCTCTATTAGGTTGTTCAGGAGATCCGCAGTGTCGGTTTCGTTACTCTCCATGGGACAGCCGTAGGTGTAGATCATGATAACACTGCAAAAGCTGAACAGTGCAGAGCAATTTTCAGCGGTTGGAGATGGAAGAACTCTTACAAAGGTGCGCAGCCCAAACGTCAAGTGTATCCTTGAGCTGGTCATATAGTCACCGTAGTTCTCTGGTTTGAGATGAGAGAGATGAAGGGCGGATAAGGAAAGAATGCCATGCATCAAGAATCCGTATGAGTAAGCCATCTTGGGGACTTCAATCTGCCAAACATCCTGGATTTCCTTGCGCTCAGAGATGGTCTGGGAAGTGTAAAGGGTAAAGTGGTGCATCAACTCGGGGTCCTGCCGACTCCATTCCCGAAGAATGGATGCGGTGCCCGCGATTTTCTCGTCCAAAGTGCTGAACCAATCTATCTGATTGACAGCAGGAGTGCCGTGTCGTGAAGAAGGATCTTCAGAATGATAAGATGACCGTGTTTGGCTGTTTCGAGGTACATCGATTACCGAAGGGCTTTTGCTTCCGTGGTCGTAGATACAAGCTATCCCGCGCTTCGTACAATTCGAGCAGGGCCGGCTTTCATCACACTATATTCGAAAACTAAATGAACCAATGCTTCTCACAGACAACTGAGGTGAGAAAGTAGACCAACCTTGACCCTTCTTTGCTTGCACTGCATACAGCCATTGCGGGATTTCCTATGCGATCGTCGTGGCGGCATGTTGACGCTTCATACATACCTGGGCCTTTTCCCTCCTTCCGAGTGTCCTTTTGAGCTCTAACGCCTTTGTCAAGGGTTTTGGGCGGAGTAAAAAGAATACGAATACGATAACGAGATTGATGCCAAGATGCAAATACGTAGATATTAATAGCTCTGTTTCTCGAGGCGTTCGGCTTGTGGGGCAAGGGACCGCTCGGAAAATGTACTGCGGAGTCTTTTATATTAATATTTCCTAATTTGGCAGTCTGGGGCGATCTACTTTTTAAAGTTTTCGCACTGGATACTCGTTCTAACACTTACGAGATACAAGCACCTGCCTATCTAGTAGTTACCGTTCTAATAATGTACATGTATGTATATATTCTTGCGAGCAACCCTTTGCCAAAATCCGCTGATCTTTACCCCCGTGTCTTAGCCTCGCGAACGTCAATCAGTTTGGGCGGAATTGGTCAAGGGCATAGACAGAAAACACACGCCTGACTGCCTTTCCAGCAGCTGCCGGGTTGAGTAAAGCGTTGACTTCACTCGGGTGTATAAACAGGAAAACCACCATAGTTAGGAACATCAGCGAACCATCGAAAATATACATATACGCTTCGTGTGACACCAGGTAGCCGGCGTTTCCTTGCGCATACTCGATGAGACGAAAGATCGAGCGAATTAGGATGAGCAAGCTTCCGCCGTAGAGAGCCTGAATATGTCTCTCCCAAGGAGGGCGTTGTGTGAGCACTTTGCGGTTCGGGTTGTTCTTCAGGCCGAAATGAAACTTGAGGGTGGTGAAGATAAAGAGAGCGAAGAAAAGTAACTGCACTACTAAGCCTCCGATAATGATTTTTTCCCCTGTGTGGAGAGACTGTATGTTTCCGCTTGCCATTATACCACCCCCTTCTCACTAATTAGCTTCTTCATTCCGGTTTGATAGAGACGAACGCTCACTCACCAGCACCTTGCATAAAGAAAGAGGTGATATCCCCAATGAGGAAGATCTTCGTCAACCACTTCCGCGGGACCAAAGAATGCTCTTCACCGTTTGTCAAGATTATGATCCGTCCAAGCTCCATATACACACTCGCCGCGAACAAAGTAGGAGCAATCAAAAGCAAAAGGGTCTGTTGGATATATGGGCCTGTTGTCCAGTTCGGAGTTTGGTTTGCTGATTCTATTCGCTGAAAGGCAACTGATCAATTCGACTCTTTCGACGTTTCCAGATGCTACTTACTCCCATATACCCAAAAACCTCAACTGAACACGTACGATCGTTAGATAAAAAAATTTGTATCATCAGTCGCTATGATTTTGGGCTAACTTACAGAAACCACCGAGCACAAATGGTATAAAGAACCATGTCCGAGTTCGCACAAGTTGGTATGTATGGATTGTAGAGGCAACGAGAAAGAGAACACAAAAGACTGCTGCTGCGCCTGCTGATGGGTCGTATCGGTATAGTTTGAACTCGACGGCGTCTTGATCTGACATTGTGAATATGACGACAGAATCAACTCTCGCCTGAGAAAGTTACGAGGTGACTCGGTGCCTAATGACTTTGTGTGTTAAGTGGTGTTTGTATCGGAATATATATACATCTCGTTCCTCGATTTCGTGTTCGTCTTCGTGTTCGCTCACGCGTTACAAAGTTGGCCGGTGTCTATTGTAGTACAGCTACCTGTAGGAGTTCGCCTGCCCACGACGAACATTCAGGCTTCTACTTTCGGTTTCAAGCTAGACGCTAAAATAAGACAATAGTCCTTCTCAGCTTCGATTTCAACATAGGAGCATGTTCCTCCTAAGACAGACCTTCTACTGCCCCTATATTAGATCACCAGTGGCTACTACGTGCGATCTTTCAGCATATCTCCTACTACTCCGTATATAGAGCCTGAAATCTAAAGACTTGAGCACAGTACCAGTAAATTAGATGAAATAATCACTACGAAGAGAACGAAAATATAAAAAGATAAAAGGGGGAAACTTTTGAATAGGTAGTTTAAATTTGATACGAACACGAAAACGAGAACGAAACTAGAGCCAAGAAACTATTCCACGCGGCATCAGTATGTGAATCGCTTCGCCGACAGGAGAGAGGGCAAATTATCCTTTCTTTTTTTCTAGCAGATCCCCACCGGTTATATTACTAGTGACTGTCCCCCATGTAGTCTACCAAAGATGTCTCAGGGCTTTCGTTCTCGTTGTCGTTTTCGCTTAAGGACGGCAGAGATTTCGCAGAATTACTTAAAAAGCAAGAAGAAGAAGAAGAAGAAGAAGGCAACAGCCGAACGAATTGTACCCTGTACCCTTGGAAAAAAAAGACTCTGGATTCTTTCGACATCATTGAAAGCCTCGGTTCACGCTTTCAAAGAGTAAAGAAGAAGAACAATTCAGCAACCTCTACACCACTTGACGATCTACGTTTCGCTTCTTTTGACCATGGATGATAACTCCAACAAGATAGACTTTAAACTTTACAGATATACACCTTCGATACCACCGGCAGTGGTATTTGTGGTTTTGTTCGTTCTGACCACGCTTTGCCATGTATACCAGCTGGGACGAGGAAGAGCGTGGTATTTTATTGCGTTTGTGATCGGAGGCATATGTAAGTACCTAAGGACTCAGCCTACCATTAGGATTGCATATGACACAGTGTTGACAACCGAGTGATCACAACAGTTCAAATAATTGGCTATATTTGCCGCCTTCTCGCTCATGACCATACAGAATCAGTACCTATATACAGTATAATGACCATCTTGATTCTTCTCGCTCCGCCTTTATACGCTGTATCAATCTACGTCGTATTGGGTCGCCTTATTGCTTTCCTACGAGGAGAAAAGCTCTCTATGATCCCAGTCAAATGGATGGCTAAAATTTTTGTGATCGGCGACATTATTGGATTCTTAGCTCAAGCAGCCGGCAAGTCTCCTCTCCTTGTCATTACTATCTCTCTTTCTCTCCCCGTGATCAAAGAATAAGTATTAATTGACCATATTCCAGGAGGTGGTATCATGGCTAGTGGTACAATCAGCAGCTACAATCTAGGAGAGCACATCACCGTTGCTGGCCTTGGCGTGCAGTTGTTATTCTTCAGCTTTTTCATGGTTACCTGTGTAACCTTCCACTACCGCATCCGAAGAAACCCTACTGCCAAAGTGATCGAGACTCTAAGTCGTGGGAATGGTAAAGCACAATGGACGTGGGAGACAGTGCTCGCCGGCTTGTATATTGCAAGTATTCTTATCTTGGTGCGGTCGATTTTCCGTTTAATCGAGTACGCACAAGGCAACAGTGGGTATCTCATCAGCCACGAGGTTTTTATGTACGTCTTCGATGCAGCCTTGATGTTCCTGGCGATGCTGGTCATGAATATCTGTCACCCGACTACCCTGTTAGTTGGCTCACGGAAACAGTACAGTGATACCCAGATGGAATCACTGGGTCATCAATCTGATAATAACAGCGGCGTCTGATTTCTCACTTGCGACAGTTCTCGCTAGTTCAAACTTTTTGCTTCTGGTCTTTATGCAGTATCCGCGCCGTGGTTGCGATAAACAGAGGAGACGCAGGGCCTTCTGATGCGCGGAGATGTCAAATTCTATTTATTCTTTTGTCTGAAATGGCGTACAATTGAGTGATGGGTTCCAGCAAATCTACTGTCGTATGATCGATCTTAGGGATGTCGCCACTACCAAGTTGTTCATACATATACGCTCTACTTCTGATAATGGGCACTCTTGTATGTACCAATTCTCTACGTAATGAGATTCTCACAAAGTATACGCTCCATATTCTTCTTTCATCTGCTCTAGTCTCGATTGACGTGGCGTTTAGCTGAAGATTGCTCTAAGCACATCATCTGCGGCGTGAATGGTGACTATATGTAGTATGTATGTATTCTAGTCAGATTGGCAAGCCATTCAAGGGAAGCATAGGCCCAAAGTTGACTCTTATTATGTTATCATTAAAGAATTTGTGAGTTAGATTAATTCTCTAGATCTTGCTTTTACTATATTATAAAAAACTAATATTTTTATTCTTATATGGTTATGTAACGCTTCATAATATGAACGTCACAGCCAATCGATAAGTACTACCTACGGAACGGAATATGCACTACGCTGCAAACACTACTTATATACTTAGGTCACGGGACTGTGAAAGCTGAGATCACGTGATTAGTAGTTATACATCACGTGACCTAGGCGGTGTATAATTAAAGTATATTGATTGGTTAGATTACTTTACTAGTGTGTAAGTATTGTTCGTATCAGTGTTTTATTTGTAATGTATTATTACAACTAAGAATTATTGGCTGATTAATAAGCAATATTGGCCAATCATAGATTCGCGTTCTCTGTGTGTAGAAAAGTAAGATTTGTAATATACGCATTTTGTCCCTAACGTACCTATAGGCTGCCGTATTGGCAGCCTATAGGTACGTTAGGGACAAAATGCGTATTTTACTAGGGGCAGCAAGCCTCTGACAGGTAATTGACAAAGAGAATGATAGTAAGTTATCCCAACACCGACAATTTAGCAGCAAAGTGGACAACAAGGAATGGCCCATGTCGCAGATTCTTGGCCAGGAATCGAAATGTCCGCCAATAGTGACGACCACAGAAGTCTGGCAAAACAAGCGTGCGTCCAGTGTTACAGGCAAAAGCGAAAGTGTAGCCGTCAAATACCCCAATGTGATCGCTGCTTGACAAAGGACAGGCATTGCGAGTACCCATCAGGGACGTTTGGGGGTATTGTCGATTTGACAACGCGTGGCTCGTTGTCCTCTACTGTGCGTCTGTTACCACCAGTCGCTTAGAGTATCTTGAATCGTGCTACAGGACAAGAAGCCATAAAACCATACTGATTTCGAGCTACCAGGGTGACTCTCATGATTCACTATCAGCACTCTTCTTCCTTGATACATGGCTGTTCCGTAATCGTGGTCTCTCAATGACCATTCGTCAAGCGCGAATGCCCACGGAATTCTGGGTTGCTATCAACTCGGGGCCTGGCAGCTTCGGCCAGCACTTAAATCGGTACTTTACGATGGTTCATCCATTTTTCCCAATTCGTACGTGTGCCACAACCATTCCGTGTGGATCAAAACTATTTGCTTAGAGATTGTACGGATTAGTATCCAAAAGGAGGACTTACCGGCTATGTCTGCACGAGTCATCACTCGAAGGGGAGGACGTAGATCCTGCTCTTGTTTTACTTATGTTGGTCATTTGTCTCCTATCTACTACGGCTTCTCAGGGTCATTTGGGAACCGGAGAACTGTACTCTCAAGTGAAGCACTGCTATTCGTCCGTGGAATCTCTGGGAGTCATAACTCCACGAGTCTTACAGGCAGCCCTACTTATCGCTTACTGGGAGGTTGGGAGCGGCGTATATCCTGCGGCGTATCTATCTGTCGGTCTATGTGCCAGACTAGGACACGCTCTAGGGATTCATCGCCAACGAAAGGTGCCACAAATGTTTCCAAGATCAGGTCAGCAGATGATCTCAGATCAACACAACGCTGAGTTCTCCTTTCGCACTTTTAAAACATGATACCAGTGATGTCTTGTTATATCGAAATTGTTCTAATGCCCGATATAGGGTCCTGGGTGGAAGTTGAGGAGCTCCGTCGTGTCTGGTGGGGAGTCATGATTTTTGACAAGTGAGTGATTATTCAACTTATCTTAAAAGTGATATTATACGTCTCTTATTATAATATTCATAGATACGTTACAATTGGCTTGATCGATCAACCCTTCTCGTGTGACGACGCTCACCCTGAGGATATGCTACCCACGACGGAGAGTTCTTGGGATCAAGGGGTACAAACATCATCAGCTACTTGCCAAAATCCCACAATCTGACAGTACCAGGAACCGAGCGTGAGCCCATCACTTGCTGTTTCGGGAGATGCATCGCACGCAATATCACCGTTCGCACGACTCTGTCAAGCCTCTGACCTTCTTTCTCGTGTTCTTCGCCATATCAATGAAAAGCCATCCGATACGCAGTTTTGGTACAAGGAGGGCATCCAGCTTCACTATCTTCTGGATTCATTTGCAACAGGATTGACTCTAAAGAGTTCACAAGATCAGACTAATAGCATTCTTGTTGGTGACAGATCTCTACATCCAGCAGTCGGTGTCGTGTATAGTGCCCAAATGCTTCTTTACGATACGCACACCTGCGCAGATTTCGACCGCCTGAGCGGTGTCGGCATTCCAGAGCAGCTCGAAATGCAGAAGATTGCATTGGCAGGCGTTAAAGTAGTGTGTACCGCTGTTTCTGGCTTTGCTCGTGGAATAAGGGCCAGGGAAGTCAGAGCTGCCGGTATAAGCCCACTTGTCATTAATTGTCTATACGAGGCTGCAAAGTACTACTTCTGGTACTACCGTGAGACGAATAACCCTGAACTGCTGCATGAAGTGACTGAGATTACTCTCGCTCTGCAGGCCATTGCTGGTACATGGGCTGTTGCGGGTATGGTAGCCCTCTCTTCTTCATAATTCTACGATTTGTTATCGTTGGAATATTCAGAACATCGTCACACATGAGGCTAAAATAACAGCAGATAGGTACCTCTCGATTCTGAATGGTGATGAATTCCGGCCTCATTCCATGCCAGGGGAATCAGTTCCATGATGTCTCTACGGCCCGGTCTCTTCCTTTCAGAACGTTAGAAAAGGTTACATGCTGCAGTATACGATCTTTATTCCCAGATATTTACGTGTGCAACCGATCTCGCCGATTACTCAGCGGCTCCTCTCTAAAACCGATGAATATGCAAAGGAGATTGGCTTATCTTCCTTCACGTTTCGCTACGAAATGATTTGCCATCAATCAGCATTATAGGTGATCTTAACTTTGACTTCAACCACATTATTGGGGAGGGGGAATTGTCAAGTGCGGAGGCAAAGTCAAATACTATACGACGCTGATATAAAGTAGATGAACTAGTGTAATGATCCAACTTGTATCTTGATATCAAGAATTGTGTCTTCCTGATTACGACTGATTTCGTTGACAAGGAATGGAGGCCGGACTGAATTATATACTTCACATTATATAACAACCGTCATCCAAGCAGACTACAAATAGCCCATTTCTTGAAACATCTTGAATGTCCACTCCCAAAGTCTCTCTGCCAACTGGTCATCTTTAGCCATCTGGCTCGGCTTTCCAATTTTAGCATATGGAACAATGTAAGCACCTGATTCAGTGAATTTCGGGTCTGCAATAGCAAATAGTGTCGATAATGCCCCTTTGGCCTCGTGATCCAGGATTCCTATGCATTTCATGATTGGGGTCATGATACGTAAAACAACGGCCGGTGCCATGCCGGTAGCCTGTTTGTTGAGATTTCTGTCAAAGATATCAGCTACCTGTCCGTCCTCATCTTTATACACAGCCCCAATATTTACCTGTGTATAAAGCAACAGCAAACGTAAACAAATAGAGAAATGACAGTAACGACTTACGTGTCAATATGCCCTGGATGGACCGCAGCTACTATTATACCCGACGATTCCTTCCCCTTTGGCCCATACACGGCGTTCAAGTGCCTCGTATGGAGTATATTTGCCAGTTTTGAATGTCCGTATCTGACCATTGCAGACTCCGACTCCAAGTTTGGATCGTCCAGCCGAATTCCTTCCTTCAACGTGAATCTCTCGTGGCCATCCGATGTGACATTTACGATACGTGCGGTCCCTGGCTGCGTCAAAGCTGTCGATTGCAGTAGTGGCAGGAGATGATAGGTGAAGAGCCAGTGGGAGAGGTAGTTTGTCTACGTAAATCGACGGTCATTAGTTTCGCAACGAAAGCAGAGCATGTGTATATGACAAACGTTGACAATACCTGAAACTGAATTTCGTATTCATCTTTCGTTCGTGAAAATGGCACGCCCATAATACCGGCATTGTTGATAAGTCCATGTAGAGCAGTCTCTTTGCTAGAGAAAGTCGGCATGTTGGTTCCGAGCAATCGATGGGAAGACATACCTTCTCAACTCCCGAGCTGCCTCGACAGCAGACTTAAAATCAGTAAGGTCAAGTTTCAAGAAAACGATATCAGCCTGTGGTTTTCCAAGCTCTCGTTTAATATCCGTAATGGCTTTCTCAGCTTTCTCAGCGCTTCTTGCACCCATATATACCCTTGCCCCACGGCTAGCTAGACCGGCAACAGTCGTTTTTCCTCTGTTGATTTGTTAACGAGCTCTTCGCAATACATACTTGATTAGCAGCACTGGAGTACGAACATGCCGGCATTTCCGCCTGTGACGACATACAGTTTGCCAGATAGGTCTGGCAATGCATGCACAGAAAAGGCATTGTTAGGCATGGCTTGCTGTTTTTACGGGATCAATATCGAGTGCGATGAGCAAACTTCCACGAATCGAATGAGAAAAGAAGAAATGGCATTGTATGTATGCGCTGGTATTGCTGGGAATCTACGTGCCCAAGACCCATTGCTCTGTATTTATACCTAATCTTCCAAAGTTTTCACCAGAATTGATGCTCGTATCTGAACCACAACTGCAACCCAGCCAGTCAACAATACCATTATTATGCGGTCCAGTTTCCGCAATTCATCTACATGTATGTACATATCGCGTCGGATCAAATCCACCGTTGTCCGCTAGCGTCCGCTAGCGTCCGCAAACGTGTCTATACTCTATACATAATGTAGCGTATTCTCGACAAAGCAACATTTGAAAGGTCCGCCCCATAATCCTATAGGATTATTCTGGTTAATCTTAGATACTCCGTAGTCGTGCAAGATCGCGATTCGCTGTTCCATGTAGCCTGAGGCACCCAGAGTCAAGGGATCAGCACCGCATGTATTGGAGAGAGTGCGGTATTTAGGGGTCAATAATAGAGTCATTAAGCTATAATCTCTGTATCTGGGCCCATTATAAACTAGCGTTGAGTAGAGTTCCTTTGTGTAACTAGAGTGTTGTAAACATGCCAGATTTCAAATATAGAAATGTTAGGGCTGGCGCGGTGATAGCCCTATCTCATCGTGATAAGATGGACCTGGATAGCTGCAGTATCTATGAGACATCGATAACAACAACAATGACAACAATAAGTTATCGGCCCAGAAGAGTAAACATGCAATGGGAAACTAGCCTCAGACTATTCATGTCGCATGCGATCATATGCAGTAGATAAGTATAAGGAGAATGTCGTGCCTTGCAAGTTGTCGTTGATAGTTTAGAAAGCCAATCAGCGTGTATGTTAGGGTTAGGGTTATAGTGCAAAATCGCAGCCTCAGGCAGCGTCCCAGGTGACGTGTGTGAACCACTCATGGGGCAGCCTCAGGCTCCACTGGGCACAAAATTTCACGGCGGGGCGATTTGCTCTTGCCTCAGGGAAGACTACTCAACTCCCCACCACCACCGCCTATCCTCAACACACTCTATTGTCACCATCCTCTGTTCCAGGGAACAAAGCACATCACAGCGTGCTTTTGTGGATAGACGACTGCATTCTTTTCCTTTTCTCTGTGATACCCTTCTTTGTGTGTGTGCTCTCGATTAGCGGGGCATCTCTCCTGGGTTCTAATCGATAAGGACAACCACCCCGCGAGGAACTTTTCTATTTCAACAAAAAAAAAAAAATAGAGCAACTCTGCCTGCACCTTTCTTTTGGCTGGGCAGCTATTTATAGATCGCCAATTGAGTACGATCATCACTCGCCGTGCTTTTAACCCTTACGAACGAAAACTTTTCCCCCGCTCGCAAGATGGTGTCTGCTTCCAAAGCTGCTCGCCAGGCCAAGCGTGCCGCCGAAGGTGGCGAGAAGAAGACCTCTAAACTAGCAGCCAAGAAGGCAGCCAAGGCTGGAGAGGAGACTCCCGAGTTGCAGGATGGCGATGGAGACGCTATCCCTACCGGCGATGAACCCGCGACCAATGCGAATAAGATGAAGGAGGTTGATAAGCTGACTGCACAAATGGATAAGCATGGTCTATCGGACCGAGTTACAACTGGTGTGTTGGCTTCAATGGCCTCATCACGCGATGTCAAGATCACCTCTGCCTCCTTGGTTTTCCACGGCAAGGTTCTTTTCAACGACAGCACCCTCGAGCTCAACTATGCCCGACGCTACGGCCTGCTTGGTGAGAACGGATGCGGTAAGTCGACGCTTTTGAAAGCCATCGACAAGCGCGAGTTCCCCATCCCGGAGCACATCGATATTTACCTTCTGAATGAAGGCGCCCCACCAAGTGAGCTTGGTGCTTTGGAATGGGTTGTAAAGGAAGCCGAGAACGAGTTGGAACGTATGGAAAAACTTGCTGAAGATATCTTGGAGAAAGACGGTCCTGAAAGCCCTGTCTTGGAAGATTTATACGAGGTTAGTATATTCGCTCCCTTTCTTTAATCAGCCTTTGAAGCGTATTTGCTAATGCTCTTCTAGCGTATGGAAACTATGGATCCATCGACCTTCCACACTCGTGCGTCTCTGATCTTAACGGGTCTTGGATTCAACAGTACTACTATCCACAAAAAGACAAAAGACATGTCCGGTGGTTGGAGAATGCGTGTCGCTTTGGCTAAGGCTCTTTTCGTCAAGCCGTCCTTGTTGTTGCTCGACGACCCAACTGCTCACTTGGATCTTGAAGCCTGTGTCTGGCTTGAAGAATACCTTAAGAAGTGGGAACGTACCCTTGTTCTTGTGTCTCATTCCATGGACTTCTTGAATGGTGTTTGCACAAACATGATCGACATGCGCATGAAGCAACTCCTGTACTACGGTGGTAACTATGATTCCTACCACAAGACTCGATCTGAGCAGGAAACGAATCAGATGAAGGCATACACCAAACAGCAGGAAGAAATTGCCCATATCAAAAAGTTTATTGCTTCTGCTGGTACTTACGCCAATTTGGTCCGTCAAGCTAAGTCGCGTCAAAAGATTCTTGACAAGATGGAGGCAGATGGTTTCATCCAGCCCGTCATTCCCGACAAAGTATTTTCTTTCCGTTTCGCCGATGTCGAGAAGCTTCCTCCCCCTGTGTTATCGTTTGATGACGTGACTTTCTCGTATTCTGGAAAGCCTGACGATACGCTATACGAGAACCTTGACTTTGGTGTTGACATGGATTCCCGTACTGCTCTAGTCGGACCTAATGGTGTTGGTAAATCAACCCTTCTTCGTATCATGACTGGAAAGTTGAGCCCCAACAGCGGTCGTGTGACCCGTCACACTCACTTGAAGATGGGTCTCTACAGTCAGCACTCTGCTGAGCAGTTGGATTTGACCAAGTCCGCTCTCGACTTCGTGCGGGATAAGTTCAGCACAAAGAGCCAGGACTACCAATACTGGCGTCAACAGCTCGGTCGTTATGGTTTGACTGGTGAATCTCAGACTGCGCTTATGGGTACATTGTCCGAGGGACAGAAGAGCCGTATCGTCTTCGCATTGCTCGCTATTGAAGCGCCAAACATGCTGCTTCTAGACGAGCCGACTAACGGTCTCGATATCCCTACTATTGACAGTCTTGCAGAGGCTATCAATGCCTTCAGCGGCGGTGTTGTCGTTGTGTCTCACGATTTCCGGTAAGAGATCCGCCTATCCCCTTTTCAAATTTCTAAACATCGCTAACTATGAAAACCACAGTCTTCTGGACAAGATTGCCAAAGATATCATGGTCTGCGAGCACAAGACCGTTCGCCGATGGGACGGCAGCATTGGCGAGTACAAGAACTACCTGCGCAAGAAGATGGTTGAAGCCGGAGCAGTCTAAAAACTTAATTCGTATATAACTATTCTTCTTCCTCTAGCTGCTCGCCCATTCTTCTCGCTTTTTGACCGATTTCAAAAAGAGAAACCAGAACAACGGATTCATATAGAAAGACACCGAGTTAGATGGGAGGAGGAAAGAAACTTATCCCTTTCCTCACAGAGAGCAAGCACAATGAATGGATGAGAAATAGGGAAACTTGTTTTCCATTTTTGATCGATAGTGCATCTGTGACCACTGGTGCATGTCATGTCACGTTGGTAGACTATTTAGACTTGTCTGACTTGTTCTTGTTTTTGTTGTCGTTGTCAAGTTACGTGAAAAATGAAATACATTGAATTTATCAACCTTCGGTTGAACTGCTTGAAAGTGTTGTTCTTTTCGCGTTGTTATCAACGTTCAATGTCCATGCGTAGTAAATTGAATTTGTAGAGATGATGTGGATCAAAGTTTATACCTATCTAATCATCTTTGCCTTGACGGCATGATTATGTGGACAAATGCTTATATGATTATGGGGCGTCTTAAGAAGAAGGGGGCTTTAGAGTACAGTATTCAACGGAGAGATTCAGTGTAACGAGTGACAAGACAAGATTGCCGAACAATGAGACACTGTGTGTATCGAGATTCTCATTTATAGATACAACCCCTCTGGCTCGCTCTCACTCTTGGTCTTCAGAACCCGCTCGCGAGCTGTCCGGAAATCCTCCATTTGTACCCTCATACGCCGTTCACGGAGAGCCATGAGACCAGCCTCGGAACATATGGCTTTAATATCGGCGCCAGAGAGATCGTCCTTTTGACTGATGAATTCGTCCAGATCGACATCCTCGCTGAGAGACATCTTGCCGGTGTGTAGCGTGAAAATCTTTCTCTTGGTATTTTCTGTGGGAAAAACTGCGGTTAGTACGGATATGCGTTGGGGATTCAACGGAACAACTTACGATCGGGGTTCTCAAACAGAATCTTGCGGTCAATACGACCAGGACGAATCAACGCAGGATCCAAGCTGTCGATTTTGTTGGTTGCCATAATCACCTTGACGTCTCCGCGATCGTCAAAACCATCAAGCTGGTTCAAAAGCTCCAACATGGTTCGCTGAATTTCTCGCTCACCGCCAGATGTCGAGTCGTATCGCTTTGTTCCGATGGCGTCAATCTCATCGATGAAGACAATGGATGGAGCGTGCTCGGCCGCCACCTGGAAGATTTGACGCACGAGACGGGGACCGTCACCCAAGTACTTCTGAATCAGTTCACTACCAACAATGCGCAAGAATGTAGCACTGGTCTGGTTGGCCACGGCCTTTGCTAGAAGAGTTTTACCAGTTCCCGGGCCACCGTACAAAATGACACCTTTCGGTGGTTTGATGCCCATCTCTTCGTAAAGCTCGGGATGTAGTAATGGCAGCTCGACAGCTTCACGAACCTCTTGGATCTGAGACTCCAAACCACCAATATCGGCGTAAGACTCTGTGGGGGCTTTGTCTAGCTTCATAACGGACACCAAGGGATCCGTGTCATCTGTCAGAACGCCGACGACTGACACTGACTTATGATGTAGTAGAATACTGGCCCCGGGCTCCAAAAGATCCTTATCGACAAAGGACATGATCGAGACGTAGTATTCAGGACCGGTGGCACTAGAGACGATTGCGTGGTCGTCGTCTATCATCTCCTCTAGGTTTCCAACACCCATCGGGCTTCCTCTCATGTCATCAACACGGCCTCTCTCATCAGCATTTCTATCCAAAGCATCGAGGTCCCCTGTTGCTGAGGGCTGTGCAGTAGCCTGAGCCTTTGCTTTCCGGATGCGTTCCTGATTTTCAACGTACTCCTCCTCAAGTAGCAGATGGTCGTGGATTCGTTGCATCCTTAGATATCGTAATTTACATCGTGCCGTCGGAAGGATGGTAGGAAGTTTTGCGGCTGCGTTTGGACCGGCTGCCTTGCGCTTCTTGCGACCAAGACGAGTGGGTTGTGGTGGCGGCTCGTACTTAGGCTTGTCCTGTCGAGATTCAAAAGCTATCAGTACGTAGCCCTTTACCCTGCTGACCATCTCAGAAAATGCGTACCTTCTTGCTCTTATCATCACCTCCATCTCCGCCAGCTCCACCGCCTCCAATATTGGATTGTTGGTTGCCCTGTCACAGGTTAGTAAGCTGATGATCGAGCTCGCTGGTATGTATGGCGGTTTGCAGGTCGTACCATGATATATGGAGCTCTAGGAATCACAGAGCCGAGCCTTTACGAAGCAAATCACGTCGTCAAGCTCACTGAAATGAATATAGTGTCGCAATGACAGATGAAAGATCACGCACAGGCGCGTTGGTGTGGTGTGGTGTGGTGTGGTGGTGGTAGTGTTGGTTTGTCAGAAGGAGAGCTGTCTGTCCAGCCGCCGAATGGTTGCTCTGCGCGGCCCGACAGGGTGCGCGCTCACGTGACATGACGGCAGGCCCGAGTCCACGTCAAGAGCCCACGGGCCAATCAGCGGCCGCCAAACTACGAGGCTGTGCGTCACATCTTCTTAGCCAGCCTTAACGATAAACTGCTGGATAGGCAGATTCGGTGGACGATCAAGGAGTTCCAACTACTGCCAGACTACCACCTGCGCTGCCGAGTTGCCCTGCTGAACTTCCTACTGCTGGGATATAGTGCACCGTATCGATATCGTGACGCTATTCCGACTTATTGAAGGACAAGCTACAGGCTAAATTTGCTATACCCTGTTTACTAGCTCTAGCCTGCAGCTCTGTCCCATTGAGCCCGATTTCCCGCCACCAGAAGTAAACAAACAGCATCTGGTGGATTAAGACTGTTCGCCATTTTCCATCGCCTCAGCGTCTTCACTCCGCCGATTACCTCTCACGATGGCTTCGAATCGCACTCGCCGCATTGCCAAGGAGATTGCGGATATTCATAATGACTCTCATTCGCAAGTGACTGCAGACCCAGCAGGAGCCGACGATGACCTCACGCATTTGCGGGGTTCGTTCCGTGGTCCTCCTGGCACGCCATATGAAGACGGCACGTTTTTTGTCGACATCAAGATTCCGAATGAATACCCTTTTAAGCCTCCGGTCATGAGGTTTGAAACCAAAGTTTGGCATCCCAACGTTAGCAGTCAAACTGTAGGCTCGCAGCTCGAATTTTGCCCTTTGGAGTGAATGCTTTGCTGAATTTCTCTAGGGTGCCATCTGTCTTGATACACTCTCAAGTGCCTGGTCCCCGGTTCTCACAATAAGATCTGCTCTCCTCTCACTTCAGTCACTCCTCAGCACGCCCGAACCCAAGGATCCTCAAGATGCAGAAGTCGCCAATATGCTCTTACATAAACCAAAGGAATTCGAACGTGTGGCGAGGGAATGGGCTATAAACTACGCAGGCGCTCCTAAGAAACAGGTTGCTGAAGGCAGTGGGGGTGCCACTGACGCCTCTATACGCGAGCAAGAACGCAAAGCAAAAGAAGACCAAGAGCGAGATGCTCTAACATCGTATGGGATTCTTTCCCTTTTTCCATTTCTGCAATATCCTGCTGATCTTCCTTTCTATCAGATATGACGGGTATAACAGGGACCTCGTGGACCGCTTCTGTGGTATGGGATTCGACATAGACCGCGTTGTGGCAGCTTTCAAATATGTTGGAATCGATCGTAATAACGGGGCCGATTATGAGCTTGAAGCTGAATATGTAGGCGATATTACCGCGTATCTCTTGGGTGAACCATGATTAATGAACGCATTTATGAGACGACTTACGAGCGATTTAGGAAGGGATTGGTTGGGGGGCTGAAGCAGCGTATGGAGCCTGGCGAATGCTTTACGATAGTATCATTCGTTCATTTTCTTGTCTTTTTGGATATAATCTTTTGAAAGGATTCTGGTAGATACTATTTCTTGCTTGCATACATAACCTTTAACCATCTCACCATGCATACATATCGCTGCTAAAGTCCTAACTACTGATCATGAGTAGGCCAGTTATGGGGATAAATATCAACGTCTGTGGCAAGCAATCAATATACTATCCAGCTTTGTAGCCTGCAGTTATTTGATCATTTTCATGCTCAGTAGTAACTAGCACGGAATACTCTAGGCCTAGGGTGAGCTTATAGAGCCTTAGGCTACAGGGCCATGGCGGCGGATTCTAATCGATAAGCTCACCACCGCTTGTCAACGGAGCTTAACGCCCAGAGTCCATAAGCTCGCAGGAAAATTAGGAGACTTCATCGCGCTCATGTCTTCGGAGTTTTTTTCAACCCCTTTGACAATGCATCTAAGCTGAATTCAGCAGAGCGCGAGCTAGTCTGCATACGATTCCTTCGATTTGGTAAGCTCCAATACTCTTCTTTGAGGGCCCGCGAGGCCTTCGCAGGTATCAACTTCCGCTTCGCTTTTCCATCATGATCGAGGACGAAATCTACAAGGCTTCAACCCAGTTCCGGATATGGTCATTCACGAAGGAATCTCTACATTCATTGCGAGCGAATACAAATGCGGTTGCTAGTGAGCGTCTTCGCGCCGTGCAGCATCGAGCACGCGAGGCACCCAGGTCTGCCACTCCGTCGACAAGTGGCAATCTGACTCCCAACCCAAGCGACAATGAAACAAAAGTGGAGGCTGTCCTTGGGAAGGATATTGAATGTCTTTCCGCCGAGGAAGAGCTTATGTTTGTGAGATATTATTGCGAACAAGCCTTGGAGCTTGGGGACAATTATAAACCACCCTTACCAACTATGGTCAGGGTAAGTGATGAATCAAAGAACTGCCCTGCGATCTTAACGAGGAAGAGATATTTATTAATCTTCTGTGTGTCTCGCACACATTCAGGCAACCGCTATCCAATATCTTCGTCGATTTTATCTTACGAATTCCGTCATGACCTACCACCCTAAGACGATTATGCCCTGCGCACTTTTCCTCGCTACGAAGACCGACAATTATTATCTTTCCTTGCGCGAATTCGCAAAAGCAGTGCCAAAGATAGAGAAACCCGAAGAGGTCATAGCTCCCGAGTATACCTTGACCCAAGGCCTCAGATACACGTTTGATGTCCGTCATCCTTTCCGCGGTCTCGAAGGCGGTATCATGGAACTCCAAGCAATTGCCTTGGGTGAAGGGAAGCCTGCCCCATATCATGCAGGACAGACATCCGAAAGCATGAAACAGGCAATCCATAGTATTGCGCCGCTGTCTTCCTCGGATAGAGTATCTATATCTTCTCGGATATCGGCCGCCCATGGGAAAGCACGAGAACTACTGAAGACGGCAGCACAAATGACAGATGCCTATTTCTTCTATACCCCATCACAGATATGGCTTGCCGCTCTTTTTGTCGCTGACAAACCTCTCACTCAATTCTACCTTGACACGAAGTTAGGACCAGGCGCGACGACGGTCGATGCCGGCAACCCACTAGAAATGATTCGCACGAAGTTGATGTCTACACTATCCGACTGCTCGATGCTATTGGAGTCTTATAGCCCTCTCTCGTCCAATCCTGAGATGATTAAGGACCTGAAACGTATAGCGAAGAAGGTATATCAATGCCAAATGGTTGAAAAATTAGATCCTGCAGCGCCCGGCAGCGGACAAAAACGCTCAACTGGGAAACTTCCTGGAGCTGAAGGTACATCAGAAAGTGAACTGGAGAGAGCGGCTAAAAAACGTCGCCTGGAGCGCGAGAAGCGCGAACAAGAAAGCAAGGATATCTTTGGCGGAGAACTGGTGACGCAACGGAGCAAAACAGGTGAAAAATGAATTTTATGGCTTTTCTATATATATAAAAGTTTTCCGCGATCTCTCTTCGTTCGCAGATACTCTAGTTAGATAGAGGTACTAATTTCGTACGCTTCAATGATATTGTTGCTATTTATGGCTCCTAATCAGGTATAATTTCGGTACTGCACATGCTCCTATTAGACCGCTACTATGAATAATATTGAATATAGTCACAAAAGGTCTATCATACAATATCGCATGCTTTGCTTCTCTCCGACGCGGAGAGCTTTGGGCGAAGCTAAACGGTGATTGGCCAACAGCTGCAATTAGATGCAAACACCGCAAACATATCCCGATTTGCCTGAGTATCTCGCAACTTCCGATAATTTATTTTCCTCGAATGTTACCAGCAATCAGCAAGATGGACGGATTCGATGAGGAAGCTTTCAAGAAGTTTTTCCCGAGCAGCTTTGGCAAGCAAGAGAAAAAGACCGATCTTACCGTGCAATTCGACCGCTCAAAGCGAACAGATGTGAAGTCGAATGTAGAAGTCGAAGCAAAGGAAGAGGCAGGCGCCGTCGAGCCTCGATTACAGTTGGCGAACGATGATACGAAAGTAAATAAAGATGATAACGATGACGATGATGATGATGACGATGATGATGATGATGATGAGGACGAGGACGAGGACGAGTTTCCTGTGTCCCATGAGCTTGTACTCAAAACACACGAAAAAGCAGTGACAACGCTGTCAGTCGACCTTCCTGGAGGTCGACTTGTCTCAGGATCTGCAGACTGTACGATCAAGCTTCACGATTTTCCATCCATGACTCCTTCCACACTTCGCGCCTTCAAATCTATCGACCCAAGTGCGAAGAAGAATGCCGCCGCGCAGGAAACGCATTCGGTCCATTTCGTCGCATTCAACCCGATATCGCCCAGTCAGATGCTAGTGGTCCCCGCTACTCCTCAACCTAAGATCCTTGATCGAGACGGTAACGTGCTCACTGAATTTGTCAAAGGCGACATGTATCTGCGAGATATGCACAATACGAAAGGTCATGTTTCGGAAGTGACTTCTGGGGCTTGGAGCCCAACGGACTACAATCTTTGTGCTACTGCTGGAACGGATAGCACTGTCAGGATATGGGATGTCAACGTCGGTCGAAATCAAAAAGAGGTTATTGCGCACAAGTCTAGGGCTGCTGGTTCAGCCGGCAGGGCCAAAATTACAGCTGTCGCATGGGCGTCGCCTAAACAAGGCGGAGCTAATGTTCTTGTTGCTGCTGGCCTCGATGGAAGCCTGGTAATGTGGAGTGGGGATGGGCCATATACGAGGCCAGCCGCAGAGGTTAGGGATGCTCATACCCGGGGCACCTGGACGAGCGGGCTTGATGTCAGCGCCGATGGACGTCTGGTAGTAACTAAAGGAGGCGACGACACAATTAAACTGTGGGATACTCGCAAGTTCAAACAGCCTATTACGAGTGTAACACATCAATCATCTTCAATCCACTATCCGACATCAAATATCAAATTTTCTCCCACCGGGACCAATATTATTACTGGGTCTGAAACGGGTCACCTCCATATCCTAAATCCAGCAACATTGAAGCCAGAGCTTGTATCACCTGTCACGCCAGGGTCGCCTCTGATTACGGTATTATGGCACGAGAAACTGAATCAGATATTAACAGGGTCTGCCAATGCGGAAACCCATGTTCTTTATAATCCGACAATGTCTACTAAGGGTGCTGTTCTTGTCATGTCCAAGGCTCCCAAGCGCCGACACATTGACGATGACCCGAGCCTCACCACAGACATATCACAGGGGTTCTCCGGAGACTCGGTAGTTGTCGGCGCAAACGGCGTGCCTCAGTCTGCAGCACAGAGCTGGTCTGCACGTCACCCTACGATTGGACTCACTGTATCTGGCCGCCCGAGAGATCCTCGCCGGCCGCATCTCCCTGCACAAACCCCTTTTGCGAAATCACAACCCGATGAGAAACACATCCGCGAGAACATCCCTCTAAGCTCGATGCGTGATGAGGATCCACGCGAAGCGCTTCTGAAATATGCTGAAAAGGCTGAGAAGGATCCCATCTTCACTAAGGCCTGGGCAAAGACGCAGCCCAAGACTATTTATGCGGAGGTTAGCGACGAAGAAGAAGAGCGCCCCGAAAAGAAGAAAATGCGGCGGTAGGTTGTCAAAGGTGATGATGCACTTCTACACTTTATATATACTGTATATACTAGGGATAGGCGTTGTTCTGGTTCGACGGTTGGGCATGTACGTTGCTACTTGGGAAAAACTATGTCTGTGGTTAATTATGAGAAAGTAAAAAGGATTTGGTGATGCGTATGATAGCACATGCACATGTTATCACTAGCGTTGTATGTTCTTCATGCAAGGAGATGTAATGCCACGCATTCTCAGACTTGCCATTCAGCCTACGTGGCACCGCACTGGGTCACGGGACCGCTAGGTAGAGCTATTATGCTGCAGTCTGATACTAGATATCAAGCAGACTAGAATCAAAATCAAAATAAATTGGACGTCTGGTGTTTACTATTTCGTACTTAGTACTACGTACTATTAGCAGACGTCAAATAAATTAGCCGCCGGGCCCTTCCCAGATGAGGAACTAGCGCGGCTTCTGCAAACTGCTACTGCACCGCCGAGGCGACGTCAAGGAAAACCTGAAGTTTGCGTCGCTCTGCTTTTCCTAGCACCTCCTAGGACGGTACGTCGTAAAGACTAACTGACTCGATACTGGGTTTCGTCTCATTTCCCTACGTTGACTGACTGCCTTCCTCCCCACACAGACCCGCTGTTCGTTTATTGCGTCATTTCTGGCACCCTGCTCGCGCGAATACTCGCGCTCGATTTTCGCGACAAGACAGCGCTTTTCCCAGAACCATAAACCGAAAATACCGCGGATGACAGCCTGAGTAACCGGAGATTCTTGAGTTATTGGCCATAATGCAACCAGCGGGCAAGCGACTCAGTCCGTAGGCTCCGTTGAGGCAGAGAGGTAGCGCTGAAAAGGGAACGCCCGGATATCCTTCGCAAGCACTTGACAGCAATGGGATACACACTATCCAGCATGGCGCTAGCAAGACCAGTGCCCTCGGCGTCAGTTTCGTCGGTACCGCAAGTGCTCGGTTCTGACTCTCAGACTACTACTTCTTCTGCATTCGGTCTGCTATCTCTATTATTGGGAGACGGAGATGAAGATGAAAAACACCAGAGGTGGTCGTCGTTTATTGGAATAGTAGTGGCCATATGTGGGAATATATTGATTTCATTCGCTCTCAATATACAGCGATACGCCCATGTACGCATCGATCAGGAAGCCGAAGGCGAGCGAGTCCGTATGAGATCTCGGAGGCATCTGTCGGCAAGCACGTACGGTTCTATCGATGTTCCTTATAGGGATGACCCAGACCATGAGAGCTATGAACAGTTTGAGAATGGACAGCATGCACAGGAATATACCAATGATCGGTATCAATTCTACAATGATCAGGAAACGGGCGACCCAGATAATACGGATCATTCTGTTATTTCCGATCATACGTTAAGACCTAATGACGGAGACGCAACACATGGCGACCGCCCAAGTTATCTACATTCACCATACTGGTGGGCTGGTATTGTCTTGATGTCTCTAGGAGAATTGGGGAATTTTCTCGCGTATGGATTCGCACCGGCTTCCATTGTGTCACCCTTGGGAGTTGTTGCATTGATTTCAAATTGCATGATTGCTCCATTCTTGCTGAAGGAGAAATTCCGAGCACGCGATTTCTGGGGTGTTGTGATTGCCGTCGCTGGAGCAGTGGTGGTGGTACTGAGCGCAGAAACCTCCGAGACCAAAATCGGCCCGCATGATATCTGGGTGATGATCACAAAGTGGGAGTTTGAATTGTATCTGGGCCTCACCACTGCGTTGATAATAATCCTCATGTATTTGAGTGGAAAATACGGAAGTCGCACAATCTTGATTGATTTGGGCTTGGTTGGTCTGTTTGGTAAGTTCTAGCACGGAGATTAGAAGTGTTACGTTCTCAGCTAACAAGTCAAAGGTGGCTATACTGCCCTTTCAACTAAAGGCGTTGCGTCGCTACTCTCGTTTACATTATGGCATGTAATTACTTTTCCGATTTCATATTTACTTGTTGCGGTGCTTGTTTTTAGCGCCTTGATGCAAGTACGATATATCAATCGCGCCTTGCAGCGATTCGACTCTACACAAGTTATTCCCACCCAATTCGTTCTTTTTACTCTTTCTGTTATTATTGGAAGTGCCGTTCTGTACCGTGATTTTGAGTCAGCCACTTTGTCTCGAGCTTTGAAGTTTGTTGGCGGGTGCGCTTTAACATTCCTTGGTGTTTATTTCATTACTAGTGGTCGAGTTCGTCATGAAGATGAGCTCAGTTACGGGGACGAAGACGAAGAAGCAGGCGTCAGATTCCTC
The DNA here is from genome assembly GCF_001907595.1 of Talaromyces atroroseus. Taxonomy (NCBI): domain Eukaryota; kingdom Fungi; phylum Ascomycota; class Eurotiomycetes; order Eurotiales; family Trichocomaceae; genus Talaromyces; species Talaromyces atroroseus. The sequence continues at coordinate 820,004 of NW_017971442.1, forward strand.
GATCGTGAACGGTATCGCGATTCAATTGATGAACCCTCTGCTTTAGACCGAAGAGCACAAAAACCAAACAATGTGGTTGTCAGTGGCCCAAGCCAACTACGCTCTTCCCGGAATTCAACGCATAGCACAACTTCAGAAGGCCAGAGCCTAAGCACCCCCAAAGGTCTCCTCTCCCCTGCGGGATCCGACCAAGACGAATCTATATCAGAAGATTATTTATCCCAAGAGCTAGCCACGCCTTCACCACCTGTCCCTTCTCAGTCTTTGACTAGCAACCCTTGGGCTTTGTCCGAGCATGCTGGGGAGCCTGACTCCCGGCCTAGCTTACCTGTACAGGAAAGCATTCCAGCAACTCCTCAAGGTCGGCAGCTGCAAGTAGCACAAACTCCCCCGCTTCTTTTTCGCTTCCCATCTGCTCCCACAACCGATGAGAGTCCGTCGTCAGAAATTACTGGACATCATGACCAATCAACAAACTCCCTTCAACCACCAGCAGATGCCAGGACACCTACGCAGCGACGCCGCAGTACTCCTCGCACTCCACAATCTAGCTCAAGAAATTCGGTCACTTTGCGACTGACGCTAGGCTCACTAATTACACCCCTCTCTTCCACACTCTCTGCTGTAGTGGCAGATTCTCTTTTGCGCGGTGAAGGCAATTCGGTGAAGCATCAACGCAGCAAATCCGCCAAAACCAGAAGGTTGGCTGCAGCGCCGTTGATAGCTGATGCCTTCAATGGTGAGAACCATGACACGGGTCTTGTGGCCGATAGTCAGCGCATGGATTCCACAACGGACATACGGCCTATAAACAGCAGGCAGACCACCAATGCAGACGTGATTAATTCCAAGTCCGACACCAATGCTGCTTCGAGTATGCGGGCAAGGAGCTTCAGTGATTCGATTAGCGGTCATTTGGCCTGGCTTGGAGGGACGCTCCTCGGCTCGAAGAACTCGTTCAGGGCAGCGCAGCAAAATGAGGATGTGCCAAGTTCCCATGCTCCAGAGTCATAATGTGTTGATATTAATCAATACACGGTGTATTTTTTCCCATTTCTTTTTCCTCTCGAGAGAAGGCCTTCAGTGTGTGATTTGCTACACATTGAGCTATTTGTTCTTATGTATTTAATTAGCATTGTATAAAGGCATCGTGTTTAGGCCAACTGCTTTTTTTTGTTGCATTTTGCTTTGTTTATCATCTCGAACAGGGGTTTCGCACATACTATCATTACACTCCTATGCACCCACCACATGTATGTATATCTTCACATATGCTCTTTGGCCGGTACCTCTACATTTTCTGTTATGGAGACATAGTCATGTTCTTGGTATATACTATATAGGGTATATTATATCTACTTAAGCGCTAAAAATAAGGCGCATCTCACTAGAGTAAAAACATATTGATCACAAAACTTGATAGTTGATTTGAATCAAGTCAATTTCTGTCATCTGCCTACATGATCCCAAAGCGGATTAGCGCCAGGGTACAAGCTCGAGGACTCTCCTCTTTGTTCTCCAAATTCGTTCACCTTCCTCTCGCTATTTTCTGCTCGCAAAACGTGAAATATTCCCATGCAGTTATCTTATTTACAGTGCTTTTCAAAGTTTCTATTGCCAAGTGTGGAAGTCGCTACGAGTCACATCTAACAGCGGAATATAAGGCATAATTTTCACATAAAATGAGCGTTACTACAAGCACTATTTAAGGGACCCTTTTGGTGGCTTAGTGGTTAACATGCTGTTGTACCTGGCTTCCTCAACTTGACTGAAAGACACCCCAACTGATAGAAAGGACAAACTACAAACGCATTTAAAGTCGCCACTCATTGGAAACAACCGAACACCCTATTCGAAGGATTCAGCAGTAAGAAAAGGAGTAAAGAGAACCTACTGCTCAAAGTCATCGTATTTGTGCAAATTAGCGGGGCTCGGAAATCTCATCTAGCTAACACACGAATTTCGTCCAATGGTCACTATGCCATCAAAGAACCGGGCTTCCTCCTTGTGACTTGGAGATCCTTGAACCAAAGAGGAGAAAGATAACAAAAACATATGGTCGCATGCATTGACGGTTGGATTTTGAAAAATAGTCTCTTCGCGCTCTTCTGGGCTTAATGCTAAGGGGTAATGACAAGATGAATATTATTGACAGTCGAAGTATTCTAGGCCCTCGCATCTCGCTTGCTAAGCAGTGCCCTTTTGGTTTGGGCGACCGCCTGCCACAATGTTCTTATTGGAGATCTTATAGAGATCTCCTTTTTAACTTCTTACAAGTATTTCTTTTTCCCTCAAGGGAGCCTCAGAGACTAGAGAACACTCTACTCCTTAATTAATATACCCGAGATGATGCAAAACCACTGATATTACGCGGAAACCCGGCCGGATGTTTCATCGCATCTACTTTAATTTAGCGTTCCAAGTTACTATATATCTACTTGAAACACCAAAAATTCAGCATGTCTCACTGGAGGAAAATCAGTAAGAACACCTCGGTCTATTTTTATCTAGTATGTTGTGGCATGGGTATTATCCTCGAATTGATGCTTTCGCCGTGCTTGGCGCATCGAATAAAGTGCCAGACCCCCTTTTCCCCTAATAATTAAACACTGCCAGGTAGGCATCATAGAGTGCGTATAGGTATCGCCGAGGTCTTATAAGGCCGCGTTGGCCCAGTTAATGATTTGCATTCTCTAAATTCATCAAGAAGAATATCTGTGCTTGTCGAAGTCTATCTTGTCTCCTATTTTTACATCTCCTTTTGTCCTTCTCGAATCATGAAGTACCTCACACCGATAACCCTAGCCGGTGTTTTTGGCATCGCTGCTGCCACTTCTACTCCAGCGAAGCATTTGGCAAAGAGGGCTGAGTTCTGTGGTCAATGGGACACGGCCGAAGATGGCAATTACATCGTATACAATAATCTGTGGGGTGAAGCCGAAGCAACATCCGGTTCGCAATGCACGAATATAGTTTCTCTCGACGGCAACACGCTCTCTTGGTATACTTCCTGGTCATGGGAAGGAATCTCATACGACGTCAAAAGTTTCGCAAACGCAGAATACGTTATCGAAGCTACCGAATTGAGCGGTATCGCAAACATTCCTACAACATGGGACTGGAGGTATGAACATTGATTTCCCCCTTTTTCTCCTACCTAGGTACCCCCCCCCCCCATTTCATGAAGCCATTTCCATACTTTAGTTTCTTCTCTTTTCCTTAACTAATTGAGCACATGATACATAGCTACACGGGCTCTGACATCGTAGCGGATGTCGCTTATGACCTCTTCACCAGCTCCAGCGCCGATGGGAGTTACGAGTACGAAATTATGGTCTGGCTTGCTGCCTTAGGAGGCGCTGGCCCCATATCTTCAACCGGCTCTACCATTGCCACTCCTACTATTGGAGGCGTTACCTGGGAGCTGTACAGCGGACCAAACGGAGATACTACTGTCTACAGTTTCGTGGCCTCTAGCGAGCAAACTAGTTTCTCCGGTGACTTGATTGACTTCTTTGACTACCTCGAGGAGTACGAGGGCTTTAGTTCAAGCCAATACTTGCGATCTATTCAGGCTGGAACTGAACCTTTCACGGGGTCTGATGCGGAACTCTATGTCACTGCCTTTAGTGTCAGCTTGGAGTGCACATGTGCTTAATCATTGTAGAGCCGCTTTGGGTATTCTTGTATTAGGAGCACTCATATTCATTTGTCATATCTTATTGCCTCTTTTTCTTTTGGACTATTTCCCCTCCTTTATTCTCCGCATATTATCATGCATGCGCAGTTTCATGATAATTGGTGGAAATTCAGACTCTATGCGCGGAATTGCTTTAGCAACGGCCGGAACTTTTGTGGATACAAGCAATATAAAACAAGTATGATTTTCATTTAGCCGGATAAACTGCCTATTACTGTAAGCTCAATCTCGGGGAAGCACGTGTTAAGTTGCAGAAAGAACCTCTAGTCAAGCGATACTCCGCGCGAGATTGAAGTAGCAGTGTGTCTCAATGTCATCATATAGTTCAGTGTAAAAACCGCACCTCAAACCTTAAATCAAACTAAGTTCGTATGTTACTCTGCCGTTTATTCTTCCATTTGCTTTGGGATATGAATGCACGACATTGGAAAATTTCCCGTTTGGGAAAGTCACGGGAGAAAAGCCCTAAGTCGTTGGGAGGGATCGGACTTTTACCGATTCCAGATGGATTGAATCTCTGTATCATCTACGCTACTGCACGAGTACACCTCTATTTACCCTTAGCTTCTGAGTTGTTTATTTGTTTATTAGTTCACGGAACCGCACGTTATTTATTGACTGGGTCCAGCCATGTTGTTCCAACTGTATGTCGCTAGGGAGTTATTTTCGAGATCTTAGTGCAAAAAAGCCGCTTCTACAATGATACCTACCCATATTTCTTCATGGTTATTACTGTTGGGTACAGCATGGGCGAGTACATTGCCCCCGTACAAAAACCCCGAGCTCCCAGTTGAGCAGCGGGTTGCGGATTTGCTGGGAAGAATGACGATTCAGGACAAAATGGCACAGCTGATGCAAGGTATGCCGCGTCACTATATATAAGACAGAATAAAACTCAATAGTGACGAACTAACTGGATTCGACTACCGGGAAATAAAGGCGACATTACCAATTGGATGAACGAAACCACCGGTGCATTGAATTCAAGCGGCCTCGTGGCTAACATGAAGGAGAAAGCGGGGATGTTCTATGGTATGGAGACGTTACTGCAGCGTCTTTCTCCGGCCCATATTCTCCTTGAGGCTGCATTGGCTAACATTTGAAAAGTTGGCTATCCAATCTCATGGGAATGGCTTGCTACAAATATTCGGATCGGCCAAAATTACTTAGTCGAAAACACAACCCTTGGAATTCCAGCGCTGGTCCAGACTGAAGGCATTCATGGGTTCCTGATAGGGAATGCCACCATTTTCAACTCTCCCATTGGCTATGGATCATCATGGAATCGAGATGTAAAACTATATCACCATCAAACACGATTTTGACTAGTCAGTGGAGGGACAGCTAACATATCTGTGTTAATAGCTGGTACGAAAAATGGGCGAAGTAATCGGCCAAGAAGCTCGTGCCCTAGGCGTAACACAGATTTTTGCTCCTCTTGCAGATCTAGCTCGTGAATTGCGCTATGGTCGAGTATGTGTTACCCATATGGAGCAACCATCATGTCCCCAAGCTAATAAGTACATAGGTTGAAGAAACAAATTCCGAAGACCCGTTTCTTGCAGGAGAAATTGCCTACCACTATATTAAAGGCCTGCAGAGCAAAAATGTCTCCGCCACAGTTAAGCATTACATGGCTTACAGCAACCCTGAGCAAGGAGTGAACACGAGCCCGGTTCGTGGCGGACAGAGAGAATTAAGAACAATGTTTGTTTGATTTTCCCTCGCCTATGCCTAAAATAATCCTCGCTGATAGGGCAAAAAAAGATGGCAACCCTCCTACAAGCGAGCAATTATTGATGCAGGAGCGTGGAGTATTATGAGTGCTTATCACTGGTGAGATTGAAATCCATAGTCTTGAGAGAACAGGGCAATAAGCAAAGACTAAGCTTCGATACTAGCTATGACGGTATCCCTGCCATAGCTGATTACCATACGCTTACATCCATGCTTCGAGACGAATGGGGATACGATTACTGGGTCATCAGCGATGCTGGTGCAACTGACAGAATATGCACTGCGTTTAACATGTGCCAGGACTCACCAATTGATTCTGAATACATCACCTTGGCTACTCTTCCAGCTGGAAATGATGTAGAAATGGGTGGCGGGTCATTGTAAGTATTCTCATCGTCATCTTCTTCAGCAGCATTAGATTACCCAAGCAAGCCTCCTGACATATACGTCTTGTTCGTGTTTGCTAGCAACTTTAGGACAATTCCGGCATTAGTAGAATCAGGGAAACTTAACAACAGCACCCTTGATACTGCAGTCTCGAGACTACTACGGGCCAAGTTCGAGATGGGCCTTTTTGAAAATCCATATCCAGGTGCTCCCCCGGACCAATGGAGTAACCTCATTCACACGCCGGAAAATTTGCAGGTTGCAAGGGATCTGGACCGTGAATCGATTGTCCTCCTCGAGAATCATAACAATACCCTTCCGTTGAAGAAGAGCGGAAGCATCGCGGTAATCGGCCCAATGGCTCATGGCTACATGAACGTAAGAAGACGTCGATCTGCTTCCTTGAAAGGCCTGGTTTAAGCTGACGTTGGCCCCTCTAGTACGGAGACTACGTTGTGTACGAAAGTCAGTGGCGGGGAGTCACGCCTCTTGATGGGATTAAAGCAGCAGTTGGAGACAAAGCTACTATCCACTACACTCAAGGCTGCGAGCGCTGGAGTAATGACGAGTCTGGATTCGAAGAAGCAATTGAAGCGGCGAAGAAATCAGATGTAGCCGTTGTCGTAGTAGGCACATGGTCCAGAGATCAAAAACAGCTCTGGGAAGGGCTCAATGCAACGTGAGTGATCGAGTCATTCCAGCTCTCTCTTGCTCTTCTTCATTAACATCCAAGAACTTAAGCACTGGCGAACATGTTGACTTAGACAACCTCAATATGGTTGGCGCTCAGGGACCACTAGTCAAGGCTATCGCAGACACTGGCGTCCCAACTGTTGTTGTTTTCTCCTCCGGCAAGCCTGTTACAGACACATGGATCGCAAATTCAACAGCTGCCCTGCTTCAACAATTCTACCCATCAGAAGAAGGCGGCAACGCTCTGGCTGATGTCCTCTTCGGTGACTATAACCCGTCGGGAAAGCTTTCAGTCAGCTTTCCGCGTTCGGTGGGAGACCTGCCCATCTATTACGACTACCTCAATTCAGCCCGATCAATCACAGACTCTGGTTGGGTGACCGAGAACAGCACGATTGTTTTTGGGCATCAATATGTTATCGGTGCGCCTCTGCCGTGGTATGAGTTTGGCTATGGGAAAAGCTATTCGACGTTCAACTATGGGATCGTGAAGCTGGACAAAACTAACGCAACGTCCACGGACACAATCACCGTCAGCGTGGACGTAACTAATGAGGATTGGTCCCGTAACGCAACTGAAGTCATTCAGGTGTATGTGGTCGACCGTTATGCCTCTGTGGTCGTGCCCAACAGACAGTTAAAAGGATTTGACAAGGTTGTTTTTGGTCCCGGCGAAACACTGACTGTACAGATCCCATTGAACGTTAGCGATCTAGGGCTTTGGAATGTCAACATGCAGTACGTTGTTGAACCAGGCGCGTTCGATGTCCTGGTCGGAAGCAGTTCTCAGGATATCAGGGGAAATGCAACATTTTACGTGTCGTGAAGCCGGTGTTGTCATGAACGATTAGGTACCTAGGTAGTGATTTATTTCCCAATCCCATGGAAGTTGCTAGGACCGACTAGGATCAATATCTTCAGCTATTTTATTGCTTGCGACAAAGTCATATTCCTGTACATGGTCATTCTATCAAACAACCGAAAAGATTAAGAGGAAAGAAGTAAAAGAAAAAAGTTAAAATAACCATCGACGCGCCATGCAAGTAGAGAGAGTGAAGTATAGGAACGGAGATATACAAATAACCTCTGTTCCTAGAATTATCGAAGTATGTAAATGCAAGGTGGAACGCATTATTCCACTGGACATCTAAATGCACAAAGGCCAAGAAGCAGTACTTCGCAGCGTCAAAACACATTGCCAGAAAAGAAACACGCGATAAACTTGACCGATGCTAACGCCTTATGCCAAAGACAAAGACAAAGACAAATAATTTAACAAAAGAGAAGAATATATGGAGACGACAATGCTCTCGGTCACTGACCAAAACAGAGCATGAAATAACAGAACAGTGAAGAAAATATAGAGAAAAAGAAAGTAGGGTGTTAGGTTTGTCTCACATTGATTAGAGTGACTTTACTCTAATCACGGTTCAGAGGCATAGTTTTGACCGCCGACAACCTCTTCAAGTTTGTCAAGACGATCGCGAACAACCTGAATGGCATAAGTCATCTCCCGCTGCGAAATTTGTTCATCGATGATCTTCGAGGCTAGAGATTGGTTACGGCGTTTCTGACTTCGTCTCCGTGCACGTGTCTCAGACTCGTGTTTTTGATCACCAGTCGGGAAGCTGATACCTTCCATCCCGGCCCTGTCCTCCAGCCACCTCCAAAGTTCGTTCTCCTCAGCTCTCCATATCTCCTCATATGCGACCAGCCGTTGCGGAGTCGTGAATCTCACGAGGTTCATATCTGGAGGAACAGTTGTGGTAGTAGTCAACCCCTTCGTATATAGCGTGAATACCAAGAATGCAATGATCCCAAGAGCCATATGCGCGCTCCAGAGAGGCTTGAGAATTCCCACAATGGGGCTAAGGGGACCGCGAATAGGTTCAAACATGCCCCAATTTTGTTGATCCCGTTTATTCGCATCGAGAGCGGCACTCGCGGCAGCGGCCGCGGCCGCAGACTTGCTAGTACTGGCTACTCCCTTCTTCCGACGACCTTTGGGAGTTTTAGCACCTTTGGAGACGCTGGCTACGCGAGCACTGACACCACTCTTTAGAGCCCTAACGAGATCATTCCCGAAAGCGTTCTGTCCATCGATGGCGCCTTTTTCGATAGGTCCTAGTCATCCTATTAGTAAAAGCAGAAGCCATCATTTTCCGTCATTCATACCTTTAAGCCAACTCTTGCCTGTCCATTCAATCGTGCAAGACATGAAAAATCGAGTTTGATTGTTCGGTGCCCAGGTAAATAAGTACTTGGTCTTAACACTGAAGACGTTGCCGCTGGGGACATCAGGTGTTTGAGTAGTAAGTGTAACAAGAACGGCCTTCTCCAGGTCGAGGAAATCAAGTGTTTCGGTACTGATACATTTCGTTTGCTTCGGGCCAATAGATGAATTTAGTGGTTTGATATACGAGTATTGGCGGGTTTTATTAGTGTCATTCAGTCCCTTTTTGTCGTCTTCGAATTGTAAATCCATCGACTTCTGATCCTCCACTAAGAACTTGCTCATAAAGGCCCCGGAGTTCGGCCCAAATACCATAGTGTACACCTTCCCTAGAGGGGCTGGTATGGTATCGTCCTTCACGACTTTCTCATATCGTCCTGACGGGTCAGTGTACTCCGTAGGCGTGTGTGTAGCTGGCCCAGGGAAGTCATTGGCCTCTCCTGAGATAGACAACCCCTTATCATTTGATTTCGTATCAGCTGACATGGCTGTGGCCGACTCAGTTGAGTGCATGGTCAAACCGGTTGTCTCTCGGCTGAACTGTTTGACAGGTTCAACAGATTCACTTCCAATGATGCTCTCATCGCCGCCATCGATTAGGCTATCCCCTTCATTATCCTCATCCTCGTCATAAATTTCATCCTCATCGGCCACGTCGCTGGCAATATCGCTTTCATTTGCCTTTTCCGTCTTGTCACCAAGCCCATCGTCAATTCGCATGCCGTTGAGATAGCTTCTCAGGGAGGGGTGGTTGATCTTCCAGATATTGACCATCAGATCGTATGTCGCTTCACGACTGAGTAAGCTTCGGAATGTATGTCGGGCATGCAATGTTTGAATAGCGATTGCGTTCGGGATCACCATGGCTGTATTTTCTTTTTCAATTGCTACGATCTCATCGAAGCTTATGACGAGTGTTGTCACCCATCCAAGAATATTACTAGAGAAACAGATATGCCCCTCTGAAATGTATATCCGTCCAGCAAGGATGATGTCTCGCTGCAATGCACAGCTATAATCCTCGATCAAGAAATCATCCTCTGGAACGCTTCTAAAAAGCTGATGGTAGTCACGATTGCGTTTTTTGCTTGCAACAGCAAAACCAGTCAAGCGTGGCACACTTGAGTTATTGTTAGGCATGGCTAGTGAACCTACACTGAGACCAATAGCACCGATTGTTGATCCAGTAGCACCTGAAGAGCCACGGTGACGTCGGGCCAGCCGACTACGCACACTTCCAGTACGTTTGATACTACCACCGGTGTCTCCATCGAATATGCTTCCTCCAGGGGGCGTTTGTTCTCCACTCATCTCTGATAGTATCGTGGTAGATTTGAACTTAGTGTCGCTTGCTTCATCGGATGCAGAAGCTACATTGGTTGACGGTAAGTCTTTCTCATAAGCCATCGAAACGGCTCTGGCTGCTCTCGAATCTTCAATACGCGCAGACATTTGATCTCTCCTTGCCGCGATGCTGGATGTACGCGGCTCTTGGGCTAGCTCTGGCTGGGTGATAACAACGCCATCTTTTGTTGTGGTAATTCCACCTGCTGCAGAATCCATATCGAGATGGCTGAAATTCAAGTCACCACTCCCAAGGGTATCGATGGCGAGCTCTTTCTGCTTTTCCTGAGTGGCGCCCTCTGCCTGATTTTCCGCATCATTAGCAGTGTCTGCCTGAACTTTGTCGTCATCAACTGATTGATTTGTGATACGGTTTTTATTCTGAGCTCCAAGGCTGTTCGTTATGGTGGAAGCGGCGTTCTGAGCGGCCGAGAAGACCGAAGAGAAAAATCCGCTTTGAGCGCCAGAGGGAGAACGTGAGTTAGGGGCTCGGGGCTCCTCAACCGTGGGCGACAACGATGTAATGTGGGATAGTTTGCTTGGAGTATGAGAAACAGCGCCTGCAGAACGCACCCGGCGATGTGATATCATGTTCCCCGATGGACTAACAACCGTGCCAGGAGGAAACTCTGACGGCGCAGGGTTCACCGTTTCTGGCGACTCTGTCAAACGGGTTGAAAATTCTCCTGCTAGATTAGTCGGCGTTGGTGGAGTTACTGTTACTTTTGAGTCATCTGTTGCCGAGGGGGAAGGTATTCCGACATCATTCGCTGTGTCAGTTACCTGGGATTTACTCGAGTCGACGAAATCCGTGGAAATGGATATTGGTAGAGGAGGCGGCGGACTCGCTGATCTTTTCGTAGATCGTTTGTCAGAGAGACTGCTTCTACGGCTTGAACCTCCAAGCAGACTGTGGCCCCTCTTTCTTTGACTTCCCACCGATGGTGCTGATTCCCGGTCCGGACTAACACTAGGGCTTTTTTTGTTTTGGGACGGCTTGAAAGCATCTTTTAGTCGTCTTGCAGGGGAGACGGCCCTTTTCTTTACACTCTCCGAGTCAGGGCCTGATATTGTTGATGTTACGCCTAAATAGCCTAATGACGCTTCCGGGGCAGATATGCTATGTCGTCTTGAGGGTGATGAGGATTGTATTGACGAAGTCTCTTTGAGCTCATCGTTTTCCTCGCCTACTGTTGTGGTCCTAACCAATGGCGAAGAGGCGGTGAGATACCCAGAATGAGAGTCGTGCGAGAGAAGGGGAGGTGTACTAGACATGTAACGGACTCGTCAGTTCCTGAATCCGTAACAATTAACAAGATAACAATGCCAAAGCTCACTGGTCTGGTTCAGAGTCATCGGTCAGTAGATTAACCATGCCGGCTGATTGATCTAGTTCATTGGTACTGCCATTTGCAGAGGACGACACCGAAACGGAATATCCATTTCGCATCGACAGGGTACCGTTCATACTAGGGTCAAGTGCGGAGTCAGCAGACGCAACAGAACTCGGCCTCTTGTCATCCACGGTCTGCTTCTTTTTCCTTCGATTGTTGATCAGTTTTGATAAACGACTAGAAGAGTCTTCCACTCCTGGCTCTCCGCTAGTTGTTGGGCGCTTCTCCGGAGTTGAGTCCACTGAGGAACGGCCATTGCTCCGACCGGAGCTTGCATTACTTTCCAAGTCCTGGCCTTGAGTTACACGACTTCGGTTTTGTCGTGAGAACGCCTTCTTGAGACCTCCTGAAGGGGGTTGCAGCGGTGTCGAATCCTGCGTGCCGTCCATGACCGCTGCAAGATATACGGGTGCTGTCCTGGGTGTAGGACGCAGTACCGGAAATCAAGAAGTTGGCCAGCAATGGTATGCAGCCTCCATGTAGCGATATCAGAAAGTCGATGATTATGGCACGGTTTCGCTTATCGGCTTGTAGTCAGGAGCTTTAGTATCGACGTTGCTGAAGCAGCATTTTCCCCGCCGAGCTGGATCGCGTGGGAATTCGAACTTATACGAGGTATCAGTGGTTCTCGTATTTCGTATCGAGGGAATACGAAATTGATGATTTGAAACTGGATGGGCTAGGCAGGCGAATTCAGCGACGTCGGAAGGTGGACTCGACCACAACGGGGGTGACGACAGCGTCGGGGCCTGGGCTGCTTCTAGTTAGTTGGCTTACGGCTGAGTCTAGTGCCTGATAGTTAGCCTTGAAATCAACTGTGGGCTGTGGATGAAAACAACACACCCCAAGGAGCCAGAGCAGTATTCTAGATCTGCGGAGATGCAAAATGGAAGCAATTCCCAGGCGGACAAGAAGGACAGATCGATGTGACGGCTGGACATGGAAAGAGCAACCAACGACTAGGCATTAGGGGGGGGAAGATGCGGGAGACGGACCATCGAGCAACGTGATTGGCCAGCGAACGTCTGCTGCTGGCTGGCCACCTACGGAGGGACGCCTGAGGAATCAATCAGCAGTCACATGTCTAGCTGCCTGCCTTGTGCCAACAACCTGACAAGTCTCCTTGTTCAAGTTTGTAACAAGGCCCTACATGCCAGGCATTGTCCACAAACAGCATATACAGCTTCCTTTGTTCTTCTCATGCGCCTATCTAGCTCTCCCGTTCCCGCAGTGACGTTGCTGAAACTCCCCGCGTCAACTATTTAAGTCATCTCTGCGCAGGACTAATTAGCACGGCGATATCACGGCTAGCGAGGTCATTTCTATGACCTTTTCTTGTGATGGAGAGCGTTCCTCTGACGCTGGTATGACCGACCCAAGTCCTCGCGTTCTGGGCTCGCCGCTAACTCGATGGAATCACTAGGCGCACACTCATGCGCGGAATGCTATGTTAGAGACTCGAAAGTCGAATCCAGTCGCAGCGAGTGAGGAACATGACTTGGCGGCAGGGGAATTTGCGACTGCATCGCAGCATTGCTTGGATGCTTACGTATGTTTGGATTTCTTCACCGAACCGTGACATTGAAACTGATCGATCGAGTGTTTATATAGGCTCTACGAACTTTGAAACTGCTCGAAGAAGAGCATAAAAGGCTTGCTACCCTCCTACGCTCTCAGCATGAACACCCTGCCAGCATTCCAAGCTCCGAGCCACCAACAACATCTCCTGCACAATCTAATGCCAGGGACCACCTTGACGCCTCTGGCCCTTCCAAGAGTACACCTTTAGCATCTGGGCCGGCAAACGATCTCCTACAACAGCCACCGAGGCTTCCAGGGCATAATCGACAGTTGCAAAGAGACACCTCATCGATTGCCAGCAACCTTGCGTCTGCTCGTGGGATCCCTTCCTACCCGCGCCGAGCTTCTCCCGTTTCTCCGACACTCTCAGCTCAACCTGCTGGTGGCCAATTAACAGATTCTCCATCTCGAGCCAAGACAAGTGAGGGAAGGTTGCGAGAACGAGCTGGCAAAACCTCGCACGCACCTAGACAGCCATGGTCCTCCCCCTCCATCAGCCCGACTGAGATTACATCACGTCAGATCGTTCCAGCCGATACTCACGAACTAGAACGGAAACGAGGGCTCGTCTCTGGAACTGACGAGACTTTTCAACGATTTTATTCGACATTCGAGGGTCTTATTTCCAAATTATCTGCCCCCTTGGCATTTGCTGGGCTTCCTCTAGGCACTGATGCTTCTGATCCTGCTCGACAGAAGTCCTCTGCTGAAACCAAGATCGACCGAAATCATGCAGTTTCACAACGTTCTAGCGCATCTGCCGAGCCGGACATCAATAATTTGTTTTCGCGTGCTGCTTTAAGAGCGGTCCGCGATGCCAATGGGGGGATGCCTAGCAATGGCACGGAATCCTTCTATGTAGTACCAACCACAGGTGGAACTGTTTCCTATGCTGGCATCCTGTCTCGTGCAGAGAAAGAAGCCAGACGTGGCAGTATGGATGACGGCGGCGATGAAGATTTTGTAGATGCAAGAGAGACGCCGGCTTCACCAGAGATGCGGCAGAGTCTGACAGGAAGCCGGTCAAGGTTGGCGCGTGGTGGTTCTGACAAAGGTAGCAAAACGCTGGAAGAATTGCGCATGGAAAATGACGCATTAAGACAATTATCCGATCAACTTTCCAAACGCCTTCACATGTGGGAGGTGAATGCTCAATCATCCTCTATGGCTCTCCAGCAGTCTCTGAAAGCAATGCATCACCAGCAATACAATTCTTCATCGCCAACTGCATCCTCGGCAATTCCCACACCACATCCCATTATAAGCAATAATACTCCATCGACGTTCGACAATCACGAGAAACGCATCAAGGAACTTGAAGATATCATCCAGCGCTCTGAGAAGGAAAAGAACATGGTTGTCCGCGAAAACGAGAAACTCAAGTCTGTCCTAGGCAGGTACCGTGAGAGATGGGAAAAGCTCAAGCAAGGCGCGAAGACAAGAAGGAATGCTGCAGAATATACTGCAGCTGCCATCAGTAGTCCTGATGCAACCCCGGTATTGCAACAGACCGAGGGAAATACATCATCAGCAGATCCGAATGAAAACACACAAATGCCAAATGATGAGGATGTTGGTTGAAATTTGGATTACGTAGTTCGCTATTTATTTTGATGGGAACTTTTTTTTTTGGCTTTCAGAACATTACGACTTATGCCTATTAACGAATTTATTGCTGTCATAAATCTATATTTACGTGCTCATGTCAGGACAAGAAATTGCACTAATTCGCTTCGTGTGTTCGTCGTAGGAAAAAAAAAAGGGAGGCCGGAAAGCATTCTAGAAGTCAGCAGTTATGTATCTGATCTTCAAGATGTATTCGCTATAACGGTAAGAATAAATTGAAGAAGAGAAAGAGACTTTGATAGTTGTGAATGGGTATCATTTAAAAGACTAAGGAGTCTCAACATATATATAGCAAACAAAATAAGACCAAATAGGACACAAAAACAATGTCATTGATAGTCCAGAAATCTAAAATAGATCTAGTCCCATAACTCCAAGTCATGATTTCATTGTCCTCTTGTCACGTATCGGGATAAGGCTCAATAAGGGACTCAGACTTTCTGAGCTCCTCTTCCTTCTTTCGCTTCTCCATCTTCTTCATGGCTTCCCCGGTCAGACCCTGGATGGACATTCGCTCTATGACGTCCTTTTTGCGACTAATCCGGTCGCCGATCATAATCAGCACGCCACCTGTGATATTACAGGTGATGGAGCAACACAGAATGACTGTCGTTAATGCAAAGGGGCGGACGTGGTAGCTAATGCCCCATGTACAAGCGCCCAGTGAGATCTGGAGAAGAGAGTGGCAGTCTAGAATGACCACAATGGCAACGAGCATTCGCAACGGGAAGGCGTGGTGGGTGGCGGTTTCGTGAGGTTTGTAGAATGTGTGCGATTTGGAGAATTTGCGCTGATGGTGCTCGAGTCGTTTTTGTTGGAGCGGGGTGAGGATGGAGAATTCCATGGGTGCTTTCTTATCATCGGCGCGCTCAACGTCAGGGCAATCTTCTTCTCGGTGTGAGGGTAAATCGTTCTCGTCGTGGAGGTCTGGCAGCGTGCGCTTCTTACGAAGTCGCCATGTCAAATGATGGTAGTGAGCGATGTATATCATATGATAGGTGTCGACAGCTCTAAACGGAGCCAAACCATCTCCCATAACGGCAAAAAGAGCCACTAGCACGTTATCGATAACATTAATTATATAAGATTGCCGGCCCCCAACGTTAATCCAACCTGAGAATAGATTAGACCGTGGGTATTTCGGAGCTGATTTCAGAGTTTCAACACGTACCAATCAAAAAGAGAACCCAAGCGAGTCCAAAAAGGGTGATTAAAGTTGCATATAAAGTTACCAGGAACCCGAGTGCTGTTTTCATTAGCTTCCGGAGTTCGCAGTACCCTGTGGTGTATCCTTTCACTTACGTTTCGAGATATACTGCCCAAACCCTTTCATAGCCCGTTTGAATTTCGACCGACGGGAATGAAGCATATGCCGAACATGGTCGTTCAATTCCTCTATATCCTGCTTTGACCAGCCTTCTAAAGTCGCTCCATCGGGTAAGATGGCGAAGGGTTCATCTTCTATCATCGAGCTTATAGAGCTCACGAGCTGGGGCCGTTGGAGAGGTGGCGCCACTGTCGCAACTGGCTCTGTTGTCGTTTTAGTAAGCTCATGGCTTTCCGGGACCTTACTCGGCCGTCGTGTTAGATTATACGTGGGTGTGCGATTTAATAAACCGCCCAAGTCAGGAACGAAAAGGGAGTTCTGAACATTAGTGAGAGTAGATAGCGTCGATACTTCCGGGTCTGCACTGCCGTTAGGTACCTGAACAACGGAGCGTACAGCAGAGCTGGCTTACCAATTACGTCCAACAGATCAACTATCCGTGAGTCATATTCATCCGCGGCAAGATGGCGTTGTGCAGAAATCGGGGCAGCCAAAGTGGAAGCGCGGTTGCGACCGAAAGCTGAAAGGGCCGCATTGCTGGCTCGTCGTAGCATTCCCGGGCCACTCGCTCTATCTGGTGATGCTAGATTCGACGGTTGTTCTTGTTCTTGTGTATGTTCATGTTCCTGTCCCCGCGCAGACAATCCTTCTTCTCCATCTTGAGGCCTTTCAGCGGTCGCGGTCGCGGCGGGCGAAATGGAGTTCAGTGCCGCAAAGCGCTCGACATTATACAAATCCATTGATGGCCTCCCTGTCTCCTCCGTCACAGGGGACATGGGATGCTGCGATGACGTCTGCATGCCAGGCGATACGACCAACGGCGGTCCAGACCAACGACCGGGACGCGGTTCTGAGTTGCTGCGGCGCCTGTTCGCTTGCCATGAGTCTTCGGCATCGTTCCTAGCATGGATAGCGCTCTGCTGTTCTGCTGGTTGCGGGGTTCCTTGCGCGGCTGGCTCGGACGCACTAGTGTCATCTTGCGGATGAATGCTCGAAGCAGAGGATAGGCGACGTAGCCTTATACTGGGCTGTCGAGATCGACGTCTCAATCGGGGGGATCTCGTTGCTGGTGGTTGGTAATCTATGTCTTGGGGTAGGCCAGGAAAGGCCTCCTGCGAAGGAGGCTGCAGGCTAGCACTAACCCCATTGTCCGCGGTATCCTCGACACGCTCCATTCGATCCATGATAGGACAGTGAGCCTGCTGAGGAGAGCCGAGAAGACCAACAGAAGAGAGTGGACAGTAAAACTTGGTGGAATGCCAGAACCGGGAAGCCAGCCATACTAATACTGCCGAAAACTTTAAGGTTCCCTAGATGCGGCACTAAAAGCGCGGAGGCAAAGGCGGGCGGCCACTGACCCTTGGTTCAGCGCCAGCCAATGAGACTGGCGTACGGGCTTAGTCATGGACAATCCTGGACTGAATGAATAGTTAACTAAGCAAGTTGACCAGTGCTAACTTTATCTGGTTAGCGCAATGATTAACTTGGAACCGCTGCGTCATCGTCACACCTGACAAATAACTCAAAACAGTCACTGTACTACGAACACCACAGTAACTCTCTCATTGACATCCTCTATATGGAGTGATCTGTACATTCCATATTTACCCATCAAAGGAATCTGGTCTACCAAGACATGTCACTGTGCATTGCCTATAAATGATTAATGGATTATTCTGTACTATGTGCCCACTCCAGATGCATCTCAACGCCAGGGACAGCTTAATGCTGCGATGACGAAGTACCTAGATAGTATACCGTAGCGTGGGGATGAAGCACAGAGGCCCGTGGGATATTTCCAGAAACTGGGGATGATTTGCTCCTTGCCCTGTGGCTTCTCTGGTGTTGGTCGGACAGTGTAAGCTTTTGGCATTCTGGCAGTTTCACGTACTCGTGTGTAAACAAAAGGAAGGACAACGGTGTGTGGTTCAGATTGGGCTGAGCCAGCGGGTAACGCAAACCTCAGGCCAAACACAGAGCTCCCAGGCAGCAAGGCGGCAAGGCGGCAACGGCCCAGCAGGGTTTAGCGCGGCCCGGGTTGCTGCTGCCCTTTTCGCACCCCTTCTCCTTTCTCCAACGGGCGCCTTCCTCTACAAGACACATCGAAACTGTTTCTTCGCTTTCTCAACCTCGAACCTCAACCTCCGATCTAGGGCACTTAGCTACCCTTTTCCTTTCCCCTCAAGTCAATCCTCCCACCCAAAAGGCAGCCTCACGCTACCTGAGTCCTCCCCCCACACATCGGTCTGTTCTACTTCGTGTCCAAAATCAACGACCCCGTGTCCTCAGCCTAAATATGTCTACTGCCGCAGACAATCTCGCCGACGCCCTGGCCAACACTACCCTCAACGGCACCAACGACTCTGCGCAGGTCGAGGCCGCTGCTGCCAGTGCCGATGAGGGTCGTCGGTTGTATATTGGGAATCTCGCATATGCGACCACTGAGGGGCAACTCAAGGAGTTTTTCAACAGCTACACCATGTAAGTATCCCGATGGGCTATCCCTCCTCACAAGACATGCTCCTTGTTGCCCATACTGCTATCATGATTTGGCCGCTTGCGCGAGGAGAAGGAGGATCAGGCTTGTCTCACAGTCATGACCACACTGTGACGAAATATAAATCACCATCCCCTTCGCCTGCATGTTTACATATCATCTCAAAAAGCGTATAACTAATCATTCTCTTCCCTCTTACTAGTGAGAGCGTTGCGATTCCTGTGAACCCCCGTACTAACCGCCCAGTTGGCTATGCCTTTGTTGACCTTGCCACTGCCCACGAGGCCCAGGATGCTATTCAGCAGCTCTCCGGCAAAGAAATCCTCGAGCGCAAGGTGTCTGTGCAAGTTGCTCGCAAGCCTGAACCTGCTGCTGAAGCTAAGGAAGGTGCAGTGAGTGGCGGTGAAGGTGCTAGTGGTGGTGAGGGCCGCAAGAGGGGCTCCACTCGTGGACGTGGACGTGGCCGGGGTCGTGGTGGCCGTTTTGCCCGCGGTGGTCGTCCTCGCACCGAGCCTGTATGTTTGGACATCATTTTGCTGGAAGCAAGAATCATATCTAACAACGTAACTGCAGAAGGAGAATGGCGAACCGGAAGCCGCTGTGCCAACCAACGTTCCTGGTCAAGCCGTTCCTTTAACCGAAGCCGCTACTGAGAACGAGTCCGCTGCTAAAGAGACTAAGACTCATGCTCCCCGTGTCCAGAAACAACGTGGACCCCCCGAAGATGGTATCCCCTCCAAGACCAAGGTCATGGTTGCCAACCTTCCTTATGACCTCAATGAGGAGAAGGTACGTTGACCCTGATTTTGAATAGGGGCGTGAAATATCACTACTAACGCAAAGCCCTACAGCTTAAGGAACTTTTCAAGGACTACGAGCCCCAGTCTGCCAAGATTGCTCTTCGTCCAATTCCTCGCTTCATGATCAAG
The DNA here is from genome assembly GCF_001907595.1 of Talaromyces atroroseus. NCBI lineage: Eukaryota > Fungi > Ascomycota > Eurotiomycetes > Eurotiales > Trichocomaceae > Talaromyces > Talaromyces atroroseus. Next base: position 839,452 of record NW_017971442.1, read on the forward strand.
AAGCTCCAGGCCCGTAATGAACCTCGTAAGGGTCGTGGATTTGGCTTTGTCACTCTAGGCTCCGAAGCTCTCCAGGAGAAAGCCGTCCAAGAGATGAACGGAAAGGAAATTGAAGGACGTGAAATCGCCGTTAAAGTCGCTATCGACAGCCCTGGCAAGGAAGATATCATCCCAGGGGAAGGCAATGGGCAGGCGGCTGCTGAGCCTGCGGCCGCGGAGACCCCTGAAGCTGCCGCTTAAGAAAAGAGGTATATTTTATTTTATTATTGAACAGGGGATGTGTGTGAGGCTTGTGACGGCCATTCCTTTTATGATAAGCCATCTCATTGCGCAATAAAAAGAGGATTGGCGGTTTTACATGTCTTAGAAGTGGAGGGGTATGCTGGTCTTTTTGTGTGTCTGCGTGTTTGATACGTTGCAGCCTGTGGCCAGACATCTATCTTTGAAACAGGTCAAGTCCTTTATGGGCCGAGAAACTATTCCGTTCCATTTACCATTTTCATTCTCTTGTATTTTATCAACGAATCTGGCTCCAATGCCGTTGACACTTGCTAATATGCGTATTCCTATGAATGAATGTAAACCTCTGGTAGAGCCTACTGCCCTCGGAGATTGGGCGCACGGGCCAGGGTGAGACGACGGCAAGTCCAATACTCACCACTAATGCAATCTTGGATCCCAGCGACTATTAATCATTCTTAGCCAATATAGCACTACACCAACTCCCGAGACCATCTTCGGAAACAGGAATGTGCACACGGAAGTGCTAGTGGGATTTAAAAATTTGGGAATTGCTGGGGATTACGTTCGTTCTGCCCAAAATGTCGAAAATGTGGGAAGTAGATCCCGAGACAAGGGCCAAGGTACGGATGTGCACCTGCGAAAATCATCCTATTTTGCTGCAATACAAATGCAATGGACGTTGCCCTTGCTAACTATCTCTTGATATGGCTTTTTCTTCTAGCTTCTCCAAATCTCAAAGACGAATGGAAACGATCGCTGTTGTGACTGCGGAGCGCCTTCCCCGCAATGGGTAAGCAAGCAAGCTCACTGCTGCTGCTTGGAGGGTGGTTGAAGAATTTTTGTTCTAACGATTGCTTTACCACTGACAGGCATCGCCGAAATTCGGAATCTTCATCTGCTTAAACTGTGCAGGCACCCATCGCGGGCTCGGAGTACACGTTTCATTCGTCCGGTCTATCACTATGGATGCCTTTAAGAATGCCGAAATACAGAGGATGGACAAGGGGGGCAACGATACCTGGAAAAGTTTCTACGACGAGCACACGATTGTCATCTCGGAGGGTCGGACGTTCGACGATTCTACGATAAAGGAGAGATACGATAGCGAAGTCGGGGAAGAATACAAAGACAGGCTTACGGCAAAGATTGAGGGCACCGAATATGTACCTAGAGAGAGAAAGAAGAAACAGCCTTCACCAGCTGAAAGTGCGTCGAGCTCGAGCACGCCGCTACAGGGGGGTCGAGCATCTCCCGCGGTTGGGGCAACCCGGAAAGAACGCAATGAAGCGTATTTTGCGAAGTTGGGAAATGAGAATTCTGCCCGTCGAGATGATCTAGCTCCTTCTCAAGGCGGAAAATATGGTGGATTTGGTGGCGGAGTGACGGTGTCTAGGGCTCCTCGACAAGAGAGCGCCGTACCCGGTCTCAATGATTTCCAAAGTGACCCTGTCGCGGCTTTATCTAAGGGATTTGGCTGGTTCACATCGGCAGTGGGAAAGGGAGCCAAGAATGTGAATGATGCATACATTCAACCTACTGCTAAATCGGTGGGTTTTTTTTCTTCTTCTCTTTTATCGCGTCTTTCATACATATAAAATACACCGCTAACGCCTCACAAACACACAGCTCGCTGAGTCGGACTTCGCAGCACAGGCCCGCTTACAAGCCTCACAGCTAGGTCAAAACTTTCAAACCGGAGCGCGAGATGCGGCTGAGCGATTCAACCGATTTGTCGAGGGCGATACATTTGGTGATCAGCAGCGGCGTTATCAGCCGGAACGACAAGATTTCTGGGACGACTTTTCAGCGGCTGGAGAGCAAAGTGTTCGCCAAAAAAGGCAATCTGGTGCCATTGGTACTGCCACGATGAAATCCACCCCGTCATCAACAGCCGCTGTTCCATCGTCTAGAGTTAGCTCGGCGACCCCTGTTAGCACTGGCGTTGGCCCGAATACTTCGACTTCTACTTCATCGACGAAGGAGAAGGAGGATTGGGGTGAGGATGACTGGTAATAATGTATAAGTGTCCCACAGCGATACCCACCTAACCCTACTAGAAGAGCAATCCATATATTTTTAGTCCCTGATGATGACTATGATGATGAATATCTATGTTCCGTCCGTAGTGTACAAAGGTATATATGAGGATGGCTTTCATTTTACAGATCATCAACCTTCTTTCGAGGTTACTGACATTTTACCTATTCAGCTCTGACAAAACCGCTTTCTGTCTCGGTGTAGACATTCTCTCAAACCGATCAACATTCATCACAAAAGTGCCCCTTCCAGCACTCAAACTGCGCAAATGTTTCAAATATCCGACCATTTCTTTAAGAGGTACTTTTGCCGTGATCGTTCGAGGCTGGTTTGCAGATGCCTGAATGGGCAAACCACCAGCGACACTAGGTGTCTCGAAAGGGTCAGGTGGAGCGTATATTTTATTAATGTCGATGGGTGGTTGATCCGCCTCCGGACTGTTATTTTGGTTCCCGATAGAGGCTGTGATTGGCATTTCTTCGTCGAGAGACACTATATGCCCACCACGTGCTGAAGAGATATCGTGCACCACAGCACCAAGACTACCTTCGTCAACGCTTATGATCACGTTCATGACTGGCTCCATCACGGCGGTACCGCTGCCAGTACTACTATTGTTGTTGCTTTGTGAAGTTGCGACTAAGCCTCGTAAGGCACCTTGCGTTGCGAGTCGCGCAGATGCTGACAATGCCGAAGCGCTGCTTTCAGAGCCGAATAGATGCTCGGCAACATTGCATATTAGCGTCACTTTTGTGCTGTGCATTGGGAAGGTAAACTGCGGGCCTCGTGCAAGGGCCGATAAAGCGCCATTAAATAGTGACGTGCGGAAGGAGTTCACGTCAACCTGCGGTGGTAGGGCTGAACTTTCCTCTTTCCCTTTCCTGTCCCTCACGACGTTGATGCCCGGGGCGCAGATAATAATCCTATTTCCTTCTATCGTGTCGTCGAAAATGACGTCTTGGGCCTCGGAGACACCCTCAGCGACCTCTAGCTCTGGGTCAAATGGCTCCACGACCGCCGTGCATCCTGCCTTGCCTTTTCGCCCGGCAATCTCTTTGTCAAAAATCTTGGTCACAGGACTAGACTGGCTCAGAGGGCATTCTCGATAGCCAATCTCAATCCGGCCCATGGAAGCTTTAGCTTTGAAGTCATTGACCAATCGGTCTCGTGCAATTTCCAAATGCAGTTCCCCCATGCCGCTCAGAAGCGTTTGTCCAGAGTCCTCATCGACTGTCACATGTAGGCTAGGGTCTTCTCGCAATAACAATGCCAGGGCATCTTGCATGTTCTTCTCCTCACTAAGACTGTGTGGTTCAATACTTGCGAAAAACACAGGCGGGGGTACGTCGATAGGACGCAGCTGTAAGGTATTCAGAGGCTCCGGAGGCGTGGCCTTGTTCCCCATGGTTGTTATTAAGGTATCTCCAGTGCGAGCATATTTCAACCCAACCACGACTCCAATATGACCCGCATGTATAGATTCAACTTCCACGGCGTCATTGGCGTACATCTTGAAGAGGCGAGGTACTCGTTCTGTAACATGAAGATTCGTGTTGTATAGATTACAACCTCTGTTAAGAGAACCAGAATAAACACGGACGTAAACGAGAACTCCACGCTTGGGATCGCTGACAACCTTGAAAGCTAATGCACAGCTTTCCAGACTAGCGGCCAAATTTTGAGGCTCTACCAAGGCAGGCACAACAGCCAATTTCTTCTTTTGCGTAGACTTTGGAGTAGTAGTAGTTGCTTTCGGACTTTGTTGCAAACTCAGCTCTCCATTCAGTAGACTGCCTAGTCTCCCTTTAGTATTGCCCAGAGTAATCTCTGGATCAGATGATTCAGACGGTCCTGGAAGAAGGTTGTTGACTGCATCAAGCAAGGGCTGCACACCCATGTTGCGGAAACTTGAACCAGCGAATACCGGTATGATCCTTTGAGCTGCAGAACCGAGCAAACATTTCCGAAGACTCCTAATTATATCCATGGGCGGTACTGCCAAATGATCTTCTTCATAGTCAAAGAACTTCTCCACCATGTCCTCATCGTGTTCACTGAGCAATTCGATTAGAGCTATCCGAGCGCGCTTTAACTCCTCGGCGAGACTTTTGTCTTCATTCTCCAGATTCGCTAAATCGAATACCTTGACAGACTTTCCATCACCACCTTCTTTCCACAGCAGTCCTTGGAGCGTAACAACGTCTGCAATTCCAGTAAACCGCCCGTTGCCGCCTTCGAACCACGGGATCTGACAGACTGCGGGCCAGCCTTGCAGCCTGGAGCCTACCTCGCGCACTGTTCTACCGAACGCAGCGCCATCTCGATCGAGTTTGTTGACGTAGACAATTCTGGGGATTTGATATACACTAGCCTGGTGCCATACTTTCTCCGTCTGAGCTTCGACACCAGCCACTCCATCTAAGATGGTGACGGCCCCATCAAGGATCCGTAAGGATCGCAGGACCTCAAACGTAAAGTCTGCATGACCCGGAGTGTCAATTAGATTGACCGTGTGAGAAGCTCTGGACCTTGGTAAATTTTGGGCATCTAGCTCCTGCACACTGGGGCTCTTAGAGGCCTCTTGAGCGGTGGGCGGTGGCCAATGGAAAGTGATAGCAGCAGACTGTATCGTAATCCCGCGAGCTCGTTCAGCAGGAAGAAAGTCGGTAACTGTAGATCCCTCATCTACATCGCCTATTCGCCGCGTAAAGCCGCTATAATAGAGCATGCGCTCAGTCGTAGTCGTCTTTCCTGCATCGATATGCGCAATGATACCGATGTTTCGCGTTTTCTCAAGATCAGCTGCAGTGTCCCCCAATGCTGACGTCGAGCTCCATTCGCGGTAATTCTGACATCTCAAGTGAGACTGGACAGGTCTATTGTACGATACTATGTTGCTTGATGCATATTTGCGAGGATTCGTTCTGGACAGCCTGGGGATGGGTCGAATCACCCAGTCGAGCAAAGGGGCCACCACCATTTCAATTTCGATGCAACTCAGTGGAAATAACCATGTTGTTTTGGATGGCGAAATAGCCCGTTATGACTTTCGAGAGCTGATGTTTGTCGAGCGTCGGAAATTTTGAGGTCAGGAAGGGAGAGCAAGCATTGGCGAATCACATGCCTCGCCGCGTATCCACCGCGCCGAACGATGTCATTCTAAAGCAGCCACCAAGAACGACATCAACGCTACTGCCTACTCCCTGCGCAAGCCTCATCGACCTGCCATTCATCCATCCATCTCGACCCAGCCTGACGCTTTCAGTCCTTGCTGCCAACTGAGTCCACCGCACTAGGCACGTCTGGCGGTGCACTGGGTTCGGCAACGTCTACGCAATGGATTACTCCTCGATAGCACACGATCCCGCAGATCCAACGGGCCCGTCCCCCTGGGACTCTCCACGTGCTGATAGAGACACCTTCGGTGCCGCCGGGAATAGTAGTTCTGATGTCCCTTCTACGCCCTTGCCTCCGAGCCAGGCGCTTTTCGACGATAACCACCACGCCGAACCCAATGCGGGGAACGGCCAGGTCGCAGTATCGGAACCTTCTCCTCGGAGCGCCCCAGCAAACGAGCATGAATATGCCCAGCAGCCGGCCCAACAGCAGAGGCGAACTGAGGGGCCTGCTCGCTACCAAACCGGGGCTCGACAAAACGCAAGACCGCCTGCTCCGGCATACCGCCTACAGGGCAAGATAACGGGCCTTGAGAGGACAGGCAAAAAGGACCCTATTCTTCGCTTCGATGTATACGTATGATGATACACTCGCCCGGATACTTGAAACTTTTATATTTGCAGAGCAGGTACCAACTGATTGTTTCCCAGACCAATATACCCAAATTCCGCACGACCCAATACCGAGATATTCGCCGCACCCATTCGGAGTTTGTCAAGCTCTCCGAGCACCTGATATCTTCAAATCCTGAAGCAATTGTACCCGCTGTGCCTCCTCCTCTCACTCCCGCTGGTGCCGGGACCGACGAAGATGAGATCCGCGTCAAGGCTTCAATGCAAAGATGGCTGAATTATGTATTCGGCAACGACGTCCTCGTGCATGACGATGAAATTGTTCTCTTTGTGGAAAGCGATTTCGGCTATAGCCCTGTTGTCCGTATGAGGCAGCCAGCGACTGGAGTTCGCCGCAAGGTCATTAAACAATTTGCGCCGCCCCCCGACGACACTCCTGAGCTACAAAACGCGCGCCCAATTGTGAAGCTGTTTTATCTTCATTCACTTGATGCTAGCCAAAAAGTGGATCGTGTTGTAAAAGCCCGAAGAGGTATGTCTTTCTATGTTTTATAAAAATCTGGTTTCTGATAAATATACGTCACAGGACTTGGTCTTGCAGAGTCTGATCTTGGTGTCAAACTTGGACATATGCATGTGCAAGAGACACACGTCGGGTTAGGGAACGCCTATCGCAAGCTTGGGCGAGTCATCCAGACGGCTGGTGACTACCATGCTGCACAAGCCACAGCAGAAGCGACTACTCTAGGAGACCCACTGGAGTACCACTCTTCCGACGCTTTTATTGTCAAGGAAACTTTGACGAACCGACATATTCTCCTCCGGGAATTGATTCAGGCACAACAGGCGGCTCGCAGCAAGCGTGCTGCCGCAGACCGTCTGAAAGGCAGCTCGTCGGTACGCTCAGATAAAGTGGATGAAGCGCTTAGCTCTCTGGATGAGGCTCTTGGGCATGAAACATACCTTACAAAGAAGACACAGAGAGTGACGTCGAATTTGTTGCTAGAATCACGACGTTGGTTCGGTCGAACAACTGCGGATGTTTTAGGAAGTCTTCGCGAATATACACTCCGGGAAATCGATGCTGAACGCAGGACACTGGCTTTACTGGAGAGTGTACGAGCTGATATCCGAGCAATTGATTCTTCTGGTGGCCTCAGTCGTCTTGGGCGCGAGTCTCACCCAGCAGTCCGCCGAGCCAGTTTGGCGTCGAGCCAGGGTCCCAAGGGCGATGCATGGAGCGGTGTTCCTCGTCGAAATGATAGCCTCAATCGAAATTTAAGCAGTAGCACAGTTGTTGTACCCATACCATCGGATGATGGTGTCAATGGGGACGGTGCTGGTAGTGGACGGACTCGAGCTGTAAGTGGAGTTGGCTCCATAGCAGAGGAAGAAGACGACGATGACAGGCTTGATGCGAGAAATGCAGCAAGTCGACTCGCGACCAGCACATTCTAATCCTTCACTTCACATTTGACCTTTCTACTTGTATAGTAGCCTAAGTGGCTTCTGTTAGTCACCGGTTCTAGCATTTTATTCACCGATTATCACCGTTCCGTTTGTTTCTTTTTTCTCTATCACGCAGTACCATATATCTAGCATCTTGAATATAAAAGATAACCAAATTGAAGCCCTCAGCACTTGTCTACGTAGAAACCCCAAGTAGTAGGAACTCTAGACTCGCAATCACCTGCATCGTAACTTCGTAACTCTTCAACTTATCATGATATTCCCTCTGTTGTTTGTCTAGGTAGGCACATTGGCAGGTCTTTGATATACCTGTATATCCCAGCATGATCTTGGAACTCCTGCAACTTAAATACTTAGGTTGTCCCTTTCCTGGTGCTCTCGCAGCATCTAAACCTTCAGCTGCAGATTGTCATAATCCACCTAGGTTCGTTGAACTATACAGAGAGCGATAGCTATCATTTATTGGTCTTCTTTCAGCCAGCGGGTGGTTGCACGATATATAAGCTTGCATACTTGTATGTCTGAGGCACCTAACTTCTAGAAAGGTATACATAGGTCCCATAACTACGTAGGTAGGTATATACTTGAATGTGCCCAGATAGTTGAAGCATCTCTTAGCCTAGTGACCTTAATCATATTCTTTGGCACTGCTTTGAATCGATGTATCCACTGAGCTTTAGATGCTACGAATCTACTTTGCTACATAAAGCAACGTGTGTTTGACTTGATTGATGCATATATATGAGATCACCAAATCTCTTTTCGTTATGATTTACACAACAAAATTTAAATATAAATTTTTATGTTTTACGTATCTGAGGCTCAAGATAGGTATAAGGAGGATGATAAGGATAAATGGATAACCACAACTAACAAACGACATGTCTGATTTCGTCAGCAACATCCATTCAGCATAAACAACTTCCAAGGCTGCTAACCACATTTAGGAAGGTGATTACGCGTTGCGATACGACATAGAAGCTTTCAAGCAGCTAGGGAGCTATTTAGGTTGCTCTTCTGGAATTTTTCGCCCCTAGAACTAACACAGCAACGACACAGGAAGCAGACGTCAAAGTATCATAGCGCCTTAGATATACTACTAAATCACTTGTCAATGTGTTCAAGTAGCCAATCAATCGCTTGGTATAAACCAACATACTTAAAACTGCTCATGTGTTATGGGTAGTTTGCGGCCCGGCCGAGAACAATGCTTCGTGTTCTCAATATAAAATGCAACCCAACTTATGTCGATAGGAGGGTTAGCTATCGGCGTTTACAGTCCAACAGCTTCTTAGGTAAACCCATGAGGTTTAGTATAACTAACTAGCTCGCTTGCAGGAAGCTTCATTTGCACCCTGTCTAAGTAGGATGTCTGAGCCACTCAGTAAAAAGATTTACATAGGATGACTGAAGCTAGCATGGATAATGGTTTTATTATACTTGTGGACACGTGCATTCTTTGCCCAAGACTAGCGTAACGTATGATGAACAAAAGGTATAAGTCAGTTTTCATTGTTTTAAAGATGGATAAAGAGCACGGAGTACTTCGGGAGTGTTGACGACAAAGCATGTGCGTTAAACTTGAACATCACACTGGTGGTCAGTGGAATGGCCATATTGCCTAGGTATGCCTATCGCTGTCTCTGTCAGTGTTCAAACGGTCTATTTTGCAAGTCATTTCCCAATACGATGAATGAGCGATCGTAACCCGCAAGGAAGCACTTCATTCGGCTAAGTACTTGTGTGCCTCAAGTATTGACTCTAGAAGAGCTTGTTATTGTATAATAAAGCAGGCTAACTGCTGTTCTCGCCAAGTTGTATCATCATGTAGGTGTATTCCGTCTTTTCTCATCCGCGTCTTTCGCAAGCATGCTTGTTATGTTGGATATAACGCTTATAGCTCGTACGGAGTACTTAATTATAAAACCGAAGATACATGGCAGCGTTATTACCAGTCCCGTACAGCCCAAGAACACGTATGAGTACGGTAACCGGTAAGTAATCACCACCAATTCCCAAATAAGGTTAACCTCGAACGGGCCGCCCGGAGCCTTTACTGTTTCGGAATGGCTGCGAGCCCTTTTCATAGTCAAGCGCAACTCCGCAAGCCACTGAGTAGGACCATCGTCGATCTCGCAAGTATAGATATTGCATACGCCGCACTACGTAGTGTCTAACTGCACCTTCTACGGAATGTAGTGATCGAATCGAAGGTATATACAAGACCATGGGAGGGCTAGAATGGATATGCGTACGGAGTACTCGTACCTATGCGGCGCAGTAAAACCTGATGCGTCGCTAATTTAGTACAATCCTTCTAAGAAGGGGTCCACAGGTTTTATTAGATCCTTGATCTTTATTCCTGAAAGAAATGAGCAAACACTACAACCTTACAAAGGGGAAAGTATGTAGTGAGTTGGTTCAGACCCTCTGCTTTGAGAGCATGGGAAAAGCAATATTATCTAATCAATTATTCCTGTAACTAACTAGTCTGTGCATCACTGGATACTGGTGGGCACCCCACTCTTACAAGTCACAGCTCACAGATTGACAATAGATTTGCGTGCTCCGTACGGAATGCCGAGTATGACCACCAAACTCGGGAAAAACCGACACGTGCTATTCATGCACGATGCCATGTCGACAAGAAGTCAAAGCAAACAACTAAAATTCCAGGTATCAAGGTGCATTTTGAACCACTCCATACAGTAAACATGATTCGTCATATCTTACGACGTTCAACTTCCGTCGTCTTACTAAATAATGTAGTCCGGACCTTGCGCTAGCTACCGCATACCCGGAATTCAGTCTGGACCTTCTATTAGTTTTGATAGTGTGTACTCCGTATACGGACTGATGACTATCAACTTATCTATCAATGTTCTCTGCGTAGGCCCTTTAATGTTCTGAAGGACCGTCTACTGTGTACCTATGAAAACCAACCCGAGGCCACGGCACCAATTAACTTCTCAAAGCTCACGAGTACATCTATCGGAGAGTACTCAAGAAAATTCTCATCGGTGATTTCGGCTGTTAGGCAATGATCGTTTCGAGACATGCATGAATGTTACGGATATTGATAACCTTGCAGCCTTGTTGTAATCCGAGAAAAAGCAAATATAAAATGAGCTCCCGAAAGCTAGGAGGCGACTCAGCTCCATAAGGATGGCCCGAGCTGATGCAATGCATTCCTAAGCCTACCGAGAGTTGAGACAGACAAGGTTTTGAATTTGCGGTGGCAGGATTGACTGCTAAACCAACAGAATGCCTATATGGGATGAAAGTTTGATAGTACTGTGAATCTTCAATAGTAAATCCTTGCGCACGTAGTACACTGTAGCTAGCTAAACGTACAAGGATCTTCGTTGCAAAAGGAAGCACTCCGTTCTCCCTGAGCACATGGCTCCAATCACCTCATCCGACTCCCGAGTTCTTGCTAAGCCATTGCTGAACAACCCGAATGCTTGACGGTATGACTTGCTGACTAGTTGGTGTTAGCTCACCAGTGGATTCGATGGTGAAAAGCTTCGCTAATTCTGATCATCCCATCTTCATTAGTCGATCATGCAATGCTCCACCCAAAAACGGAGTGAATAAGCTAGCAATCAGCTCTGGTAGTCGCGGTGGTAAATTTATCCTTAATTTTTTCTTACTCCTGAAGTCTCCTGCTGCTGCAAACGTTTCGAGACTTTGCTAACAGAGTGATTTTCACCGTTGTGTCAATTTCGGTAGACAACTTGTGGCCCCATTTTGCATCTAACATAGCTACTCATTGAACGTTACTCTCACCAGGACACTCTAATCACGCAATCTCCGTAATTTGTACTCCGTCTTCTCAATTGTGGAGACCGTTAGATACCCTTGCTTTGACCACGGCACGGGAAAATACACAGATAAAGAAAGAGAGCACGGAGTATAGGCACAGCGGCTAGTTTACTGTCTAAATCGGCCCGATTGACTGGTATCTGCGGATGGTTAGCATAAAGCAGACATCCGGAAGCACAGTTTTGTCATAGTCAACTTAACCTTTTTGGCTCTGACTTATCAAAAGGATCGTAGCTATAAGTTAGCGAGTTACTGTACCTAGGTAGAAAGACTGCTACACTGAAACCAGTAGACTGTGACCGGCCAAGTCTACTTGCTTGGATGCTTGCACGTCTCCTTTGTGCCGTATTGTGTAACATTCTAAGCAAAGACTCTGTATGCTAGGATTATATTGAATATATATATACATAAAATGGTTACATAGGACAGGTCCGAAATGCACTGTCCATATAGGTATAAAACTATTCCAATGTCTGGAATCTAGTAAGAGAAAATGTCCTGAAAAAACCCATGACCAAAGAAAAGAGAAAGAAAATAAAGAATACATGTTGAAGAGCCTTTTAGGCAAGAACTAAGAGAATATTAAAAAAAAATATCAAAAGAAGGTAACCCAAAAAAGCCCCAAACCCAGAACCCAGAGCCAGAAATAGCTTTTCATTGTCCATTCACCGTTATAATTTCCTCTTTTTTGCTTGACTGAATCGTAATCTCGTGATGGACCTGCACCGTGCCATGCGCCGGTTCATGTAATCTCAAGTTACTTCCAGATGGGCTAACTCGGACACCATACACGACATCATCGTCAAGTTCGTAGTATGTCAATTCGTCCCCATGGCTACGCACCTTGTTGCGCGAGTTGACACCCCCCGTTCCAGAGGATATGTCGATGGTAGGTCGGCGTGGATAGTTCCTCTTTCTAGATCGTCGATTGACTAGGAAGGACATTTCGGGGAAGCAAACAATAAGGAAACCGGATGTGACTTCGGCAGCTCTGTGTGCAGTTTTGTTAGAACCCTCATAATATCAATAGGCCCGATTTGACATGTTAAATCTCTATAGACTCACCCCCAAAGAAGAATTTCAGGCTGATTCCAGGTAATGTCTGGACTGCCGCTGATTTTAAACCGGACGACCAATCCGATGGTGCTGAACACGGGGGCACTGATAAGAAGAGAAGAAATGAGCGAGTCCATGTTTTATGTATGAAGTTGGAAAATTCATGGCAGAGACTTACCAGAGACCAAAGGTGAAAACTGCAATAACTAGCAGCTTTCTCACCTGACTGAGCTGTAATTTTATAACTGAATGTACCGGCAATACCAGAATGATGAAGTCGGTTATCGTGTTGAAAAAGCCGCTCGTATCAAGCAAAACAGATTCGTCAATGCAAGTTCCTGGTACGCTTTTGTCCCATATCCTCGCCCTCGGTGTACACTCGAAAATCTTTGCAAAATCTGTGCTGAGGTAAAAACATATCATCACGGTTATCAGTCCAATAATGATATTATCGAAGACGCTCCATTTCACTGGTGAGAACACTCGTCGGTAAAGGCATAGTACGGACACCTTGGTCAAGCAAATAGCAAGGCCGTATATAACGGAAGCAATGTCGAACCACTGCAGGAGAGTCTTTGTCAATTGGTGCCCGCCAGCTAATTTTATATAGGTAAAATGTGAGTAGTCATTGTGCTGGATGGAATATACGAACAAAAAGCGCTTCTCGAGCCTCTGCTGCGGTTATGTCCCAAACATGTTGACCTCCATGTTTTGCCATGGTGATTCCCATGACCGCATCGTATGTTACTGCTGTCAACTACATAGCGAAAAAGAAAAGAGAAAACCGATAGTCAGTGGAGCCCTTTATTTCTTTTTTCAAGTGCCTTCAAGACTCACCCATGCTGTTGAAACGAGCCCTGTTTGTTTGAGACGGTGGTTAGAACGTGACTTAAAAGAGACAGAATAAGAAGAACATACAGTCTTCAAAAAGCCAAGTCTTCTTGATTACAGCTCGCGCCCATAAGCGTGCAGCAAAGAATATAGTCACGAAGGAAATAGATATCCCAATCGTGATATGTGTCTCATATGCAAGTGAAGGTGGATTGAAGTAGTTTACCATCGTTCCTGGCGGAGCAGTGATATATGGAACAAACGTTGACGTCGTCGCTGATGTAGTCGCCATTTTCGAATTCTCCCAGAACGACGTTGGAGGTGATGAGATCTGAGCGCAACAAAGAGCAACTTGCTGGATATGCTCGTTCTTTGTATATGCACCAACCCACACTCCTAAGTCGCCGACCCCGGATTGCTGGCAAGCCTTACGTAAACCTTGATTCTTTTTCTTTTCTTTTTCCGTGATCGGATAGGAGAATAGAGGATTCCTAGGTCCCAGTGGTATGGTTCCAGATCTACCACATTTTTGAGGGTCAATTCCGCGATAGTATAGTGCTGACTCTACTGAGCAGTTCCGACTTGACCGGATGTAGTTGGCAATAGTCTATCGGCGCACAGACAAGACCGAGAGTTAAGTTTGTTGTCTAGTATTTTTGGCTTTCGAGAGTAATAACCATCGGGAAAAAGTGTCCTGTTTCTTTTCCCTATCGGCAAGTAAAGCTCTGGAGAATGCGCTGCGTTAAGAGGAGGGACTATCACCATAGTAAGCTGTGATAAGAGCCGGGGTGAACGGGCGTACTGCAGAGTGCATGCATATATTATACAGTACGGAATACGAAACAGGATGATCCTGTCATCCAACTACCTAGGAATTCACTTAGTGTGCCTACAGCAGTTCTTTTCTTCCTACTCTATACAACTACCTAGATTGTCTTAGCCTCTAGGGTAATTCAACTCAACAGCCGACACTGCGCTCGAGGTCTTGTCATTTAACGTTAGACCACCTCCTAATTGTTGCGGAAATATCCCGCACATTCAAGGTTACTCCGTTAGGCCAATGATGGTCATTTTGGCCTGGGAAAATGAAATGGCAGGAGAAGACCATTTTGCTTTCGACTAGGGCTATAGTTTCAGACTTAAAAGTATACCCAAGAAGAATGAATGAAAATCCCTTGAGACGAAGAACGGCAAGTGTCTCCATTGTTCTCTATTTAGTCTTTATCGTATATCGTCTAAAGCTTTGTATGCTCATGGTCATTTGAGTTCGATTTACCACTCTACTAGTGATAACTTCCAAATTTATTGTTGAAGATCCATGTCTCCTTCCGGTTTCAATTTTTAAAGACCACGGAACTAATAGGGTAAATGGCCTAAAACCAACAATAATGATATTACGGGCACCCACTGATCAGCGAATGCTTCGGTTAAAAGCTGGGACTCCATGACGGACTACGGAGTTGAGAGAACCCACAAAGTTATAAATTACTTTGTAATGTAGTTTAAAACAGGACTACGCTCATCATGGTCATTATTTAACTTACATACAAATATCGGCGATGAAGATCAACAATCTTAAACTTCATCTCTGTCTGCAGTAACAGAAACATGAAATAGCGTTATCGATATACTTCAGTTGACCCACCGGAATGAAGGCTCTGGATCTTTCGCCTTGTGTTTTTATTCTTCTTCTCAATTTCAGCAACTTGGTTAAAAGCTCAAAGCTAAGAGAATAAGCAAACATTGATTAGGAAAAATTCCGGCCAAATCATCAGCATACGAAAAAGAATTAACGGAAGGGAAGGGGTTTTTCTTTTTCCGACACATAATTCCCCGGGGATTTTGAGCTAACTCTTAGGCTTGACAGGGATTCGATGGTAAGGTCACTAGCGGAACTAACAATACCCTGGATGGAAGGATAAGGGATAGTCCATAGTCGTTCAATACGAAGTGTAGTTAGTAAGTTACTCCACAATTTGTAATAATTATCCAACGCCTTGTCAAACGACCTGGAGGAGCGGACCGTGGCTGCGGGAAGGACGCAGAGGGCTGGTGATGATTTGTCGGATTTCGGATGTAACGTATTGACATGTTATGAATACCGTATTAAACGTCACGGACCGCAACGTGCAAACAACTTGTTGGCGGAAAAGACCGACAAATAGCCATTCAGCCATTAGTAAGTTAGTTAATTAGTATTGGGTATAGAAATTTACAATCTAGTCGATCACGTACGAGTATGGAAATAGGGAGAACTGTTATGGAGGTTAAGTATCACTGTCAATGCAGCGCGACAATAGTAGGCAATAACCAAGTGCGTGAGTGCGGAGTAAGGGGAGTAGTCCGTCAGCTGGAAAATTTAGGGTGGGTCGCAGCAACACCGGACCGTGCCTAGCCCCGCCTCCAGCAGTTGGTCATAATACATAACTAGTTCCGGGCGGCGATGTCGCAAACAGCGCTAGTGTATTTGACCAATCTCAATGTGGCTAGACTGGTCCCGCGCTAACATTCATTCCGGGGTCTCCAACATATCCATGTCTCCACCCAGTCTTCCGCCTGACCAATGGTGCCTGACACTAGCCCTCCGGCATCAGGATCGTCGGGGCTACGATGGCTACGTATACATACTTTAGAATGTTACCATCACGATCGCCCGCAACAGGAGCTGCTTCCTTGTCGGTAGGTTTTACTATTGCTTTAGTTGGCGAGCTAAATCTCATTCTTCATTTCTGTGTTAACTATCAAATCACATGTACTCTGTCTCCATACGGACGGACTCCGGATTAGTATGTATCGTGGACTCGAACTCAATGATACAGGGAGTGCTAGTAGTCGAGAATTAACTAGCTTCCAGACCAGCCGTGCATCTTCCCGGCGAGGTGATTTTTGCCGTCGTTAAACCCCTCTTTAGGCGGTGTTACCCACATCTCTATGGATTAACACAAATACTCAACAGGACGCGAATCAATAACCCTGTTAAGATGCAGCCGCTGAGTTGTCGTTTTCATAGATAGGTGCTATGATGGTCGTGGTCTGGAACTTCAATACGGTCCTCGATAGCCTCTGTAACGGCTGACACTATGCAAGTAACTAGCTGAGTAAGTTGAAATTCGGACTGCCTTGGTGGCGTGGTGCTGAAAACATTGCGCCTACGAAGGTATTCTCGGATTTACCTAGGTAGTTGCCACGTTCTGACAAGCAGGCAAATGCATGGCTATATCGGAATATGACATATATAATATCAGAGTTGTAATTTTCCCAAAGTTAACGCGTGAATGACCACGCCATGCCATATCTCGTGGCGTTAATGCTTGATTCCTCCAGACATTTATAGACACCACGCGAGGCATGGGTCCTGGGCTCAGGGCCAT
Source organism: Talaromyces atroroseus (assembly GCF_001907595.1). Lineage (NCBI taxonomy): Eukaryota > Fungi > Ascomycota > Eurotiomycetes > Eurotiales > Trichocomaceae > Talaromyces > Talaromyces atroroseus. The sequence continues at coordinate 856,034 of NW_017971442.1, forward strand.
CATCATATCATAGTCTGGGTTTCCTTTGGTTATATTGACTACGGATCACTGACCATGGAGTTGCTTACTTATATGGCATAGGACATATGAATAGCCAGTCAATCTGCTACGTGATGAAGGATAGACTGTTACGTAGCTATTCCGCCATCTGATTAGATATTGTCTCCTCGTGGCAGTGCCTCCCTGTGAGAGTAAGGTTGTTTGCTGCCCAAATTTTCAGGCTAGACGATCCATTGGCAACAGAGTTCGCTAACATAACTGTCCGGCCAATGGCAAAAGAGCTGCTGAGCGGGCTATTCCCCAAGCGGCAATCGCATCTCTTTATCTCCGCAGGCCGATCCCGGCACGCCCAAAATGTACAAACACAAAAGAACGGGGCACACAGCCAATAGGAGCGCTCACGCGGCACTGCGCCGCATGCAGCAAGCCGCACTAGCAAAGAATCTCCCCCACAGCGGAAGGAACTCTTCAAAGCGCGCTCCTGCCCGGGCTTGTTTGCGTAAGCAATGCTTGAGGGAAGGAGCGGACTCGGCATGGGCCAGACCATGATGCAGGGAAGGAAAGAAGGAAGGGAGTGAGGGCCCGCGCTTCGCGGCAAGGGACTAGTCCTCCGCTAAGCTACTTAACACTCGATAGTAGCTTGTCTCACTACATAACTAACTCTTCTGTACCACTCACGTCGTGCTTAAATAGGAGCTGCAGTTCTTTCGCTAAAAACGGCCTGCTTCCTTTCACGTGCTCACTGCCCCCTCCGGAGCAGAAAAGTAGAAAAGGGCCTTGGCAGCCACCTTGCAATCCCGTCTCTGCTGCATTCCAAGCACTCGAGTTGCTCCTCAAAGCTTATTCTCATAACCACCATGGGGAACATAGCAGGTCAGTCCTTCGATTGCCGCTCCCACATATACGGACACGCTCACTGACAGTGGGGTTAAAAGAAACTGACGATATCGAGGCTGTCTCACCAAGTCTCGACGCGCCCAGCGTTGATGACAAGGCCATCTCAACCTCGACTGTCAATGAAGCTAAGCTGCTGCGCAAGATCGATTGGCGAGTGATGCCGATGCTTTTCGTGATCTATCTCGTTGCATTTTTGGACAGGTAAGTAATACATAATCCCAGTTCTGGGTTACATAGCTTGGGATTCTAAGGCTCATACAAATAACAGAGTCAATATTTCTAATGCGTTGACGCTTGGCATCAAAACCGACTTAGATCTTACCGGCAACAGAGCCAACACCGCTCTGGTGGTTTTCTATGCTCCATATATCCTGTTTGAGATCCCCTCCAACCTTCTCCTCAAGAAATTGAATCCCCACGTGTGGCTGTCAGGATGTATTGTGGCCTTTGGAGTCGTCATGTTAGGCCAGGCATTTGTCAAGTCTTACGGCGGACTGATCGCGACTCGCTTCTTTCTCGGTCTGGCCGAGGCTGGCGTCTTCCCGGGAAGTTTCTACTTGATTAGTTTCTGGTACAAGCGTGAGGAATCCCAGAAGCGATTTACTATCTACTGGTCATCCGTCATCCTCGCCGGTGCCTTCGGTGGTTTGTTGGCAACCGCAATCTCGAAAATGGACGGCATGCGCGGCCTGGCATCTTGGCAATGGATCTTCCTTTTGGAGGGCATAGCCGCCATTCTCGTTGGCATTGCTGCCTTTTTCTTCACGTGTGACTTCCCCAGGGAAGCCTCTTGGTTGACACCGGAGGAGAAAGCTTTTGTCGTCGCCAAAACCAAGAGTGATGAGTCGCACAATGTTGCCATTACTAAACAGGACTACATCAACTATTTCCTCGACCCGAAGGCCTACCTTGGAGCCGTCATGTACTTCAGTGAGTGAACTCCTTTGGACGTTTGAAATCTGCCTATCCAACTTAGCTAACGAAAAGCCTCTAGCTATCGTCGTCCCCATCTACGCCTTTTCCTACTTCGCGGCTACTATCATCCAGACACTAGGATATTCGACTGTAGAAACCCAACTGCATACTGTTCCACCTTTTGCCGCGACCTTTGTCTTTGCTATCATATTGGCTGTATGGTCTGATCGCGCAAACATTCGCTACCCTTTCATTTTGTTCGGAGACATTCTAATTATTATTGGACTCGCTCTGCTTCTGACAAAGCACGGAAAGTCTAACTTTTCTGTGGAGTACCTCGGCATCTTTTTCGTTACTATGGGTTCATTTGGTGCTGGCGCCGTGATTGTTTGTTGGATTTTAATGAACAACCATGGCCATGCCGAACGTAGCATCAGCTCCGGTTTCACCATCGGCTTTGGCAATGCGGGAGGTATCGTAGCCGTTTTTGCATTCTTGTCCAAGGATGCTCCTTATTACACAACCGGATACTGGGTCTTAATGTCCATGACTATCGTCGGTGTTGTGACAACCGTTTTGTACGCCTTTTGCGTTTGGAGAGAAAAGCGCAAAGCCCTTGCGAACGGCCAAGTTGCAAAGGCTAACTCCTTGTCGCTATAAAAGCATGATGCTGGTGGGATTTTTTTGTTTAATTTTTTATTTTGTTTCGAGAAGAGCAATGCTACTTTTAAATACAGCAAGCTTGGCCGACATGCCGGGTTATGACAATTAGACTTGGAACTTGCTTGAGCTGGTCTCATTTGAACTGTTTGCCTTACTGACAGGATTTACTTGGTTTATCGACATCTATCTTCTTGAGATATTATTTTCCTACTATAGACTCAATTCAAGACATATATGCTACTTGATAAACAAATCACTAAGTCGTCAAAATAGTTATCATGTGAAATAAGTCTAACTTTTCCCATATATAATATCTGCTGAGTACTTATCCATTTCAAATATAAGAAAAACGGGAAAAAAAAGGTACATTCTCGCGTGGTTAATCTCTTTCTATCATCACCATAGCAACGTTCAGTTATCTATCCACTTAGGCATTTTGCACCAATCTGAATCGTCATGTTGCACTCATCCACAACATATAGTAACATCCTCCGTTGCCGGTGACCCAGCAGAATGCGAGCTATCGAATATATCAGCACTGACTTCATAAGGTCGTATTTAGTGACAAATAACAGAGACTACGCTAGGTACGTAGTAAGTAGGCGAAGCAGAAAACATACCCGGTTGAAATATTGATACTTTCCCATGTAAACGCAAAAGCTCCTAGATAGGCGCCAATAAAGATACAGATAATGAAATACCCATTATAATACATTGCTAGTAGCATCACGAAATACGCAACCGCAAAGGTAACCATATGCAACAGTGCGCGAATGCTTTGTTGGACTAGGGTTGGACGGAATCGGACATTTGAAGGAGGAATAATAGCGGGAACAGGAACAGAGGCGGCCACAGTGTTAGCAATAGCTGCATCATGCTTGTGTTGTTGTTGTTGATAACCATTGTTGATGCTGTCATCGGTATTGGAATCGCAAGTATTGTTTCCGTTCGTCATCGTCCTTGTCGTTGTCGTGGTCGCAATCGTTCGTACTTGTGTCCGTTTATATGACGATCCATCTTCCTTGCTGATATCACGTTTGAAGCATTCCAAAATATAACGATCGTATTCTTTGGACAGTCGACGAAGAAACTCGAGACACATGACGAGGAGGATGACGCCAATGCAGGATCCGGCAAACATGCCGTGAGAAGTTATTCGCCATGAGCTCGCGATGAAACCTGTAAATGGATTTCAGGCTCGTTAGTCAGAAGATTTGGTCTTGTCTTCAGCATTTGATTAAGGGCATCCGAGTGGTTCGATAGACATACATGCGTCGATAGTGTTCCAGTTCCAAAGCATCTGTCATATTAATTAGCTGGATTCTTTTTCCTTCCCAACGGAAGATCAATTGAAGTGGTAGCGAGAGACATACAGAGATCTTGCAACTACCACCCATATCCATCCCGGTTGCTCTGCTGGAAGCTGAAGTCATCGCAGTCATAGCTGCTGTTGTCGTTGTTGAAGCCATTGCCAACGCTATCTGATCCATCTTCGAAGACAACACGGACAAGCCTCAAGATTTATACTCCAATTTCCGTATACTAATCAGTAATAACAAAATTGATTTTGTGTATCAGGAAGAAGGGTTGTCACAGGAAAGCTTCCCAGTTTTCATACGTAGTTAATCTGCTCAACACTAGCGATCCAATCATGCTTCTTTCGCATAGACTCAGAGGGAATTGTGGGCCGAGCTTCAGAAAGTTCTATTTCGGACTAAAATAGATGAAGAGGAATATTATGCGCATATATTCTCAGTGGTTACATGGCTACGCATGAAATAGATGAGGGCTCTTAGGTCAGGTATGCTTGGTGTGGAGAAGGGAGCTGATTTGAGCAGATTTATGTACTATTATGCAATAGGGCTGGAGCCTAGAACAGCTCATTGCCCTAAGCGTTGATCATGCAAGCTCCAACCAGTAGTCTTAGCGAAGAGATATAAATATCATAAATATCATGAGACCGACGTGACTGTTGCTTCGAGTTTCCAATAATCTCGAAGGACCTTGAAAATTAGGGCTAGTCGGCGGATGGTAGATACATAGACAACCTTTATCTTGCGTCGTCTTACTTTTGTAGGCCCTTGATTTTCTCTTGACTTATACCTAGATATCCGCTGTACGGCTAGTTGTTTTTAATATTTAACATATTATTGCAGCACGTTGTTAGACAGGTATTTATACATGGTTAAACTGAGCTTCAGTACGTCTGATACATGTGGTCTTTGCCGCCCTAGCCCTAGCCCTAAAACAAACGTTGAGTCCAATTGACTCGGTTATCCTTACGAGTACAGAAAATCTGTAATGATTGAGCCAGCTCATGTTTATTGACAGAAAAAAAATAAAAGATAAAAGGAAGCAAAATACATAAACGACCGTAGCCCATATCCAGACTAACATAGGAAATACAAGTTTTTGCATGTCGCTATGTTTCACAACATCACATCAATGCTTTAAAACAAATGAAAATAAACATTTGTTTGCCAATCCTTCGCTCATGAAGATGACTATGTCTCAAAACCTTCAATATCCATCGTAACCAACTCCAGAACCAGATGAATGCATAGGAATATCTTCCAACATACCAATACGATCATGAAAAACGTGTCCGAGGAACTCCAAAAGCATCACCACTGTGCTATTGTACCTTCTTATTATACTTTTATGGCGTTGCCATTGACCACATTGGAGTTCCTACGTTTGTTGAACAACGACAACGACATTCTTCGGATAAAACTTCGTCTTTTCCTCTGCGTTGGAGTCTTGGGTTCAGGGGCAGGGGCAGATGCAGCATCACGCGGCATAAATGCCTGGATATTCCCCGAATCAGGCTGATTGTCATCATGATTATTGAGTGTTGAGTACATTTGACCAGTAGGGTCGGCGGCTATAGTCTCTTGTAGGGACGTCTCAATCACTATACCACTTCGATGATCATCTTGATGACCTGACCTTCTCTCAGACAACTCCCTTCGAGGTATAGTGACTGGCTCATCAGCAGGCGCAGTAACATGTCCGTGTGTGTTCGATTCATCATGCTCCAAGATGGCAACCAGGTCATCTTGACGCTCCACCTCTCCAGTTCTGTGCGCAAGGTCAAATCCCCCCCATGAATACCGGGAGTTCTTTGCCTTTGATGCGGGATTCTGAGGTCGATAACGGCGTTGTTCGGCTTCCCCATAGATTCGCGACATACTGCGTTTCGGGGACCCGAATTCGGCGTTGTATAGTAGACCGTTGAATTCCACGTACACGTCATCCGGAATAAAAGTATGAGTTCCATACTCGTATGGTTCTAGAGGTCCCAATGAATCCAATAGCCATCGCGTGAAACTGTTCCTTCGAGATTTCCTTGGCTCCGGTGAAGCGGCGTCTGTTTCAGTTCCTTGGACCGCGTCTGGCTCTGGTTTTTGCTGTCGCTTGACACGATAATTTTCCTCTACTCGCTGGCCACTTTGTTCTTCTAAGTTTGTCGCAAACCGGTGGAGCTGTGTCTCATCCGTGCTCAGAGGCTGTGGCCTTTCGTCGGCAACGGGTGGATTCGATGGGCTGTGGTCAACAAACTCGAATTCCTGCTTCTTGTCATTTGCGTCCAAGGACTTCTGCTTCCTAATTAGCAGACTGATTGGTGTAGTACACATGTCGCTCTCAATCGCCCTACATTTGAATATATCGGGAGAGAAAGCCTCTTTCGCATCCTCTCCGTCCTCGATGGTACGGATTCAATTCCGGGGAGATTAGAAACCATCGCGACGATATTCTTTCTGTTCGAATGAACCTCAATTTGAATAACGGTAGAGAAAGGGATGCGGCAGTTAATCAATGAAAAGGCCGTCGATTTGACAGCAATCAGTACAGAGTACTGCCTAAGATCAAGACCGAGGTATTTTCTCCTACAAGCTCTCTGAAGTAGTTTTCCAGGCGGCCCAGCAGATCTTATAAAATGACTTACAGGAATCCACATGAGCTAGAACTTGGGCATATACTATATCTATAATATTATACCACATCAACAGAGCGCCAACCTAAGAATGCAATAGAGGTTTGACGATTACGACGCTTACGCAAAAAATCGTCCCTAGAGCTGAATAGACGTGTTGTTTTATTGGCTTAAAATGCTTTGTTTCTGGACCTACGACCATGCGTTATGTAGCTTGAGTACTACGTAGGTGGCTGAAGTGGTTGGTTAGTTTGATTCAAGCACCTAGCAGCCCTAGCTGGACAGAGTCAGTGACTTCTGTAAAGTTGTTCTAAAGCATTCTGAAACGTTTCCACGGAGTTTCCGGTTTCATTTGCATAGAAAACGGGGGCCGAAAAAGGCAGATATGTAACTGACCGTAGGTGTGTGATACATTGGGGCAGAGAATCGTGTTGGCGGGCTGAAAATCAAACATAAACGGCAAAGACTCGTAAGAGCAGCTAATGGGATTAGATGTCGATCACTGCATACGATTTCTTGTTTTTGTACATGCGTGATGCACCTCGTATTTCACTAATTAGTTACTCCGCGAGACCGGGGATAAGCAGAAACACGCAAACCATCCGAGAATTAATGGGACGATGGGTGTCTTACCTAGATGGGAAACTTTTGTACCAGTGCCTAGTCCCAACATTGGCAGGGTTCCAATGCTCGTAGTAGGGCCCATATTTATGTATTGGGGTTACCACTGAGTGAGTTTACTCCGTACAATCATCCCAATTGCCCAGCTATTCATAGTAATAATATGCCGACAAACCTAGGTCACTATACGTGCCGTCCTATTAAACCTACTTACCTTAATGTACTATATGATTAACAAATCTAAAGCTTCGTACGCTAATTTCCTCTAGTCAAATTAGGACCGGAATTTATCTGGTAGCTGGCCCTTGAGCGCGTACGTCGAACTTAGTGATGCTTGTAGTCACGTTGGAATAGCTCTGGGTACCTTGAGAAGCGTCTAGTCTTGTTAAAGCTCTGGTTGTATTTCAGTGAATACTTGATTAAACATAAGACCTAGAACCAGTTGGAAAGAGTGTACATATCAAATGAATAAGGACAGAATGGGCTGCATGTAGAACTCGACTGTCATACTTCAGTCGCAGCATCAAGCTTCAAAGTCTAGTGTAAGCGCCTACGATGGAAATGTTGGCCATGACCATGACGGTGCTTGTTTTCGGGCTGGAATGCGGGAGACGGATAGTTTGCCTCACAGCCGCCATAATCTTCAGCAACGTCAGTTGGTTGTGGAGACACCGAGGGCTCGTCGATAGACATAAACAAACTGGAATCAGAAGTCGAGCTCGTTGATGTCGATGATGTTGACGTAGTGGCTGGAGGGAGGCTGGTGATAGTGGCTAATGTTGCTGATGACGGAGTTGATGCATCGGTGCTAACAGCGTGGGAGCTTGAAACAACCGAGGATACAGGAATGGCCGAACTGGAGACCACATAAAGGGCAGTTGGCGAGCTAGTAACCACGGCTGCAGTAGCAGAGGCGCTTGCTGTTGGCCAAAACACAGATGGCGTGTAAACAGGGATTGGGACGGTGAGACCATAGCCTGAAACTCCCCAGGTTGGAGAAGCCGGAGCAGTCCACCCAGAGGGGGCCACTGACCAAGTCGTAACGACGGTTGAATAGGTGGTAGTACCTGTCGCAGCCTGAATGCAACCACCTGAGCCGTAGACATTATTGCATTTATTGATCATTCTATCGCCCGTCAGACCACCCATATAGAAGCCTTCGAGAGTAATGTTCTGAGAAGGGACGATGTCAGACGCTGACCACATTACTGGGCCCCGCTCCATTCCATCTGCGAGTGATCCAGTCCAGTTTGTGAATACAAGATTGTTGAGTGCCACTGCGCCAGTATCCGGTGAATAGGTTTCCTGCCAATATTGATTGATATCCAAAGCATACGTCGTACTGTAACCCCAAAAGTTCTCAAACACCGAATCTGTGACATTACCCTGAGCCCCGGTGCCGCCGGGGAAAGTCTTGATCATGAGCATTTGAACACATTCGTATGAGTAAATGTTTCGCATAGTGATGTTTGAAACGACGTTGCCAGCAACAAGAGACCCTATAGACATGCCTCCGCTGTGGTTACAGTATGCTTCTTCGATCAAGACATTGTCTGAGCCTGCTTTTACAGAGACGCATTCATCTCTATTGGTGACTTCGAAGTCGTGGAGGTAACAATTGTTCGTGCATATGAGATCAATTCCATCCGTGGCCCCAATGTCGCCTGCTCTGCTTGTTGTCAGTTTACATTATGCGTGAAGGGATTTTTCATTTGCTTTCAGTATTCATACCGAATCGTGACATAAAATAGCTCCAAGTTAGAGACATCATCGAGTACGAAGTGAAAGGTGGGAGAATCGATAAGAATCATGTTGTGAATGGAAACGCTGTCCATGTCGATGAGACGGACAAGTCGTGCATTTTGACCGGTAGAATCGCGACGAGCAATATAACCCTGGCCATCGATGGCGCCGAGGTTATTGCTTGAGAAGAGCTCAAAGTCAGAGCCACGCTCAATGATAAAAGCGTTACCATCAAAATCACCATCTGATGTGAGGGTGATGAGGCCGTCGATTTGAAAAGCCCAGCCGGAGGCGCCATTCAGTTTTACTCCTGTGGCGACTTGGAATGGTGAGCTTAATGTTCTTTTATCATAATATCATCTGCTAGCCCTACGTGAATAATTGCCCTCTGGAATATAGAGCGTTGCTGCGTTGCCAGCAACGCAGGATGTAAAGGCAGTGCTTATTGCCTCTGCAATGTCAGTGACTCCATCTGCAACCGCGCCGTAGTCTAGGATGTTGCAAATGGTCGACTTTTCTGCAAGCGAAGTTGTGGCACCAAGAGCATCAAAGTCGATGTTTGCAGCAGCGGATATAATATTTGCCCATAAAGGAATGGCAAGAAATAGAGTCTCCTTCAAAGGAGCGGAAGGACAGAAACGCATGTCAGGTAATGAACGAACGGCTGACCAGCAAACAATTGAGCTGAATAATACCTTGGAAAAAAGGATGTAAGAAAGAAACGAGAGGATATATAATCCTCTACAACTAGCCTTTGCATATATGACTTGCACGGGGTAGCTTCTCACAAGTTTGCCTCAATTTGATTATTCGCCCTAGTGTCTGAAGTGGAGGTAACTAAATTCATGTATATAGTTTAATATATATGAAACCCATGGGTTCAAATAGCTTCCACCGGGTCGTAGTAGAATACGAGTAATGCTTCAGAGCCAATCGGAGCAGGCTATGAACAGAGCAGAAACTTCATGGTAAGCGAGCTCCTAGAGAAAAGGGGTCGGATTGACCATCTCAAGCACAAGCAGAACACAGTGACCCTATTCTGCTAAGAACAGGGACCAACTGTCGTCTGATGCTATGCTTCGACCTGCTAGATAGTAGACTGGAAGACTTTGTGATCACATAGATAAAATAAACAAAAGAGAGATTCCATATAGTAGTAGTAGTAGAGTCAGTAGACTAACTTTGGAGAAGAGAATCATATCAACAAAACACTTTTCGAAACCCACCCTCCTGCTAGATAGATATTGACCAATTGCGCAGCCCGGAAATAAAACATACAGCCATGCGCCGTGTGATGCGGAAATACATGTATTCATGCTTTAATAAAACAAAGTTGTAAAAGCAGTACGAATCCTTCTGGAAAAGTGAGACCATAAAGGGAGATAATGGGAAAAAAGCATAATAAGGAAGAAATAAAAAACACTGCACTGCGAGAATAGAATCTTTTCACTATGTACCTCGCCGTGCCCGTTTGCTCTCGCTTCCTGCTCGCATTCCACGATTACCACCGTCTCCATGTCCATGAATGTCATCTCCAGGGCGGCCACGTTTGCGAGGGAGCGTATTGCTGCCGCTAACAGGTCCGCTGTCCCGGTTGTAATCTCGCTCACGATCTCTTCCACCGCCACCGCGATCTCGATTGCGATCTCTGTCGCGATTCTCACCGCGGCCACTGGCCCATCGGCGCTCCTCGTTTGTAGGGCCTGGAGGGGCTGACGGCGGAGGGGGTGGTGGTAAAGAATTGTTATTGCTACTATGTGAAGAAGAAGGACGGATACGGCTGTGGTGGTCACCATTGCCAGGTCCTGAAATTTCACCACCGGGTCCATCTTCCCTATCTCGGCGATCTCGCTTCCGGTGATCATCACGGCCGCCAGTTGTGCGACGCCCACCCGAATCTCTTCCGAGCTGGTGCATCCCATCCTCCGCATTGTCGTTCCGACGGTTGCGCTCACGATCACGTCCGCGATCGCGACGCTCGTCCCTTCGACCGCCCCTTGTATTCTCTTCTTCCTCCCGACGGTCACGATCTGGCATGTCAGCGTGACCAGCATGCCTACCAGAACGTTTTGGCTCACGGTTAACTTCCTGAGTAGCATCACTGCGTCGGCCACGACCGCCAAAGCGATTGTCCTCCTCACGTGGGCCTGGAAACAACTCCGTTATTTCCTGTCCAGCAACTTCATCGGGGCCGCCTACTTGAGGACCGACCGGTCCACCTTCTTGAAGAGATGGGGCGTTTGAAGAGCTAGCTTGTCTTCCTCTGCCTCGAATCATCGTTCCTTGTCCACTTCGATCTTGTGAACCACCTGATTGCTGGAGCATATTATTGATTCCCGCAAAGCGCTTATCGCCGCGGTTTCTGTCGTTTCCAGGTCCTGAGGGAGGTCCACGTGTGACAGGTGAGCCGCTAATATGCCCGTGAGAACTACGAGGTCCGCTAGGCGGCGCTATTGGCGCTTGAGATCGACTACTTGCAGGACTCGCTTCGGATTTCACTTGCAGGTTTTTGAGACGGTCAGGATGTACACCGCTAGTGTCACCTTTGTCACCAGCGGGTGATGGTGCAGCAGAGTCCAGGCCTCGGCCGCTTGATCGACCAGAGGGACCAGTTGGAGGTTGACGATCAGCAGGACCACCAGGTGTTCCGGGTGGTATTGGTGGCTGTGGCATTGGCGCATTTCGCCCACGCGATTGACCAGCTCTACTTCGCGGACCAGATGGAATGTCACTCGGTGGCTCTGTTTGTCTTGTTGGCCGAGTATCCCTCCCATCTGACAAGTCAGTTCGCCCTGCCCTTTCGCTACGCGGTCCTGTCGGATACTCGTCATGGCGAGGACCCCGGCGATCGTCTGCTCTTGGCGGTGATGGCAACCGATTCCTCCGATCATCGCGATCAGGCCTTGTAGGGTCTCGGCGTTGGTTGTCAGCTTCGATTAATGCAACGCGATCAGGGTGTTCCCGCATGAGATCGGCCCTGTCTGGATGTGGCTGTGCTGCTGGACGCAAGCCGGGTGCTCCATCCCGTGAAAGAGAGTCTGAAGATCGAGGACCTGGACGGTTGACCTCGGAGTCTCGATGATGTCCACGAGCATCACGAGGTGGACGGAATTGGTCGTCGGACGGAGGGCCAGCACCAACCCGGTCACGATCAGCACGGCTAGGACCCCGAGAGTCACGATCATGCAGACGATCTCGATCTGAGTCAGGATAGCGATTAGAGCGAGAAGAATCCGTATGTCGGGAGTCTCTACGATCATCCTTCAGATCAGATTGCCTAGCTGAACGACTGTCATGTTTGTAACCACGGGGAGGCTCCGGTTTATTTGGGAGATTCGGAGGCGGTGGTAACCGTGGTGGTTGCGAAGCAACCCTATCCAGTTCCGGGCGCTTCGGTATGCTAGCAGTGTTGTTTGGGTCGGGTGGCCTTGAAGCATGTCGAGATTGTGCAGGAGATGCTGTTCTTGCCCTAGCGTTGTCGGAGTCTTTGATTGGGGGAGGTCCTAAGAGTTGTTCCGATTCGAGTAGTAATCTTTTCTCCTCTTGTGTCAAGGCTGTTCGTTCAATCTTATCATCCGACGAAAGCACCTCTGCGACGCCTTTTCGTGGTTCCGTTTTATTAACAATTCCCTCTTCACTTGCCGGCGGTCGATTAGGGTTTGCAGCGTCAGCCATCTTCGCATCCTCAATCTCGCCATCTTCGACTTCCATTTTATCGTTCAATGTGCCATTTGTTCTGATGAAACGGTCAACTAGCCGATCAAATACATCATAATATAACATGAAACTCACCCTGGAGGTTTGAATTCTGCAGCTTGTGCATTAAGCTGTTTGGGAGTGGCGGTGTCTGTTCTGGATGAACGAGCTTTGCCTTTGTCGCCAGTCAAGTTCTCGTTCTGTTTTAAATTCAATTTGTTAGTTTCTTTTAGTCAATATATGAAAAAGATGACCTACAATCATAAAGGCTTGAGGAAGGAGCCACTCTTTCTCTCTTCTGCTGAAATCTCCTTTCAACGAGGCTGCTGGAATCTTCACATCCTCCCTCTCGTCGTTGCTTAGGGAGTTAACACACTGCAGCATATCGCGACCCATCCAGTTAACAGCTGGAAAATGCTGGGAAACAGCTTTCAAAACACTAATAGCGTTTCGGATATGCATATATTCCCCGCCATTGAAACACGTCTTTAGTGCACCAGCGAGCAAACGGTGCCACTTGTAAAGCAACCGACGAAACATCTCATAATCTACGAATGAGGTCGATTTGCCTTCAGCATCAACATTCATAGCGAACCCAGGCAACGTCTTATTTGGGCCCCAGGCTTCTTTCTCGTAAAGCGCCCTGTCAGAATGCCAGCGGGTCAAGTCACGTAGAACCTCATTGAGGAATTTTCCAAAGTTATCGGCTTCCTTTGACGTACATTGGAAGATGATCGCCGTCAGCCGATGTTCTCGGAACAGTTGATCGAGTAGACCGACTGTGCGGAAGTTGGGGGTGCCGGAAATATGTAGAAACTTCATCATCTTGAACGAATAGAATGAATCAATTGGCGATAACAAGAGGCGAGGTAAAAAGCATTGCTCTAAAAGAGCTAGATTAAGAGCTTCATATTTGCCTCGCATGCTAGGAAACCAGTGATCCTTTTCTTTCTGTAGTCGGTTTCGAGTGTGCTCGTATGAAATAAGATGTTGTTTATTTTCCTCAAGGAGACGTTCTTGAAATTCTTGAATCTGTTTTTTCTCTCTCTCCTTCTTCTGTGTGCCGGCCATACTGAGATCAGTTCTATCGTTCGAAATCACAAAAGCTTTACGCTTTTGCCTTTCAATTTCATCTTCGTACGCCTTGCCAGGAATGTGAACGTCGTATAGAGAAAGTTGCCAGAACGTCGTATAGAAAGGTAGGCCCACAGTTTGCCAGACACTGGAAGAGAGAACGGGTTGAATTTCGTCCATGAGGCCTTGTAGCACGGGGTGCCAGGGAGGAATTTGAGGACTAGATGTAGTGCCATTGGGTTGGACATCTGTCATGCCAGCGGAATCTGATGTGGAGGACGAATTATCCACATCCATCTCTCCATCGGCGGATTTGTCTTCCTTTTTCCCAGCAGCATCACCCTCAGTCATTTCTACATCACCGTCAGCGATTATAGAAGCTGGAAAAACGGTCTCGAGACTCTGGACGGAAGATAAATCACGGGAGTTGCGATCGGCATCTGCAATCTGTTTACACAAACTAGGTCTCGTAACCCAGAAAGCAATATCAGGCTGTAACCCGAATTCTCCGATTAATTTCGGAAGGCTAGGAACAAAGGCGTCAAACTCGGCGATTGTAAGATTGCTTCGAAGCAAATCTAAATACTGTGTCAAGATCCGGTGAATTTCATCGAATATATTGCCCAACAACTTCAGCTCAGGGACCATCTCGGACTCTCTATATACGCATAGAAGACGCTCTTGCGCTATAGCAATAAGTAACTGACCAGCCATTTTGGACTCGGTTAAAGCTTTCATCAGCCTCTTGGAAGTTGTCCTTGATTCATGTCGCTTGTCTAACAGCTGTAGCATAGTCTGTGCTTGCAATAGACCACCACCAGCCATGCCTTGGATTTGTGCCTCATTGAAGTTTGTATCGGTCACAATCCCGGCCATAGAGCTGATGATCCGTTCTAGAACAATAAGATCGGTCGAATTCTGATGCCGTAATTGCTCCAAGACATATTGAAGTATTGGAGTTGGATTCAGAACAGAGTAGCGCTTGAACGCTTTCCCTGTAAAGGTCGAGAGAGCATTAAGCCACCTGCTGGTTAACATCCCTCCTTGCTGAACACGACTTCTTCCCTTTTGGCCTAAGGAATTGATCAGAGCCCAGGCAAGAATATCATATCCCAAATCAGTAAAATAACGAGCGCATTCCACAACAACATCTATTAGATTATCGTATGACTCGATTTGTGTGATTTCAACGTTGATCACAATCCCCGGATTCGCATATGCTATTTCGGCTAACGCCCGAGCCATGGCTTTGATGTTTGTTTTACTCAGCCGCTTAAGAGTGTCCCTGGTCTGTGCAGTAGCAAGGTCGAAGGCTGATTTGATCTCAGGTAGTCTGGATGTTTGCCCAAAGTGCCATTCAGCGTACATATTGTAACGCACTGCTCTGGGAAAGTGACGGATGACAGCAAAGACTTCGTTGGCAACTCCTGGATTCTTTTTAGACAAGCTGAGAGCAGGTAGGAATAGGCGTTTGCAAAAGTCCCTCCAACGATTCTTGTTGGTCTCGGAATCATCATGGTCCAGAGAATTTTGAGCGATTCGTGCAATTTTGCTCATTAGCAATGGGTCCTGCCCAATTCTGAAGCCCGACACATTTAACAAAGACGAAGCCAACCCAAAGAAGTCATCGACGGTTTGGCAGACTGGTATGGTATCTGCCCAATGATCCCAATAAAATCGATAATTGATTCCATCTTCTCGGTCCTCTTTATCTGGATGAGCCCATCGAAGCAACTTGCGAGGTGGAGCTTCAATGAGACGGACCTGACCCTTTGGCATGCCAGATTGATCAAGGCTGGGAATTGGTTTGATTCCACGAATGTGACCCATACCTTGCATAGGCCGTAGAGGCGTATATAGTTTACTCAAGCAGTGGTGGACAATGCGATGGATGTAGTCAGGTAGCTCTGGGATATCCATGAGCCAGGGAAATCGGCTTAGCATGTAAAGAGCTTCCGGGACAGCACCAATCGTCAACAAACTCTTCAGTAAATCAACCTTCTGTTCTCGAATGTCCGGCAAAGGTTCTTTTTCCTCCTCATCTTTTGTGGTAGCAGCTTCGGAATCCTTCGCAGGCGTACCGGATCTGGCGTCAGCGTCGCGAGAGCGAGATACAGGGGTAGGAACTGTATCATCCGGTAGCGCACCCGCAAGCACGAGGGCGTTGATACCTCCTCCAGGTTTGGCCTTCACTTCTCGCTCCAACCTCTCTTTCTTGACTTTCTCCTCGAGTTCAGACATCAAGTCATCATCTCGCCAAAGATGAGGATAGAGGTCACGAAGTGAAATGAAGCCAATCTTTATCAGCAAAGCCGCAACCCAGATCAGATTCTCCGGAAGGTAACCGGCTTCACGCGCTGCTGTCGAGTAGAATCGAAGTTTGAAACCGAGAAGTTGGGCCGCGACACGATTGCCTTTTGGCGGCAATGTACCCGTTTCTTCTATCCATCTTCTGGTTTCGGCTTCGAGACCTGGCTGGTTGCCTGCTTCTGCAATTGCCACCTCTTTCTCTTCATCAGACAAAGGGCGTCGGCCAATCTCAAAAAATGCACGTATGCCAGTCTCTCGCACGCGATTCCAAAAAACCTTGTCTCGTTCATCGCGCGCTCGCACAAGGTCCTCCTTTTTGTCATCGTCATAGCCTGTCCATCCTGGGATAGCCCAGCTAGGTAGGCCAGAAATAATGTCAGCTTCCTCCTCCCGGCGTAGACGATCCCCCTTAGGCCACCAAGAACTAGCGCGCAAGAACCTAACGAAGAAGTGATACTTCTTTACAAGGACCGCAGCGAAGACATCCAGAGTAACGTCAAGAACACGTCCCACATCCAAATCAAAGGCTCCAATCATGGCCTTGACGCGTTCAAACGTTTCCTCCACGATCTCACTCGATGGCGACTCGGTGTTGCTTGTGGTAAAAAGCTCGGTGACCAACTTCGAATAACCCTCAGACTCTTCACGAAGAAGATTGTAATTAGATTGTCGATAAAGAACATTGGTTTGTTTGCGAATGCCTATGCGCGTGAATGTTTCCCGTACGAGCCCTAGTCCTTGAACGAAGTTGGTGTCCAGCT
Organism: Talaromyces atroroseus; assembly: GCF_001907595.1. NCBI lineage: Eukaryota > Fungi > Ascomycota > Eurotiomycetes > Eurotiales > Trichocomaceae > Talaromyces > Talaromyces atroroseus. The sequence goes on from NW_017971442.1 coordinate 872,651, forward strand.
CGAGACGCAACAACGCAGGTGATATCCCGGTAGCGAGCACGAATGATTTCAAGGTTTCGTTGGAGACACTGGTTTCCTCGGCAAGAATAGATAGAGTATTTAGGAAAAACGAAGAGGCGTTGCGGTCTTCGGGGTTCTGATCCTTATCTGCGAGTATTTCTTCCACGGCTTCTCCTGCTTCCAACGGTTGTAATTTTCTAGCCAAGACTGCTCTAATGATCTCTTGGAATATACAACCAAGTGTAATCAGATCATTAGTCTTTCGCGCATCGACACACTGGTTGACAATTTTCTGTTTCCCATCGTCTGTCCATCCATCTATGATTGCTTGGGTGATGTATTCAAATCGATACGCCGAATTTTGCACCTCATTCGAGGGAGCTTCACTCGGTCGGTCATTCTTCACAATACTAGCTCCATTGATTTGGCGAGCTTCAGGAGCGGCGTTTGACGGGGCAGCCATCAAGCTGTCGGCAGCTGGCTTTGTCCGATCCTGTGTCACTGTCTGTACACGACCCGACGATGTTCTACCGCCTCTGCTTGGTCTTCTGCCTCGTCCAGTATTATCTCCAGAACCTTGACGCACACTCGGTGATTGAGGCTGATTGTGCTGTGCAAGGTTCAAGTTGCCGGGTCGATGAGGGGAAGGCCTTTGTCCGTCATGTCCTGAATCACCAGACCAAGACCTGTCTCCTCTCTTTCTTTTGCCACCAGCGCCTGGGGGCATTGTGGCCGCGTGCCAGTAGCCAAGTTAGGGCGAGAGGGGTTTTTGCAGTCAATGCAGGGCGACTTGGGAGACGGTCTTGACACGAAGGGAGGCAAAGCAAGGCAAATCGCATGTTAGTTTAAAAGAACCTGTGAAATGGAAATCGCGAAGTAAACGAAGGAAAATAACGAAGCATACCGGTAGTTCAATTCTCATGTCGGAAAGAGAATGAAAGCTATTTAGACAAAGGAAATGCCAGCAAATCGCAGCGTTGTTGATTGGGAAGTTGGCCCTGGACGAACTTTCCTCAGTTCTTCCACTTGGACCGTTGCGCCCAAATATCGCGGCTAGCGCTAGCGCCACCTAGCGTCTCCGCGCCTGAGGAACTGGGAGGACCGCGACTCCTATTGGCTGCACCGGCTGCCAGTTTATGATGCCTGAGGCCACTTTGACATGCACGTTTTTATTTCTTACTTGTCAGACTTGTTGCCCTACGTAATTCTAGGTGAAAGAAAGAAAGAAAGAAAGAAAGAAAGAAAAGAGATCTCGGCCATGAAAAGTCTCTTGTTTGAACCGATGCTGAATATTCGTCCCTTGATATAATGTACATTGGGATTCCTGTATTTTCTATCCTGACAAAACCAATGCCTATGTCGTGGAGCTGCGTGGTGAACATGCTGAATCCATGGCAGAAGCGACGGGATAGGTTTTGCCTGTCTGAAGGACTTGCGATAAAATAAACGCCATCAAGGTAGAAGGCAGTTGGATGCTTCTTCGCGTGATAGGTGCCCGCAATGGAGCAGGAGATGCAGTTGGATGCTCACCTGTCGTCCTCATCAGTTGAGGGAGGACCACCTGTCGTTATACTCAACTTCTTGAGAAATGCAATACAAATATCATAAACTTTGTGCCTCCTCCTGAGAAACACATTCTTTTCTGATGAAGATGTTGAAGCTTCCATATCTAGGTAAGGCCGTGGTGGCTGTCGTGTCAGAAACACGCTTGAGAGATCTATACGATCTATTAGAAAGGTCAGAAGGATCACCAAGCGGTGATGTCCTCGACTTCCGCTTCACCGAAAGTGCTGCTCTTGGTTAACTTTCCTACGGTGTCTGCAGAAAGACTGCCTTGGTTATCGGGCTTCGACATTATATCTGGCAATACCTCTCTAAAAAATTCCAGAATGTATGAGTTGACCTGTTGGAACTGGAGAAGGAACGCATCGTGACCCTCGGGGCTATCAATTTCCTTCAGCCGAGAATTTGGAATGCCAGCCGCGATCTCCTTTTGCTCCTCGAACGTAAACAGGCCATCACTCTCGATACCCATGACTAATGCAGGCTGCTCAATTTGAGACAAGGCTTCTTGTACTGGAGAGGTGGAATTGGGGTCTGCACGATGGCGGGATACATCATGGGTATCCAACTTGCGGGTGATTGCAATGTAGCAATTGCTATCGAATCTCTTAACGAATTTCTCTCCCTGATACCTGAGGTATGACTGAGCAGAGAAGTACGTTGATGGGCGAGTCGGTTTGGGAGTTGGAAGCGATGCCGTGAAAGTGGTGGTACCATTGAATTGAGGATCAGTGAATTCGATCTCTGTTTGCGTCTGAGGTGAACCAGTCTGGCTGGAGGAACGCGAAGGGCGCAAATTTCTGTGGCCATCGTTGTGTACAACCCAGTGTTCATTTGGTGGCGACGGGGACGTTGTGCCGTTAATATTCTGTCGTTTCGAGGGATCGGGCACATTCCTGCCAAATCTTGACTCGAAAGAATTGCGACTGCGGTAGGTCAAAAGAGCTGACATACGGGCGGCTCCCAAACCTGTTGCGGGGGGGTCATCAAAAGAGTAGTAGCCATCTTCGTACTTGGGGTCGCTGTATATGGACTGACGCTGGGCCTCACCCCAACTAATACACCATGCGGAGTGACGGGCAGATGTGGCAATTGGGACGATACAGCGAACATAATCTTTCCCAAAGTATGCATATTCAAGTGTAAGCATTCCCCCCATAGATCCTCCGACGACAGCTGCAATCTGCTTAATACCCAAGTCATCGAGAACCAATTTATGAATCCTGCCAAAAGATGAACAACATTAGTCTGGCTTATTCGGAGTACGGGGGACTGCCGCGACTCACCTCACGTCGTCCCGAATGGTGGTCAATGGAAACTCGGGCCCATATTGGCCTTTCGTAGGATCGCCATCCCTATACGTTACGGCACTGGCACTCCCATAAGGACTGCCTAGACTATTGAGACAAATGACGAAGAAGCGAGTGATATCGAATGCTTGACCAGGGCCCCCAATGAGAGGACCCCACCAGTCTGCGACATCGGCACTGCCGCTTAATGCATGACAGATGACTAGAGCGTTGTCACGGTTTGGAGAGAGTTGGCCCCGAGAAGTATATGCAACTGGCACATTGTGCAGGACGGCTCCTGACTCAAGTGTAAAGGAAGGAATAATTGCAATCTCCTGGTCCGAAATGAGCTGCGAAAACGGATTCTCTGGTTGCGATGCGATTCTCTCTACGGGATTTAGTAGCTGTCCACGATGAGAGTAAAAATGGGGGAGCACTGACGGTATTTGTGAGCGCCAGAAGCGCTTTCGCCGTCTGTTGGAGACATTTATGAATTGGTATGTACGGGGGATTTGTTTATGTCGAGAGAAGAAGAAGTGAGATGAGTCACGACTTTGGTCGGCTTTTTGTACAATTGGATTTTTTGAGCGGGACCCCCTCATTTGTGGATGCCTTGGCATCCAGGCCATCAATCTCCGGCTGATGACATAACCCGTTATGAAACATCACATTTTCAAGTCCAGTAGGATGCTTACTGGTTTGTAGCTATGCTGGCATTGGTTTCCATTGTCTCTCGCCAGATGCCGCTGTGTTGGCGCGATATCGTGCCCTGTTCGCCTACTATGTAATCGAACTTCTATATAAGGTTCATGGACGCACCGGAGTGAATTCTACACTACTGATTCTAGCTATCTGATCTCCCTATTTGACAGAACTCAAGGAGTCTCGGAAATTTTATACACAAGCTTCTCGGCGCTGTAGTTACCCGCCTCCATCGCGGCCATGCCTTCAATCGCGCCTTCGAGGCCCTTGGGTCTGAGGCTGATAGGATGGGGTTTTACTCTTCCAGCGGCAAGGAATGTTCGTGCAATCTCCCACCAGGTCAATTGGAATTGGCCATGTTTCTCGTTGTCGACGTATTTGGCTCCACCCTTCTCAAAATCGTCTCCTATGCCGGTGTACGCCAGGGTAAATGTGACCTTGACCTCATCACGGGGAAATTTCGGGTGCAAAATATGACCATAACGAGCGCCTGCGTTGGAAGTGAGTCCTTCGGCACAGATTTGGGCAGTCTGGTCAGTAGCCACACAGTCCCAGGCGTATTGGAGTTGGTTCTTTGTATATTCGTTGATCTTCTTGCCGCATTCCGGATCCTTGTAGTCAAAGACCTCCTCGGCACCCAGGCTCTTCAGCAGGCCAAAGTTTTTTGGGGATGATGTAGTTATGACCTTATATCCTGCCCTATTTATTACACGTCAGTCGCCAAAATTGGAAATCGATACAAACATGGGGATTCATGACATACAGTTTAGCAAATTGGATTCCCAAAGTACCTGTCGCCGTGCTTCCGCCATAAATAAGTAGAAACTCGGGCTCCTTGATAGGCTCAGAGGGTAAAGCCAGTCCCAGGCCATAGTCCTTTTCAAATAACCCCTGGCCGACGGTAGTCACACCACAACCCAGAGTTGCAGCCTCCTCAAAGGTGAGTGTGTCAGGGATTTTGATGGTAGTAAATTCCTTGGCGATGATGTATTCTGCAAAGGCACCATCTTCTGCGTAAGACCCATTGACGCCATTTACAAAGCCGCATACGCGGTCGCCTTTTTGAAAAGACTTGGTTACTTTGAGGCCGACTTCCTCGACCACACCGGCAAAGTCAACACCAACACCGGTTCCATCTTTGGCGTTTTGGTTCTTGACACTTTTCCAATCGGTCGGGTTGAGTGCGATAGCTTCTGTCTTGACTAGGATATAACCATCGCGAAGCTTAGGAATTGGACGGTCTGAAACCAGCACCGACTGCTTGGGATCTTTGTAGACAACTGCTTTCATTTTTGTGCTATGCCAGACACTAAATTGCTGATGTTGGTTACTTGAGGAAGACCAAGGGGGGCAAAACTCGAGGAACAACAGGCATAAATATACTGAGGGGAATACCTCCATAAGTTCGCCTTTTGGATGTGAGCTTACAAATCAGCGTGGACCACTCTTTCTGTAGATCGCGAATCAAAAAGAGAGGTATTATTAATTTATAATGGCATTGGGACTAAAAAGAAATATCAACTAAAACTAGCCAATAAACTAAACGCCTCCATGCCGGTACAACCGAACAGTATACCAAATCAACTTATCACAACGTCATCGCCAGCTAACCCCTCACTAACACTTCGCGAGCTTTTCACGTATCCTAAAACCACCACCGACCTGCATAAACCCGCAGCTCTACGTGTAAATAACCACTAGTTACACTCAGAGGCTATGATGATTTATCAACAAATCAAACATGTGAAATCGTCGACAAAACCTATCAGATCCTGAACTGCTTGTCCCAGCAATGTCGATCACGGAAACAACGTAATTGTGATCCATCCAACCACTTTATATATCAAGATTCTCGAGTCATAGTTGATGCTAGAAACATTCATATAAAATATTGTCCACGTGCAGGCAAATATTGTTGTCAGACAGGACCGGCGTACCTACATGTATGTCCCATGATGACACTGTGTTGAGCTGCCAACCTTCGTAAGAGGTTGGAATGTCTGGGCCAGAGACGGACGCAGTAGAATTGCCATGTGCAATATATCGATTCAAAATGGTATTGATATTTCTCAAATTTGAGAAGATAAATAAACTAAAATAAGGAGTCAGGTTTGAGTTTGAGTTGCTGCAGGCCGGCAGCACGGCACGGGCCGTCCGACCAAACGGGGTAGATATGCCTCAAACATCATTGAAGTGATCGAAGTGCCCAGGTGATTAGTATGCCTTTCAAAAAGTAATAACAGCCCTAGTGCAGCAATATTCATTGGCTTCCAGACATCATAAACTCTCAACAGCTGGTCGATTAGATTCTTCTTGATGTATCAAAACTCGGAGAAACATTGAGACCAAATTCGTCCAGAATTTCGAATGGACTGTCAGCCAATGGGTTAGCAAAATATGGCAGCAGGCAAAGGCAAAGTGTGCATGTCCTTGCCAGAGTGTCACATTTGCGGGGTTGAATGTCAGCCTTATTCCTTCCATCTCATCAACTTACCGAAACAAAACAGGGAACAACACCGTGAAAAGTTCAATTTAATATATTTTCAGGGCTATGTGAGAAGCTCAACTTTGCGAGAGCAGATCAAAACAGCGGACGTCGAAAGCAATGCTTCTCCCCTACAAGCGATGTCAACTGCAAACCTCTGGGAAGTCGCCCAGCAGAAATTTGAAGATAAAGATCGAAAACTTCTCAGTGTTGATAATGCCCTTTATGTAACGGAGACTATTGAAGAAGTCGTTCGGTTGACTGAAGTGAAGTATCAGGAATATAAAATTACAACCTGAGCTACTTCTCTAGTCACTCCAAGCACCCCTAATAATACTGAGAGACTAGCACAATTCTCAGTGAAGAAATTATTGGTCCGCGAAGATATCAAAGAATGCAAGTGGTATCGATTTTCGGCAATATCTGGTCACGAAGTCATAGTACGTCAAAGTATTGACACCTTTTCTAGAAACTACTGTGATCTTAACAAAGACCGCTGCTTTGCGATAACAACTTCTGAGATATGCAGCGAAATATTGGGGTCATCATATGAGAGACTGAACGAATCGCACATAATATATACCGTTCTCCAAGACAAAGTTGATCGCTTGTTCACTGAAGACAACATTTATCTGAATTGGCTTCGCTTACGAATATAAGGATATGAATATGGATTACATGTGGAATATTGAGCTAGGGGAGTGTGAGCCGCCTTTGTATTTCTCGTCGAAGATAGGATTAAGGGCACCGGTGGAGGCATTGCTTACAAAAGGGGTCGAACCTTTGGGATTATACTACGGGGTGTCTGGAAGAACCTACAGCGCTTTAAGTGCAGCTGCGGAAAGAGGCCAACTCATTCTAAAGTTGTTATTGGAGAGAGTGGATGAGATACCTCGAACAGTGAGTGTTTCAATTCTCGAAACAATCACCTGCCTTGGGGCTGCTAAAGAAATTTTGGGGGTCATTTTGGACATACTTTAGGACAAGGGTGCTTTTTATGGTCAATCAACAGCATCTAGTAAACTAATTGATGAGAGGACAGTTGAGGCAGCACCCCAAAACATGAGATCAGGATTGACACTGGTAGATCTCCCACTTGATCGAAACAGAAGATGGGCGTGAAAATAATCACTGAAAAAGTATTCAGAGCCACAGAATGAACGACGTACTTGCTGTCGAAATCATTGATGCACACCTCAAATTTGTTGGATATACCGCAAGCCTCTGCTACGATGGCTTTGATTCTGAGCAGACGGATGAATGAATTCAACCTCAATGAGGACGGCATTTACCTTTTTGCCGCGTCTAAAAATGAGGTTTTGGAACTAATCCTACAAGCGCATTTCGAGGACATTCGAGTTATCCAGAAGTTGGTGGCTGCTGCCGTCAAAGATAGAGAAGACCCAGGGACAATGTGACTGCTTTTGAATGAGAAACTATATGGAGTATGTGTCAGTAAAGAAGTCTTGAAAGCTGCGGCCGACAACCCCTGCAAAGGTAGTGAGATTATGGATATCCTGCTTGATGACTGTGGCTGGAACGCCCCTGTGGATGTTGAAGAAGTTATCTAATTAATCGCAAGTAACCGCCGCTGTGGCTTAGACATGTTTAAGACACTATTACCCAGGCAGCAAGCGAGCTTTGTGGTGGTCACCGAGCAAGTTTTGGCAGCAGCTGCAGAGTCTAATACACATGAAATGTTCACGCTCCTGGTAAACAATGCTGAACAATCATATCTTCCTATTACCGAGAAGACTGTATACTCTGCCGCGCAAAATGATTCTGATGCTGGGCAATTGATGGAATATCTATTTGATCTTCGGGAACCAGCTCTCCTTCCTGTCATGGAAGATTTGCCGATATCAATCGCACAGTCATCAAGAGTGGCAAGAGGAGTGCTCCCATTTCTCTTGACAAGATGCCCAGAAACGCGTGCAAATGATCGGTTGTTTGAAGCGGCGTCTGGCCATCGTGATTTCATGGAATTGCTCTTAGATCGGCCCCACGACCGTTTTTCAACAAAACCAATAATTGAAAGAATAGGTATTAGGTCTGAGGAAGGGACACAAGTGCTGCAGCTGCTCCTTCAAAGACAACTAGCTGAGATTGATGAGTCGCTAGTCGAATCGGTTGCTAAAATTGGTTATTCTCTGAGAGCTATCCAAAACAGGAAGCCAGATTTTCCAGTTACATCAAACGTCGTGTTAGATGCAGCGAAGACCATCGATTCACCTACAATTGGTTTTCACCGAACAGAAAAAACAAATTCCAATCACCGATGAGCTTCTCAAGTCCTGTTCTCGAGAAAGACACCCCACAGACGTCATAAGAACGCTTTTGACTCGCTTTGGGCCAGCGGCTCTGCCAGCTACAGAAGAAATATTTATAGATGCTCTTCGGATGGGACGCATAGGAGCGCTGGCATTGATCATAGAGAAACGCTGTGATCTGAAACTCCAAGCAGTTTGGGAAGCAATATGGCAGGATCCCGATAACGATCTATTTTGGCTCACACAGGCACCCGAAGCTCTTTTCTCATATTCCAGCTTTGTTGTCTCGGAGGTGATGTTAGACAAGATTTCATGTGTGACGTGGCCTACTGAGCTTTTATTTCAATATCCTTTGGTTGAGAACCCACTCGGCGATTTCACCCACTGTTGTATGCACGCACCACAAGGTCCCCTTACCCACGGCACAGAGATTGATCGAATTGATTGTAGAGCATTCGAGTATGGATATCGTCGAGAAATTTCTGGGGCATAATAGACTTTGAAGTTACCGACAAGTATATTGAAGCTGCCCGGAGGAGTTCAACAAAAGGTGTGGACAAGGAGGCTCTAATGACGCTACTTCTTTCGTAGGGGCTCGAGTAAGCCTTGAACCTTAGTGAGTCCAGTTCGCGCGTTCCTACCTAGGTAGACCATATCAATTCTCTGTGATAATTACTCTACCTGGTTGAAATTGGCTGGGGTCTCATAGGATCGAAGATTTTCCGAGGTAGTCTTCAAGAACATAGTTATTGTATGTGCCGTTGGAACTCTTAGGAACCAGAATCTATGTATTGTGCGTTCTCCTCGAGAGCTGGAGAAAATCTATAGATATAAATAGTACATAGAATTGATTGCAGTAATTTCCATGTGCTTTCGTACATCATTCACTTTCATCCGCTAGTTAATGGGACTCCACACCGCACCAGATGCAACCACTTTTGAGCCGATAAAATACCATAACGAAAAAAAAACCACTCCCTATACGATTAATAACCTTCCTAAGCAATTCTCAAACGCTTTCCAATGATAGCCCTAAACGCCATTTCCCGCCCTCCAAATGGAAGAAGGGGGTAAAACAAGTGACGAAAGCAGATGGGTGGGATCAGCTATTTTATCGTCGCCGACCACGCCAGGATCCACGGCCTGCGTGTCGACCCCCATAATTTTGCGGAGGCACTCTATATTCTGGACCGCCGTCGACAAATACATCGATATCCTCAAATGTAATGCGGCGCGTATCGTCACTACCCTGATCACTATGTCGCGAAATTTTCCATGTCAAAGTATCGAACTGGGCTAGACGTTTGTCAACGATATCGCGCGATACAGGAAGATAGTAGAGCTTTGGTTTAGTTTTCGTGGATCGGAAACGATCGTCGAGAGCCTTGAAGCCTTCACCGCCTCTTTCTTGACGCGGGGACCCCGAAGGTTGACTTTCTCGCCGTGATTCGAGAGTATTAGAACTTGGACGGCGAGCAGGCGCTGTTTGTGTATGACCGGATCTAGTGCTACCGCGAGCTTCTTGAAGAATAGCCTCGATGCCATTACCTGTCTCTTCATAGACCACCTCCCAACGCTGGGAACCCCGACCAGCGGAAACCGAGTCCTGCTCGGTTTTAATCCAGTCGTCCACCTTGTCCTCGGGGGTGAAATCCACCCAAAGAGGTTTGCGATCGCGTTCATTAGGCCAAACTGAGCCATGTAGTTTCGATCTCACTCTTGATGCGGTAGAGACACTATCAAAGATCGCAAAGCAATGAGTCTTAATTGAATCTAGGAAGAAATCCAACAGGACCTCGGCGTCTGGTTGCTTCTCAGCTGGCGCAGCAAGTGACAAGAGGTGATTCTTTAAGTTCAAGGGCTGTAAAGGTCTCATAAGATTCCGAATGTATATTGATGATGTTGCCGGGTGGAGAGCCGGTTCAACCTGACGATCGTCATCTTCTGGATACTCGGGAGATTGTATAGACTTTCGCTGTCCTGGGGGAGGGAGTAAATCTCTGAATCGGTGATCCTGTCGTCCAGCAGACGTATGAGGTATGGCATCGGTTAAAGGTTCAGGCAAGGAATGTTCAGGCCTTTGGATTTCATTTTCTTGCTGAGGTTGAGTGGTAGATAACTCATTTTGATGGTACTCCACATGATTTTGTGTTGTAATTTCTTGAAACAGGAGTTGTGGGTTTTCGTTTTCAGCCTTTAATTTCTTAATTGCCTCAGCAGAAGGAGGGGGGCTTTGGCTTCGCCGTTTGCGTTTGCGCAAGTCGTCAACACTTTCGGCGATAGGAGGTACGGCATCTGGCGAGACGTCGGCTGGGTGGCTTTGCGCAGTTGCCTGCTCTTCTGTCACAATTCCTTCTTGTGCTTGGGATGAGGCCTCGGTGTCATGGATCTTGGTTTCTGGGCTCCCCTCTGCTGGCACTGGTTCGTCAGGTGGTAGGGGTGCGTGATCAACGGGGCTTTTCTTATCCTCTCCAGCTTGAACAATTTTCTCTGAAGCATCTTCTGACCCATGCGCGTCCACTTGTTGGTTCTGTGCGCCGATTGTATCTTGCTCTTCTTGTTGTTGTTGTTGCAAGTTCTGTTTTTGTGGGCTTGGTGCTCCCTCCGTTGGAAGTGACTCCGTCGTAGACTGTTGTGAAGCGGTTGGCTCGCCGACTTTTAAGTCGTCCTCATTTTTCTCATCTCTACTAGAGGGCGACCCCGCTGATGTATCTTGGATGGCAGGTTTCTTAGTCGATTCCGAGTCTAACGCGATCAGTTTTTCGACATAGTCTTGCTTGAGCCGCAGGCCGGTCTGCGGCACACCGCGAGTCTTAAGTTCCGCCTTGAGCTCGGTAACCTTCCACTTGCTGTAATCGGCCATGGTCGCAACCTCCGTAATGAAGTTGGCGATGTCTTGCTAGCCGGCGCATCGATCGGTTGATGGTGATAGGAGGGATAGAGGAGGATGACGTTAAGCGCCTGGCGCGCAAACAAACGATCCCGCGGTCCGCGAGCGTTTCAGAAATTGACTAGTCTGAAAGTGGTTAGCTTCAGCTTCGCATAAAGCAACGTGAAGCTACCGCTGTGATTGGCTGAATTGGTGGATTACCGACATGGCATTCTTCAGCTTCTACAGACATGTAACGACATTATTGTCCTGGCCCTCTGGGTCATGATACGGACTAAGCTGAAGAAATATAGTTAATATACATACGAGCTGGAAATCAGAAATGTATATGACGGGAAGCCTGACCAAAGATATCAGCGGATCTCCGTGCTGAGCGGGAACATCGTCTGTCAGCCTCAGCCAAGAAGGTCTTTCTCTAATAGGAAATTTATGCGCAGAGCTGAATGTTACTATGGAAGAAGGCGCATATAAATAACAGCAACTGCCATGTCTCTTTTTCCTTTCTTCTAACATCTACTTTCTGAAACTACCCAGGTAGAGAATACAATACAGAAAATATGGCCAACCTTACCGATCTCGCATCTAGCCTGTCCTCGGCTTTACAAAACCTACCGCCCACAGAAAGCATTCAGGATGCGGAGCGTTTTCAGATCTTAGGCCTGATTGAGCAACTTCAGAACAAATTGGAGCCGCCATTCTTCACTATTCTCAACAAGTTCTGCTTTTCGGTATGTTGATATTAATTCTCGTCTACCTAATGCATTTCCCAAATACCATACATGCAAATATTGATAGAATGGGCATTGCTAACTATTCTGTTGTGTGTAGCACCACGCGTTAGTTGTGGTTCGCATTGCGCAGGGAATGGGTATCTTCGATGCCTTTGCTGCCTCGAATAACACTGAGATGGGCGTTGAAGAGCTCCATTCCAAGACAAAAGGCGACCAAGAGTTCCTTGGTATGTTCACTAGGGTATTATCTTATTGGAGAAACGAACCCTTTCGATTAACATCCTCTTAGAAAGAACAATGCGCCATCTTTGTGCTCTCAAAGTATTTAAGCAAACTGACGAGGACAAATACCAGCCATTACCCCTGGCGCCGATGTTTGTCGGCGAGCTTCCGACAGGTAGTCTTATTAGACATGTGTATGTACCCTGTCTCCACTTCTAAAACGTGGCCAAAATAGAAAGAAGACAGAAGAGGAAGCTAATTTTGATAGCCATACGAATATGCTGGTCGCCGCTAAGCTTCACGAATACCTAAAAAACAATGGCTACAAAAGCCCAGATGATGCTTACAACAGCCCTTTTCAATTTGCGTACCAGACACAGGACCACTACTTCGAATGGTTGAAGAAAGATCCAGAGGAGCAGCAAGCATTCAATAAGACCATGACAGTGGGCCGCCAGGCAATGGGGACGCTCTGGTTTGAATACTTCCCCGTGGTTGAGAAGTTACAAGCCTCGCCTGAACGGACTCTCTTAGTCGACATTGGAGGTGGAATCGGCTACGATTTGTCTCAGCTTAAGAAAGAATTTCCGGATTTGCCTGGACGATTGGTTGTGCAGGATCTACCCGAGGTCATAGACGACATCTCCGAGCCGCTACCCGATGGAGTTGAGGCAGTCAAGTACGACATGTTCACACCCCAGCCCATCGTCGGCGCCAAGGCATACTGTTTAAGAACTGTTTTGCATGACTGGCCCGACCGACAGGCACTAGAGGTGTTGGCCCGCGTGCGTGAGGCCATGGCAGAAGACTCAATCCTATTGCTCATCGAAAATGTCTTCCCCGATTCTAATGTCCCAGCAACCTCAGCGTCACTGGATCTTACAATGATGACAATGTTCTCATCCTTGGAGCGGACAAGAGGCCAATGGGCCTCTCTGCTGGAGAAAGGCGGGTTCCGGCTTGTGCACGTCTGGACACCTGAGCAGGAGAATAGTGGCAGAAATTCCGTTTTTGAAGCTGTTCGAGTTTGAATCCAGCTCATGTGCAAAAGCACTTCTTTTCAAGGCAAGAGAATATCTACTGCATCATTTCGAAGTCGGTTCTTTCCGAGCCATGTTTTAAATTCAATTTGACATGACGGTCTAATCCCGTCTAAGCTAGCGCAACGCAGAAATTCCCTATTGTAGTTAGCCAAAACTTTGACCCATTCAAACCATGAAACTGATTGGCTGCCAGCTTTATAAACTATGAAAAGCATCCGAAAGGCTAATTGCACGACGAAGAACCAGCTCGATACGATTTTAAGATTTGTCTACTGTGTATTCTTAGATATTGAACTATCTATTAATATTTTAGCCTCACATCATGATCCAGCTGATGTTAGAGTAGAGGGATTGGTATCACTCCCTAACCTCAGTTCCTAAGAATCCTGACGATAGCAGGCCGACAGCTGGAGAAGCATCTCCAGAAGGAAGGCCAGAGAGAAGGGTACAATAACAATGGCTCGACATGTTGGCCGTACAAAAGCTTGCAAAACCTGCCGTGCTCGGAAGATTAAGGTGTGAATAGCCATTCATTATGCTAGTTTCATAGTTTGCATCCCTGCCTGCATATGAATACTCAGTCCCCGATGATCAATCTAACTTTCGCCTGGGATCCTGCATCCCGGGTGATTTATAGTGCGACGAGAAATATCCCACGTGTACACAGTGCGCCAAGTCGCATCGCCGCTGTCCTGGAGCCGTGCAAGGAAACGTTTTCCTGCAGCTTGGCTCGGCCAATGACCAGGGATATGTTCGGCAGGACAACGGCATCGCCGTAGTTGGAAAGCAGAAAGATGATAGCGTCCCAAATGTTAGCGAGGCCTGCCGCTTTGTCATATACACGCCAGGTATTAAATAATTCCATTGCCCTTTTCTTTCCTTTCTTTCTTCCATTTTGGCCATTGTGCATCGTAACAAAGAGAGGGAAGGGGGAAAGCTGATCGGCGCAGACACAACAATTTTTATTCAGAACCAATTAATAGGGCCGCTACTCCTCTTCTGGTCGGATGGTGGGGCAGCCTTTAAATGGCAATCACATCTTACTGGTATGATTGATGCGCCCGCGTGGCGCTGCAGCGTGCTCGGCGCTTCTCTACTCTTCCACAGACAGCTTGTAGGCGAGGAAAGAAGCCGCATTGAATACCGCAAATACTACACCAAGGCCCTCCGGTACCAGAAATATCGAATACAGAATATTTGCGACAGGGCTGCGCCCGCCACATTCGATGATATGGTGCATACAATGACCTTAGCATATATCGAGAGTATGTGGGCGACGTCAACGCACGGCACGCACTACCATGTATCTGCTGCTGTCGACTTGCTAGACAGGCTGGGGCCCCACTATGTTCAGACTGGTCAGCATTGGAATTTGTTTCGAGATGTGCGAGTGCTGAGTGTGAGTAAAAAAATACACACTATCTACCCGCTACCTAAGTCAAAAATACCAATACCATGAGTTGAGCCAAAGTCAATTGATTCCCATATCTTAGGCGTTTATATCCATTACTGAATGGAAGCCCTCTGTGTTTGCTTCGCCTCGCTGGATGACCGTTCCATTCGAAGACAAGACCCAAACGTCCTATGACTTGATCTGCGACTTCCTCCTGCTGCTGCCTGTGATTTTTCATAGCCGGAATGAAGACCACCTCTTACTGCGCAAAGCTCAAGACAGTGTCGTCGAAAAACTGTTAGGCATCTGGAGTAAAATCGCACAAGAGAACCCATTTTGCCTAACCATAAAGACGCCCCTTTCTAGCATCGAATCAGTGCGAAATACCGGTTGGCAACATTTTGTTCCCCCGATGATGAGTGACCCGCATAAATCAGATCTTATCTCCTTAACGCTGTACAGTATGGCGTGGATTGTGTTTCTCACGAGAACCAGCGTTATTTCTTCATCTGGATCATTTGACGAATTGCTCATCGCACACTCGAAGACAATGCTATACAACGCGCAACACCAGAAGTTGCACAGAGCGTCAGATTATGTTTTCACACTTGCAGCCTTGAAGGTAGTTTCGTGCGCGAGTCCAGATACGTCACAGCGGAAATCTGCGACGAGGATAATACAGAAGGGGGCAGAAAAAACGGGACTAGCGGGCATGCTGGATTGTGATATACTTAGATTGGAGTCATATAGATAGGCATCGTTTAAGACACATAGATATATTATTAAATTCAATTGGATTAACTTAAATACCTACACACCCATCTAGGTATTTGGGAAAATTGAGCAGAGGCAATAATAGGCAGGATCTATTAAGAATACTATATCAAACAAACAAGCCAGAACAAAAAGTAATATTATCCGTTCATCAAATGAAAATATATTGTGCAATGAAAGTATCGATTAGTCCACTTAGCCGCGTTCCGTCAAGCGTGAAATCACTTGATAAATCATGACTCTTTAGCTAGCATCTCTCGTGGGTATTCAAGCCAAGGGTCCCATTTTGGGCCGAGATATTCTGTAACCATGTTTATTATGTACGACCCAGAATCACCAATTTGCCACAAGTTCCTTGAGTAATGTAGTAGCAATGCATAATAGGCTAGCAAAACTAAGGCTTCAGGCTGTTTAGCTGCCAGCATGGTTGTAAATTCTTGCGGTAGCAGCAACGCCCATATGAAGATGATGTGGTATCGATTGCCGAGCCCATGGTCTGACAATATTGAATCGAAGCCAATCTGTAGATAATTGATGGCCAATCGACATGCCTCTTTTTCCTCTTCCCCAAGCCAAATCGCGCCATCTACCAGCGTCTTAAGCTGCTGACAGTGGCTGCCTCTCGGCGACCGCTTGTGATACCCCTCGCTCAATGCCAGGATCGGTGCGAGCTCCGAATCCATGAGTGCGGGCCAGGCGGTACTAGCAACGGTATAAATCCCTTTGTGCATTGCTGCAAACTGAATGTAGTGAGTCATGAACACATCAATACCCCCTGGATCTCGTCTAGCTAGCGTATCAGTAAGCATGTGATGGCCCAGAACTGACGAAAAGAAAAGCACCCAGACGCAATTTGATTGGGTAACGCCAGTCCAGGAAGCGTTGAACATCGAAATGGCACGGGTCTGAAGCGTAACGGCCTGGTGGAGGTAGAAGGAGGAGCGCTCAGGGTGGAGGAATGCCAGGTGGCGAGCAGAAAAGGCGAGGATCAGATGCATAAGACATGGCGACTCTAAGCTGGACTTCAAGACTAGGTTGACTGGGGAGACGTTGGAAGGGGTGAAACCTAGGTTGAACATATCACTGTCGAGTGACAAGTGGGCGAGCAGTTCCATATGATTGAAATTGACGGGCTCGTCAAGGATTGGATCTGGGTGGCTGCTTGACGTGCTTTTACTTAAAGATGCCGGCGAATCAGCGCTAGGCGGGGACGTATCCATATCATTAACATCAGGGGCTGGTCCATGATTTCGGTAGTCCGAGATTAGAGAGTCAGACGGCTGTTGAGGCGGCGCTTCATTCGATTTCGTCAGGCTGATTTGCGGGCCTTGGGATGCATAGCTGCAATCCCGGCCGGACAAAGTGCATAAGAAGCACACAGGCCGGCTTTCATCGCACTAACAATTTGATACGATGGAATGTATTAGTTCACGCAGGCAGGTATAAAATCAGACGATGCCGCTATGTATTTATCACCTTGACGTGGCGTCGCTTGCTATCAAGGGCAAAGTCAGCGTAGACATTCAGAACAGGCAGGCCGGTGCGACTCACCACTCCAAGCAGCCTCCTCGCGACTTTTTGTGGCTTCGACGAAGCATGTTGCAGGAATTGATAGGGATTATGTGAAAAGAGGTCGTCGAAATTAATGGAATACGCGTATTACGACTTGCGGCTCCCTTTCCAGTATGTATGGAGCACGTTAATGTGAGTAGATTTAAGTCGAAGAAACGTCTTCAGCAGCGAGTTAGATGTAGGGCCAGGTCAGACGTTCCAGTCCCACGAATGTTAGGACCAACTTCATGACACAGTTGTTTGTGCCAATCCATTGCGCGAATCAGGGAGCGTTTTGGCACTCTTGGGTGTTGTGCAGCGAGGCTGAACCAACAGCATGCAGCAAAAATCTCCACTGCTTTAGGCGCTAAGGCATCACCAGGCATTAGCGGCTGTTCCGCGCCCCAAGCCCGCTTAGCTAATACGCGTATCTACTGCTACACGCTGTTGTGCACGAAGTTAGGTAGATTGTAGAATGTAATGTCGAAATGAACATAAGTCTATAAGAACTTTCAAGATGCCGATGCCGATTCCTTGGCTGTACTTATTCGAGCTGCTCTCAAGCCGTATAAATCCGGATGTGCCCCTATTTTTTATCCTCCATTCGAGGGTTTTCGATGTGCAAGATAAATCTCCAGGATCACAGCTTTCAAGAAGTCCACATTGAAAATATCATTTATGACAACCCTAGAAACCTACCGCGGAGTCTATCTGTGGAATTATATCCCCAGTCTGCCCGCTGCCATCACCTTTGCCGTTCTGTTCGGCCTCGCGACAGCAGCTCACGGCTGGAGAATGATAGTTACGAAATCGTGGTTCAGTCTTCCATTCGTCGTTGGTGGCCTACGTAAGTCTCGTTGCATGACCTGTCTCATTGACCTCGAGATGTCACTAATTCCACAGTTTCCATTAGTCGAGATCATTGGTTATATAGCTCGAGCAGCCGCACATGGTTTCACGGGCTCGTTAGTACCATACATCGTTCAGGACATCTGCCTAGTCATCTCCCCGGTATTCTTTGCCGCAACACTGTACATGGTATACGCCCGCATCGTCACAGCCGCCATGGGAGAGACATACTCTCCCATTCCTCCACGTCGGACGACCATTATATTTGTGTTTGGGGACCTCAGTTGCCTCAACATTCAAGCCGGCAGTGCTGGCTTGCTGCCCCATCCGAGAATAGCCAACATCGGGGACTACATTATAGTTGTCGGGCTAATACTCCAGGTCCTCATGTTTATCGGCTTCATGGCATGTTGCCTGCTCTTCAACAAACGGTTCTGCAAGCACATGGCCGAGACTGGCAACACGAGGGATATCCCCTGGCAGTCATGCTTGAACATGCTTTACGGGACATCGTTGACCGTCTTGGCGCGAAATATCTACCGGGTGATTGAGTTCCTCATGGGTCAGGATGGATACCTTCTCGAGAATGAGTGGCCGCTGTATGTATTCGATGGGGCGTTGATGTTCTTGGTGATGCTCGGTTTCTTCATCTGGCATGCTTCAAGTCTGCTGCGCCCAGAGTTCAGGGACTCGTTGGTGGAGCTCACAGGCCGACAATCTGATGTTGCCGGCGACTCGTGTACCGACATGCGATGTTTAGAGAGTATGGATACATAGACAGGTGTGGGTAAATTGTTGTAGCAAAACGGAGGCTAAAATACGTGTAGGCTGAAATTAAAATACGCGTTTAAAACAACGACTAGCGCAACTCAAGCTGGCCAGCGCGGGCACTCATTGGACAGCGCCCATTCAATCCCCCGCCGCCGATCACTTAATCATTACGACAATACACAGCTGTACCGATATGTGACGCACACGTTAATTTCGCTTTTCAATTACCTAGAATAGGACATATTATAAAATCCTATACTACACTGTCCGATTTTCACAGCTATTCTATCTCATGCTCGTGCTGTTAATAATAGAAAGCTAATTGCACTTGTAGCGCTTACGATAATAAGATTGTTTATTTTTGGTGTTATTGTTGGAGGCTGTGACAGGCCCGTGCACCTTGCCTAGCGCGCCGGGCTGTGGCTTAGCTCCAGGAACCTGCAATCAACCTAAGGCGTCTGAGATATCTTCTTGCCCGCTTCACTTTTCTTCATCAATACTCAGCTTGCAGGGATCCTCGATGACTCTGAGCCGAGATCCTTCCTTTCTTCAATTCATCTAGTGGCGCTTTTACCACAGTGCCCGATATACAAGTGCGCCCCCCTTTTATGCCATGATGCTCGATCTCGAACGCCGTTTTTCCATCTCCGACGTGGATTGGACCACATGCAATACAACATTAGAAAGCGAGAAAAGTATGTAGTAGCATGGTCTCCATCTTGATTGTATTATTTCCCTGACAGTCATCGCCATGCGCTAGTATCCGAGGTACCGCTTTGGAATAATGGCCTCACTTTCCACCAGCTCGGTCTCATATTGTGTGCGGCATTCAGTCTGGTCGGAATCGTTTCTTCTTTCTTCTTAGCGTTTATGCATGCGATTCATTACAGCAAACCGCGGGAGCAGCGTCAGTATGTTTCACTCGTTTTCACTTAAGGAAACATAAAAAAAGGTCACTGACGTATGACAGTATCATGCGAATCTTGTTCATGGTCCCCATATACTGCGCGGAGTCGTTTCTCTCGTTCTATTTCTATCAAAAGTCTGTCTACTTTGAAGTCCTCGGTTCATGCTACGAAGCTTTCGCCCTTTCATCCTTCTTCACGCTGCTCTGTCATTACGCCGCACCCGATTTGCATAGTCAGAAGGACTACTTCCGTGGCATTCGACCGAAGCCATGGCTCTGGCCACTTAATTGGCTTGCAAAATGCTGCGGAGGGGAACGCGGATGCTGGAGAACACCTCGAAGTGGCTTAACGTGGTTCAATGTAAGTCGGATTTTGCTACGAGAATGGTTTCCGTGACTAAACGCACATTTTCTTGGTTTAGGTGATTTGGATCTCAATTTACCAATACTGCTTCATTCGAGTCGCCATGACCATTGTTGCCGTTGTCACGGAGGCATTCGGTAAATACTGTGAGGCTTCTGTAAGCCCGGCGTTTGCCCACGTTTGGGTTAGTGAACTACCTTGGAATGCGACCCTCCTAGTATGACTGATTGTTCGTTTCCAGGTACTCGTGATTGAATCGATATCAGTCTCTATCGCTATGTATTGCTTGATCCAGTTTTACTTCCAGGTCCACAAGGATATGGCCCAGTACTCTCCTTTCTTGAAGGTCCTTGCTATCAAGCTGGTTATTTTCCTGTCTTTCTGGCAATCCGTGAGTTTCTCGAGTCAACCCATCTCCCAAATAGGGCTAGACTAGAGACTAATTACTGTCCAAACCATAGACAGTGATTTCCTTCTTATCGTCGGCTGGTGCCATAAAAGTTTCGGATAAATTGGCAAATCAGGACATTCAAATCGGTCTTTCGAATCTGCTTCTCTGTATTGAGATGGCCATCTTTGCAATCTTGCACTTCTTTGCTTTCCCATGGCAACCATATCGATTGAAGAACCAGCAAGCTTCTGAAAATCCTCAGTACATCAAGGGACAAATTGCCTATCATGGTGGCCCGTTGGGAATCAAGGCCTTTATCGAATCATTCAACCCATGGGACTTGGTGAAAGCTACTGGACGAGGTTTCCGATGGCTGTTTGTTGGTTATAAAAAGCGTACCAACGATATTAGCTACATGAACCGGGATGATTCGGCTTTCTCTCTTAAGGCATCCGACGACCATGACGCGCAGACAAGCATACCAGGGCCCAATGTGACCGCATATACAGGCCCGGCTGGTATCAACACCGCATATCACCCCGCCAGCCAGTATGATCCATATGATGAGGAGGGCCAAAATCTCTTATCACATGCACAGGATAATCCACATTCGAGGTATCCGCCAGAAGCACCCTATGAAGAAGAGTCCGGCAACCGCTACTATAATCATATATATAGCCATGATGACCCATCCATAGGTGATCTCACGGCAGCCGAGCCACGACCCATATCTCCCAGGCCATATCAGCCATATCACCCGTCACGTAGCCCTTACGAAGGGGCATGATTCCTTTTTTCCCCCTTTCTCTGCATAGGCTGTCTAATGTTTCTTATTCTGCATTTGACCATGAGTTCGATTTCATGATTCTTTATTCTCATTTTGTTGTGGCGTTTGGCAGTGACGACTATGTCAATAACCGCATCATGGTCGACATCATCTTTTATTGGATTCCTCATTAAAGACAACGATGTTATTCACATTCAATGACTGTATTCTTTCACAGCCCTTTTCTCCTTATTCCTTTTCTCTCTGAATTATACTCATGATATCCATTTGTCAGTCTATTAGAATTTTCATGATGGCTTATTATACGATTTCCTTTTTTGTTCCAAGAAGACTCCTGGTTCATTCCAATACATTTTGATGGGATCGGTGCATTTCATTACTGGTTGCTTTATTTCTATAGTTTCTTTATGTATCATTATCTTTTTGTGTGTGTGTGTGTGTTCCTAATTCTAGGGGTTTCACGAGTTTACAGCGAGTCAGCTCTAGCATGACGATACTGTGTTAATATTTCTGCTTATTCCATATTTATAAAGATAGGAATACCACCTAGTCATCTTTGTCATAAAATGTGAAGCGTGCTTTAGTTTGATTAGGAATTTCATAGCTCATAGTCTATTGCCCTAAGTCAAATAAGGACGAGCTCAAGACATCATGTAGCAAGTTCATGGTATGTTATAACAGTCGTGTTTGTCTAGCGTTTCATGTCATTCGGTTCTGACTCTTCGTGAGACTGCTGGTGACTTGAGATATATCAGTTCTTCGTGTGGACATCCTTCGTGTGGATCGTGATTGTTTGTCATGACAGTAGTAGAGGTAAAAAAGGCTCCGTTCGTTTTCTTTTTCTTTTTTACATCATTTGTAGTCCACCAGCATCAAGGTTTGCATATCCACTTTCCCTTAATCCATCATCGAATCTCGATGGGAGACCCAAATGAGCCTTTCGGCCTTTGCCAGGAGCAGCGTTCTGCTGTTTCCCTATCTCCACTATAGCTGATTTCTTTCCCAACTCACGGATAGTCTTGACGTTCTCACCCAGTTGACCCAGTAAGGATATAACTGCTACATCATTTTCTTGAGCAAGAGATTCGACTGCAAACGATTTCGAATCTTGCGGTGTTAAAAGCGAGAGGCCAGATATTAGAGCGAATATGTTGCGAAGAATTGGATGCGTTCCCGAATTCGTCGTTGTTGCGCCTTCAGCAGAATTCTGGCCACTTAGAATGGATGGCGGAAGATTTTCCAGGAACGATCTGATAAGCCGTATGCGACTCTCGAGTGTTTTTACGGCGTTGAGTCGGGTTGAGAGGTTGGCAATGACTAATATTCGGCAGTCCAAGATTAGATCAAGGTTTGTCAAGTGATACTCAATAGTTGCAGCTTACATTCTTCGTGTTCTGGTGACAAAATAACCGAGTCATCCTCTGTCTTCACATCTCCCGCATCATGCTTAGGCCCCTTGGTTTCTGTTGTGGCTGTGGCCGTAGTCTTTGTCGTGGCTTTTCCTGGTTCAGCTGGAGCTTCAATAGCCATAGCATTACCAGCACCCCTAGCAACAAAATCGACACTAATCATCTCGGCTTCACCCGTTTCTATTGAATATGGTAGCTCGCGGAAGCGAATGTGTAAAGGTTGTCTGTCATCGCCCATTTGCGTAGCCGCGTTTGGGTCAACGACATTTTCACCTTCGAAAATACTCTCGTAAACTGTCAAGGGCAATTTTGCTCCATTTCCGGAATCCGAAACTATTTGAGAAGGATGGAAAGTGAGCAACACTGCAGATTCGTTATAGTCTTGTAAAATCTGGCGATGAATCGAGAGCAGAGACGGGGATGGGCCGGAATTTGGAGTGAGGGTGAACCACCCAACTAGGTCCAGCGGGGGATCTTTGTGAACATCTCGAACTGTGTGATATCGTGACATCTAGTTAGGACATTTTCGATGACGCTGGCAGGCTAGTAGCTTACACTGCTGGACTCGCGTTCCAAACCAAGCGGCATCAAGAATAATCTCATTGTCGGCACTCCTTTTCGTATGACATTCAAAGGCGTGCTCCAAAGTGATCTGCCGGCCTTGCTGCTGACCCAAAAGTGCGCCCACGATAGGTCCCTGCTGTTGCCGTGCGGTGTGTCTTGTAGCATAATCTGAGATGGTGAGGAGGACAAGAGGGTGAAGGGCAACATGAAGACCAGAGTCGGAAGGCTTTGTCGAAATCAACGGGTTATCCGATTTATCAGCCATGGTCTCTGAGTGGAAGGATATATGTCCTGCTTCAGAGTTGCAGCGTTGATGGCCATGACGCCGAAAGACGGGGAAGATTGTGTTTGCCTTGTTTGCAACGGAGCTCCCCGCAATGTACATTGATTTGCACGTGATAATCTGCTATGTAAGATTAAAAAATGGTAGTTACATGTTTGATATAGCTTGTATATTACAATGAACTACTCAAACAGTATCTCGCTCAGTCAACGCAGGGTTTGTTCTCGTACTTGAGGCGATTAAGCTCCTTAAGCGGAGCCCAAAGCAGTCTGACACTGGTATACCAATAGTTACGGCCACTAGGTGAGAATCGAAGTTTGGCTTGAATGACAATTGTTAAATTAGACAAAAGCGTACGTAGTTGTCTCGTCATTTCCGGCTGATTTGATGACCGATTATGTGATGAAGGTTTGGAGTATAGGTTGACAAGGTTAGCTATCAAAGAAAAAATGGCTTTGCTATGCATCTAATTCTGTTGCTACTCAGATACTTAGCTGTGATATCAATCTATGTGTACAAGACTTGAAATGTGGCAAAGTCATCGGAATCATTGTGGTACAATCCTTGTGAATTGTTCTTTACCTATTTGGGCAATTATTGGGCTGCCTGAGGGATTATCTCATCCATTAATGAAGCGCCGAATTCCATATTATGCAATATCTATTCTTACTGCATTAAAGATCAAAAGAAGATGGTTATCTGACAACAGTGCTAGCGTTTGATAAACACTTCAATATCACCCGGTGCAAGATCAGGATCGCTTCAAGTAATAAATCTTCCTCCTCACATGCAAAACATAACCGCAACATATTCCCATACTGACCGCAACCATCGTTGCCATCTGGTAAAGCTGACGAGGTTCCCTGACCCATGCTCAGGCCCTCAAGCAGCGCAGCTGCAGCCACTTCTTTGGAATTTAAAGGCGAGGGAAGCTGAAGCCAGATGAAAAACCCTCCACCAATTAATGTGCTCTCTGAGGCAACTTGGGTATTAGGAATACCTGATGGCCATGAAGGAAGTGTCACACCAATCGGACCTAAATGTTCTTTGATTGCACGTGAGAGCTTGTTGGAGCGTCTTGCGTAGGCTGGCACTAAAATGTTTTGGATATGTTCCGTTATACACCCATTTTCAAGCATTCCATTAATGAATGTTGATGCTAACTGAGATGGAGCTCCACCAGAACGGGTAGATCCCCTAGAACACAACGAAAATCAGCTCATTGCCTTCATCAGCTTGGATTAAGGATGCTTTTCTTACACTTGCGACAGTCCATAAACAAAAGCATGGCTTCCTTCAGCCCACCCCACTCGACATCCAGGACCGACAATCTTGCTGAAACTACCATTACTCACGCAGTTTCCGAATTGGTCAACGGGACCACCGTCCAAGATTTTGTCGACATCGACGAGACGAGGCATAATTGATTTAAACATTGTCGGTAGTAAAGACGCGAGTGAAGAAGTAGAAGAGGACGGGGGAGTAAAAGTAGGTGTGGAAGTAGAGGATTGGGAATCAATTGACGACGTCAAATCGTCGGTAGGCGACACATCGGCGAGATTGTTAGTCTCTATTTCCCAGTGGACGAAATCGTAGACATCATCCGCGACGATTAGGGCATCGTACTTTCGAGCGAGACGAACAAGTTCCCGTCTTCTATTAAGGCTCATGACCCTGCCGGAAGGATTCGAGAAAGTAGGGACACAGTAAATGACATGTCTATACAGCTTTCTGTGTGGTTGTGGCTGTTTAAACGGCTATAACCAAAGTATATATTAGCTCTGCTCCTTGAATTGGGATACCCCTCTTCTTTACTAACCTTTGATACGCTTCCTCCAGGCAGTGATACATCTGCCTCTTTCTTCAAACTTTGCTCCAGAATCGCTAAATCGATACCTTGGTCATCTTCCGGTATACCCTTCAGTCTCCCACCAAATCCAGCATCTTCAAAAACGCGGAACGACAAGAAATATGCCGGCTCAATAATAAATATTTTTTTTGTATACACTGGATCCGTATATACCTGCAATATACAGGCGAGATTTTGACTGGCACCCCCAGTTACACATATCCTTTCAGCGTCTGGCTTTGTATTATCATTATTATAAAAGTCGGTAAGCCATTGAGCAAGGCTGTGTCGAAGTGGGAAGTAGCCCGCATCTGCACCGTATTTCAGGCCTTCTTTCCATATCGAAGGAGTTGAGAGTGCGGTATTGGCAGCCTGCTGGAGTTGATAGACTGGTATAAGGGCTGGCGAAGGATAACCGCTTGCAAGGTCGATGGTCATCTTGCCCGGTTTCTTTGTTTTTCTCCTTTCTTTTCTCTCTTCTTCTGTCAAAAGTATTGAGACATTTTCTAGGGCACAGGCGGAAATAATTACTGTTTGATATTCAAGACACCGACGAATACATCAAATCAACCACGCATCTCGCACATTCAGCCGGGGTTCCAGAAAGGCAAATCTTGACAAATTTCAATAAGTCATTAATCAAGTGAAAGATAATTATGCAAATTTCGATGTATACAAAATCCCTCAGATAGAGATGAAAAGGGGCAGTTTTGGTTGGCGGCTACAGAAATTTCCTTTTCGGGGAAAACTGGCGACCTAGCCAATCATCATTGAGAACGCGCCAGCTCCTCAGATTTGCCGTAATCGGCGATAACCGCGTTGACTTTTTTGGTTGCCGTCAAGGAAATCATTTTGATGTATACAAGCTGAGGCATCGATCTGTCAATGAATTTTGAGGCGTTCCTTTGGATCACTGTCTATGGATATACCTATATATTGAACTCTTTCATCCGGGAGAGCAACGCCGTCGAGAATTAATAGATACCAGCTACCCGCCTATACATTCAATTATCCGGACAATTTCAGGATTCGCTCACCATGGCTACTCCCAGTGTGCAGCGCATACCATATGATGCACCCCGAGAACAGTTCATCAACGCCCTCAAGAAAGATGGTTGCGTGATTGTACAAAACTTCACCACCCTCGAAACTCTCGAGCAAGCCAGACTCGAGGTCGAGCCTTGGTTAAACAAAGAGGATAACAGCCAGGTTGGAGGTGAGATCTAGTCGTTAACTCCTTAGAAAAGTAAAGACTAAACACAATGGCAGCTCTTAATGGAGGCACCAAGACTTGCACTCGGCTGATTGGACGAAGCAAGACTGTTCGCGAAAAGTTCTTCTCTGATCCTTTGTATCAGGTATGTTCCTACATATACAAATTGAAAAATGTTCTCATGCTAATGAATATCTAGGACCTTGGGGAAGAATTTCTAGGAATCACCACAACAAATTGGTACAATCAAGAACCCTCAACAAACACTACTCACCCTTTGCTTTCAATCTCGATAACCATGGACACTCGACCTGGCGCACCGGCCCAAAAGCTGCATCGAGATGACAAGAATCATCACGCCCGTCATCAGAAAGTAGATGCATATCACCCTAATCGTGATGTGCTTCTTGGCCTTTTCGTGCCTGGCTGTGATACAACCCGTGAAATCGGTGCCACGAGAATCGTGCCCGGTAGTCATCTATGGGGTGACGAACAGCCTGATTTCGGCCCAAATAATGACAAGGGCGTCATTGATGCCGAACTCAAGATGGGCGAGGCTTTTATTATGTTAGGCAGCTTGTACCACGGGGCTGGTACCTACTCAAAACCAACGGGAGATCGCATGGTGCATATTATGTTTATGTGCGGTGGTATTTACCGCCAAGAGGTTGGTTATTACGCTTGGACTCAGACAACCACAGATTTGACTGACGGTTACCTCTAGGAAATTTCCTATCTTACATACCCCATTGAAGATGTGAAAACATACTCGCCACTCGTCCAGCAAAGACTGGGCTGGAAGCAGTCCGAGCCAAATCTCGGATGGGTCGACTTGGTTTCTCCTGATGCATTATTGTTGAAATAAAGTGTAAAATAGCAGTCTAGAAGAAGCAATCTATTTTTATTAAATTCTACTTGGTGGCCAAAAGTATACAAAACTTAGAGAAACCTCATATCCATGAGTTATAAACACGTAGTATGAAGCCACCGAAAAGAGTCTCCTTAATGTGGCTTCTGGTAGTTAATGCTCCTTCTACCTTACATTCCGCTGTCAGCCGTACTCAGTACTTAGTCTCGGTACAGGAACCTCACAACAAATGCATACGTACACACTGATGTAAGATGAATAAAATATATTTGAGGCAAAACATATCCATATATGGTGTGTTATCTGACATACATTTTTTATATGCATTTTGCATCTATTGCAGTACTCGAATCAGGAACGGAACGACTCCGATGGCGGAGCCTGTTATCGAAGCTCTACGATTGGTCACGTCGCCAACATTGCTTAAAAGCGCTTAGCGCATTCCGGGGCGGGCCTTATCGGCGGCTTTCCAGAAAATAATTTTGGGTCATCCAGAATCTCACATGTTCGATTTGACTTCGTTCTCCTGGCTAAACGGCAGGCTTATCTTTCCAGCGGAGCATCAGAGCTCGATGGCCTTCATAATGCCTCCTATATATCCTTTGCCCGGTTCCTCTCTTCTTCTCTTGTCTTCTGTCACAGATTGAACTCATTCACATGAACCTAGACGTTCTTTCTTGTGAGGTTGTTTGATTCATCCTCACCATGGATATGGAAAAGGGACCAGCAGTCACTGCTGATGGCGGAGAGTCGCCTCGGTCTGACATCATGGCCGGTGAAACCACGAAGCGTGGTCTCAAATCGAGACACGCTCAAATGCTTGCTCTAGGTGGAACAATCGGAACCGCTTTATTCGTTAGTACGGGACAGACCTTGGCTCGAGGTGGCCCTGCGTTCTTCTTGGGAACCTTTTGCTTTATGGCACTCGTGGTGTTCACTGTTGTCACATCTCTTACTGAGATTGCGACGTGGATGCCTGTGCCAGGTAGCTCTGTCAGCTACTACTCGAATCGCATTGTCTCTCCTTCTTTTGGATTCGCGACTGGATGGCTGTAGGGAGATCTTTCCCAGAACTTTTTGACTCGTTTTAATCCTAACGTATCTATGCGTACAGCTACGTTTACTGCATGGGTATTCTTGCCCCCTATGAAATCACAGCCGCCTCCTTGGTCATTAGTTATTGGCCGAGTACGATTAACGTTGGTGTTTGGATCACAATCATGATGGTCGTTGTGATTGCGCTGAACTGCATGCCAGTCCGATTCTACGGCGAATCCGAGTTCTGGTTTGCATCGACAAAAGTCATCATGATGGCTGGGCTTTTGATTATTTCGGTGGTCATATTTTTCGGAGGTGGGCCAAATCATGATAGGCTTGGATTTCGGTATTGGGATCATCCGGGTGCTGCAAATGAGTGAGTTATCTTTAATTTCACGAACACGCGCGCGTTGTACATTGGTCTAATACGAGTTTTTCGATATCAAGGTACATATTAAACGGCAACACCGGTCGATTCATTGCGTTATTGGCAACGCTTGTCCTGGCCTCGCTTCCATTCACTTTTGCTCCCGAATTCCTTATTTTGACAACCGGCGAAATGGCCGCTCCTCGCAGAAATCTTCCGAAAGCCGCACGCCGATATATATACCGTATTCTATTTTTCTACATCTTGTCTGCGCTCGCAATTGGCGTCATTTGCCCTTCCAACAGCCCGGCTTTGACCAGTGGCGGTGAAGGTGCGGGTGCTTCTCCATTTGTAGTTGCGATCAAGAATGCCGGCATTCCTGTGCTTGACAGTATCATCAATGCTGGGATTTTGCTCTCGGCTTGGTCTTCCGGCAATTCATTTTTCTACATGGCAACACGCTCGCTATATTCCCAGGCCCTAGTTGGAAATGCCCCTTCATGGTTCCTGGCATGCACCAAGTCGGGCGTGCCTTATCGGTGCGTCATAGCGTGTGCTCTCCTGTGCCCGCTTGCATACCTCAACGAAAGCAACAGCAGTGCCGTTGTGTTCGACTGGTTCATCAATCTCACCAACGAATCCGCCTTCATTTCATGGACCTGCTGCTGCATTGTGCATTTACGGTTCCGCAAGGCCTGCAAAGCGCAGAACATAACTACCGATATGCTACCGTATTCCTCCAAACTCCAACCATGGGGTACTTACTTTGGGCTTTTCTTCTTCCCGTTTCTTGCTCTGCTCAATGGATTTGATGTGTTCTTCCCCGAGAATTGGAGCACGTCGTCATTCTTAACAGCCTATATTGGGCTCCCGCTGTTCTTGGTGGTCTATTTTGGTCATCGGATTTATAATTGGAATGACCCTTGGTTCATTGACCCGAAATTGGTTGATCTCAGCGTGGGCAATGTTGAGGAAGTCATTGAAGATGCACCAAGGAAGCAGGAAGGCGCAAGCAAAAGACAATGGTGGAATATTCTCAGCTTCCTCTGGGAGTAGTGTAATTTAGTACTAAAACATTTAGATTATAATGTTCTTAAAATATATATCATTAATTCATCTACGAACAGCGTCTTCAACTTTGAAAAGCACCTGTACTCTGTTAAAGACGAAATATTAAGCAGTAAGCCACCAAAAGGGACCCCTTAATGGGGCTTCTAGTAAGGCTCATTATATGTGTAAATAATGCCTTATCTCTGTCATCTGTTCACTGATAGCCCTAACCTAACTTCGATACAGTTTAGCTCGGATCAGTTCGCGCCACGTGATGCGATATGTAAGCAAGATAAGGAACCAAAGATATCGCAATAATTATCTCATGTATCTTTCTTTTCTTACTCTCATACCGATCTCTTATTGAATATATATATATATATATATATATATATTGTGAATTTGTGACCTGACTCTAAGGCAATAACACAAGGATATCAAAGTAATAATGGAAGTACAGCATTGCCCTGATAATCACAAGACATCACAGCGAAGAAAGAACGGCTGTACCGAATGCCGGCGGAAAAAGGTCAAGGTAGGGACGACTTGCTATCCTTCGTCATTGTGAGAATTCGTAACAACTGACACTATTCTAAGTGCGACTTCCGCGTACCTGTCTGCTCCAGATGTAGGCGTTTCCCTAAGCAATGCAAATATGAAACGAGATTTGTCCTCATGCAGCAGCATTCCGATCAATCGGAAGCCCAGCCTGTGCAGAATAGCAATTATCGCAGCAGAGTTGTTGTTCAAAATGGGTGCAGTCGAACTTCCACGCCTAAAGCATCACCACCAGCATTGTATGCTGCTTCTAGCCAAGAGAACAGCGTGACACAGGAGATATGTGCGATTACGCAAAGTTCCTCCATCTCTTCCCCCTATTTAGCAAACAAGCATTGTCGACTAGGAATGCGTCAGCTAGTCGCCAAAACCGCTACCATTGTATTTCCCTTGGCATCTCAATCCTTTGTCGATAGATTGATGCTGTCCGCAATGAAAACACCTCCCCTCCTCTATGCGCTTCTTGCATGTTTTGGAAGCCATAACGCGCGCCGTATGACTTCACCGACATCAACGTCAGAATCTGAGAGAGCAACAACACTTATGTTCACAAATAATGCTATTTCGGGTCTCAGAGCGGCTTTGGCTCGCGATAGTGCCACCAGTAAGACTTTCAAGACCGAGACTCTGATGACGGCAATGGCCCTATGTACGAATGATGTTTGCAATGGAAATATAGACGTGTTCCGAATGCATCTGAAGGCGATTCGACAAATGCTGCCATCATACACCAATTCACTACCGTCAAAAAACAACAGAACTTCTGTCACAGAAGACTCTATACTTAATGTCTACTTGATGAAATGGTTTGCGGCGTTAGACGTCTCGGCCAGTTTGTCGTTGTTTACTCCTCATCAACACGGGGATGACCACAACGAGCAGCGAGAGCTCGCTGGTTTTTTTGACGGCAACCCGACTTCTGACTATTGGAATAAGTACAAGATTTTCAACCTTTCGGAAGACTTTGTTGTGGATGATATTTGTGGCTATTCTTTGAATCTCGTGCCTATATTTTCGCGGATTGGAAATTTAGCCAGAATGCAATACGAGAATCTGCCTATAAACGAATCCAGTTGTGATATTGATCTTCGATACGATTACGCGGAAGTCATCACCGGCGTCACATCCTCTCAATCTCCAGATCTCATCATCCAAGCCCAGCTACTCGAATCCCAGCTGCAAAACCTCCCTTCTCCCCAAATCTCCACAACAGGCATCTGGACCAGCGAACAGCACCAACTCGTCGAAGAGCTACGAGACACACACCCGGCCTTTGTGCACACAGCGCTTCTCCATCTCCATCGCCGAGTACAATTACTCCCAAAATACCACCCAAAAGTACGAAACGATGTAATTAACATCCTGCGCGTAGTCCAGAACGTGCTCCCTTTTTCGCCAGCGAATGTGCTTTTGATTTGGCCTCTTTTCAGTGCTGGTTGCGAAACGGATCGTGCGGAGGAGCGGGCAGTTGTTGATGAAAGAATGTCAATTATGCAGTCGCTTGGGATGGGTAATTTTACGAGGGGAAGAGAAGCTCTTAAGAGACTCTGGGAATCTGGGACGGCGCTGCGGTGGGATGTCTATCTGGCGAAGTCTGGGATTGATTTGGTGCTTTTCTAATAATAATAGACTTAACCTTGATTATATACTAAATAATAACACCGATATTGATATCAATGGCTGCGTGAGAGAGACCCACACGCTCCGGGGGCTCAGTGAGTGCTCAGTGAGCATCCGCAGAGCTTGCAATGGTATTAGCTATTACCTTGGTATTTTACTGGGGGTAGTTTTAAATGTATATTTTTTATACCAATCTGCATTTGGGTCATTATTTTATAATTATAGTATTGATTTGGGTATCTGGGGATGTGTATAACTCCTAGCAGTTTTTGCTGATGTATAATGGCGTTTATGTATATTATTGCTGGTGGTGGTGCAGGTGATGCTGTGCTGAGTTATAATGTGTTTGCGTATATGGATGATTATAGTTGTGCGATGTTGAGTTTTTCAGATGAGTATATTTTGCAGGTCGATCTTGTGAGGTCGAAGACGGGCGATGTGTTAAGAGTGTTTCGTACAAGAGTCCTTGATCATGACATCGTATAGCTTTGGTTGTTGCTGAGGTTGGACTTGATGAAAAGTTAGGATTTACTCAGATATAGAAATACTTTTATTTCGATTTTCCAAAATTTCTAGCTATGAACCTTATTCAGGCCTTCCGAAAAGCAGTGTCGAGTCTGACTAAAAAGGAGAAGAAATAGGCAGTTCCAACCGCCTTGACAAAAACGTTTTTCATTTATGAGATTACCAGAAAGTAAATGAAATAGAGAAAAACCCCGAAAATAGATTATTAAGTTACTCGTCAAAAGAGTTGTAGAGTGTAGCAAGGAAAATTTGCTATGAGGGACCAGGTTGGGTCTAAGATGGCGCGTCAGGATAACCAAATAGCAATGATTGTACGCTCTTGATCAACAAAGCCGTCTCATCTCCATCTTCGTCTTCTTCGTCTTCGCCTTCGTTGAATCTGGGGTCGTCTTTTCGGTCGAACACAGCTGCTATGGCTCTACTTAGTTCATCAGATCTGGTCCCAAAAGTTGACGCTAATTTGCGCATAAGCCGGGATTCAGTCGACTGATTATTCAAGACATCATCTCCAAATGTGCTCTTAACCTTTTTTTTTGGATTAGCCTTGATAAATTGGCCGCAGTATCTTTATCTGACTTGGAGGCGATAGTAGCTTCCTTTATCCAGCCGACCATTCCTCGAAGCTGCGCGCAGGTTTCTCGCACCCAGGATTGAGATGACACGAGCAGCTTTTTTAGCTGATCAAAATCTTCATCGTCGCCATTTCTCACGGCCAGAGGAATGTCAACTAGAGACAATTTATATCCAGGCTTCAAAGATTCAAATAGGTTATCAAGAAGATAAATTTCCTCTCCCCCAATTATCCTCTTGAGCTCTAACCAGCGCAAGCCCTCTCGGAGAGATACTAAAAATTGGTTGCGTCGTTTTTCCTTAGCAAGACTCTCAGTCAACTGAACAAATTCCTCTGGAACCAAACCGCCTTTGGCATACTCTTCCTTGAAGAGAGAGCATTGCCGAGTCAGTTGTAAGCGGCTTCTCAATATGTTGGCCAAATGAAATAATAACATGTCATTGACATCGTCAGGGTCAAAATACCCCAACGAAAGACGCCCAATTGCGAGTTCCCAGTCAATATTTGCAAGACTGAAGAACTTGGATACCCGCACTTCGTCAAAATTTCCGGATATGGTTGCTGACAGTAGTCCATCCATGTGAAGTAGGTCAAATTTCTCAAATTCTCGGTCCACCAAATTGCTTTGAAGTCTCCTCGGAAATTCGAAGAAGTCTTCCGATAATCCCCACCGATCATCATCATCATCATCTTCGAATTTAGGGTCAAATTCTTTTAGTATTTTAGTTCGGAGTCTGAGGCGGTCTAAATGACCCCGTATCTCTTCCTTTGACTTCCAGCTTTGATTTGAAAGATTCAAAATCACTGAACATATCTCGAAATTCGCGTGACGTAAACTTGACTGTAAGCTTTGATTCTAGCTCCTCCCAGAAGCTGGACCAAGACGGGAGTTTTGAAATCGCGATATTTAGATAAACAAAGAGAGCCATATACAGGCGTTGATGGCGGTCAATCCATGGTCCGATTGTTTCTTGGTCAAGTGCCATTCGCCCCTACTGACGTTAGCTGGATATCCTCAGTTGTATTCCGATTCCTAGTATCATACTGGAGAGAAACTGACAGAATGTTCCCAATATCCTGATAGTAGCCCAACTAGTCCAATAAGCTCAAGAATGATGTCATAAAGGTCCGAAGCTGAAAGCTCATGTAGCTTATTCACTGATTTCTGCAGGTAGCAAAACATGTCCATTTCTAAGTGTCGTATTGCAAGCCAATCAAGTAGCTGGGCCGCATTTCGAACGGCTTCATTGTCACCCATATCATGTAGCTTGCCTGTTGAGTCGTATACTCTGAAGGTGCGGGGACCAGATGCACAGAACAATAGTTTCTTTTGCTATGAGGAATCAGTCAAGCCTCAGTAATTCAGGAAAGATTCATAATTGACATACAAACAAAGTGGTAGCATGAAAATTCTGAGAAGGGGGACCGAAGAAATATGGTAGTATTCCGTTAAAGCCTTCCAACTTCTTTAGTTCAGTTGGTGCTTTCATCATGAAGGGCGCAAGCCGTGGTAGTACGTTGATGCCCGTAGACTCCGCATTTTTGAGAACTGACATAAACATGGGAGCTGCGATACTCCACATAGTAGAAACTCCTGCATAAAGTGGAATATCTGGAATGAGTTCTAGGTAAAACCCTTCTTTGGCGAGACTCAAGGCTGTGACAAATTGCAGGAAGAAAGACATGTTATCAGATGTTTCAATAACCCGAGTCTGGTAAAGATTGGAGACTAAACTCTTTCATCAACTCCTGTATTATAATCCCAGATATCACAGCAATATGAATATAGTTGACAGAGTTAAAAAACTAGCAATAGATACTTACATTCAAAGCAAGGGTTTTGCTCAACTATGTCCATGAACGTGGCCTTTGTACAAGGCTGTTTCATGAGCTTTGGTCCTAAATTCCCCAGACAAAAGCTACACGGAACTTCGCCATTACACTGCAAACACAAAAAAGTTAGAATTTGTTTTTGTTTTTTCTTCGCGAGTTTTGAAAGAAAGAAAAATTTAAAAAATAGATAAAAATAAATATAAATCATCGTAGAGATCACTTGCCTTTTTTTTCCCTCATGCGGCATGTTATGCACGTACCCAATTTCCTAATTCTCTCGCGGCCCTCTTGTTCTGTTTGAGTCATTTTCCCACGTTTTCCACCCCTTTTCAAAGGGGTAAGTTCATATTCTCGAGAAGGCCCAATAGACTTCCTCTTTTGAGGTGTGATGTTTCTCGAGATTGGTACTTCCGAACCTGAGGGTATGGAAACCTGAGATTCTATAACCCGACTCTCAAGACTTTCTGGTCCCGATTGCGGCATGCTGCAACTCATACTCTCGGACTGTCTGGGCTCAGTATGATGTAGGGGATCAGCTTCCCCATCGAAGAAGCAAGAGTTCGGGAAAGGTATATCGTATGTCAGACCAGATATATGCTCATCGCCGTTTTGTACTAGGAGAGTTGGATCAACAAACTACGTAGGGGTTTCGCAAGTCCCTCACCAAAGGTTAGTTGCCCGATGAAAAGAACACAGAAAGTTACGTCTGTGTATAACGATGGACACTCACAGTTTGAAGTCTCTAAAAGGAGTCTGCTTGAAGGATCGCCAACAGTATCTGTAGGGACGTGTTGAGTTGACCCGGGAGTTTGGTTCACTGACATGAGCAAATCATTGCCTGCTTGAAAATGACCAGAGAGCTCCATTACACCACTAAACATATAGTCATTTGGATTTGGATATCCATGAGGCCAAGGCACAAAATGAGGTTCATGAGGTTCAAGAAAGGTAGGCGGCAATAAGAGACCATCTGGAAGAGGGACAGTGGAGAAAAATTCATTGAGATCAAATTCCTCGGGATCCGACATCTTTGAAACTGTTAATGCCTCTGTTGAATAGCTATTGAATGGAATGGAATCTCATCCCAGTATTTATACCCAGGCATAGCAATGGAATATCCCCGGGTTGTAACGAATCAGGGGCTGCATATAGAAGCTGACCAATAGCGTTCATATGCGGGTGGAAAATATGGGGGCGCATGAGATGCAAAAGTGGACCAGCTTCAGGAGTAACAAATAAGACAAGGAGGCGGCTAGACCCCTGCCCCGTAGCTAGCTGCCTCAGCCTTGTCAAACAGATGTACATACGGATACAAAGGAATCAAACTAACGTGTATGCACTTGTATTATAACACCTAGCTAGTAAAGAACATAGGCCCATCGACTGTACAAAGAGGACAGCCTCCCTTTCGAGAAAGCGACGTTGACTTGAGTGCGCGAACCATAGTTCGCTTGCATAAGTTTCACATCCAATGCGAGAAAAAATTGTCTCCGCTTACAGAATCTGCCTTATCGGGGCACATATTTTTTTTCTTATTTCCATTGTAAGTATACTGCAGACACCATCATTCTCTGCCTCAAAACATGGAGTTGTTTTGGATTTTGCTGGCACAAACAACCCGGCTTTGTTGGGGGGTTTTAAGACGAGAAGGAACAATATTCGAGTTTGAAGAGAAATGGAAGGTGCAAAACAAAGAGCACAGCTGAATGGGGATATTATACTACAGTCAAGGCCCATATAAGCCTTTTATACTTAGGTTTGCCATCAGACGCCATGAGCGTGTTAGCTGAACACTGGTCTAGAATTGGTCTGACATCAATTTTAGTTGATATTGTGGATATATTCATCGACTGAGTGTCAAAGTCACTTAAGGTAGTATGCATTATAGTTATAGTCAGTGGATCCTTGAAGATGAGG
The DNA here is from genome assembly GCF_001907595.1 of Talaromyces atroroseus. Lineage (NCBI taxonomy): Eukaryota > Fungi > Ascomycota > Eurotiomycetes > Eurotiales > Trichocomaceae > Talaromyces > Talaromyces atroroseus. Next base: position 909,298 of record NW_017971442.1, read on the forward strand.
ATAAATGGCATGAGGAGGGATTGAAGGTCGCCGCACATACCATTTACGTATAGGCGCCCAGGTAAATGTTTTCTTCGGCAATTTAACGCCGACCGATATAAACGTGTGTGTAATTGCCGAGTATCTTGCAAACGCTTTATTATGGTCGTGTCGTTTCGACATCTGAAGAAAGTGGCTTCCATAGCACCGTGTCGCAGGTGAAGGGTAGCGCGTGGATTACTGCTGCAAGCCGTCTATTGTATGGCCCAACGAATCCTCTGGGGTTAGGATATCTTATTGGCGGCGGTAATGCTATGATTTGATGCCGAAGCTGCTGGCTTAGATCTCCTACGAGAGAGTTAAATGCTAGCATGGAGACGCCAATCCTAATACGGAATATTAGAGTACGCTAATCCTAAAATAATAGCCCCGCATCTGTCCTGTATCATGTAAGCAGCAAGCTTAATCCAACAGTCAACTATTTCTCCAAAACATCTTTCCCTCTTACATAACTATTGTGCACTTGCATCGTTTCATCTTGCCTGGTCGTACAACACAGATACGATGGCTACTCCCTCATCGTATGTGGCAGTGAAAAGCAACCTCGATGCGATCTTCTCCGATCCTTCAACAGCTCTCGATATCCCCGCCATAGAGAAGCTTAAGCTTGAATTCACCGAGAATACGAGCCCAAGTGTGGCTGGAGCCATCCTCACCCAAATATCTCAACTGCTGCCGGTTCTGCAATACGATCCCACTCCCCTAACGACCCTCGGAATCCGAGCTACAGCGTTCCTCAAATTCTCAGACCTCCAAGTCGTGGATCCTCCAGTCAATATAATTGCGGGAATCCGAACTCCATCGCCACCAATCAACTTGTTAGCGTTGTCCCTGCTTTCCAAGGCTAATCGGGCCCCAAGCGATGCAGCTATCATTGCTGGAGACCCAGACTTGGTGGCAACACTTTTAGAGCTGTGGCTCTCGACACCCACTACCGAGGTCTCCCAGGCTGCCTTGGATGTGCTATGGTCATTATTGGAGGTCGACCATGTTGACAATGAAACTGTCGTTGGGTCCCCTCAAAGTGTTGCTGTCGGTCAAGGTTTACTGTGGAGAAGGATATTTACGGACAAAAGTGTCTATGGTCTCCTGTTCTCGATCTGTAGTCTCACCGATACCGAAACAACGCCGCAACTCTCGAAACGCGAGAAGACAGTCGCGCAAGGGCGACTATTAGACTTTGTTGTGAAAGCCGGAACACTTCGCTGGGATTACATCTCAGCCTCTCAAATCCCCGATGTCGAGTCTAAGTACCGGAGTAGGGGCCTGCTTGATTTTGCAGTAAGTCAAATGATTGACACTAGCGATGTGTTGATGCATATGACACTGTTGAATTTCTTTCGGGAACTGATTCAAGTCGATGCTCCTGGGCTCAATACTGCTTTTCCTAAGCATCAAGTATCGGCTTTTTCTTCTCGGCCTCTTGATTTTTTGATAGACAAAAGTCTACATCAAAGAGTCCTGAGTTTTTACCTTGACTTCTCTCAGCTAGATGCTGTTGATGTGGCATTTCTTGCCACTCCCATAATGGCTTATGTGGCACAATATGCACGGCTCTACCCAAACCATCTTCTGAAAAACCCACGTGATTTGCTTGACAAAATACTGTCTCGAATACATAAGTCTCTTGAAATTCCGTCTGCTCAGTGGGCGCATGGGCAGATACCACTAGGTGATCTCACAGTTCTAGGCTCTCTCCCACGGGTCTTGCTCGTCGAAGCTAGTAGGAAGTCTCTCAACCCGTTGCAAGCTGTTCCTTCGAATCCACCAAATAGAGACTGTTACAACACTTTGGCAAGGATTTTCCACGGTTCACCATCACCATCAGATACTCCAATCACTGTCAGTGATGCACCAACAGATGCATACAAGGAATCGGTTGCAGCACGCATACTTTACTTAACATATTTGAACACGCACGCTAGCCTATGGCAAAATGTGGTCACTGCTGCGGATATTGTCGCTATGCCGGACGTGGCTCTTGCTGCCATTGCATTAATCAGGGCGGTTGTTACTGCAAATTGGAAGACCCTGTCAACTGAGGACGCCCAGAAGGTATCCGCGCTACCATCTGAGGATGAGTTAAATCGACAAGCTGCTGCGGGGCCTGGAATGCTGCCAACATCTGGGTCATGGGCTGTGTTAACACCCCCAGCACTGACCACTGTGCTCCCTTACCTTTTCAAACCTCCTTTGTCGTATAGCAATTTTGTGGCTGGTGGTGCAGGAGATCCCGAAAGTGCGGTATGGAAATTGGCCACCGCTAAATACGATGTGCTTGTGGATCTCCATAGAATACTAAAGCTTTCCTCGGCTCAAGTTGAGGGCTTTGAAGACATTGTGAAAACCCTGGAGCAACGCATACGTGATGGCCCTCAGGGACCTGCAACGCAAGTTGGCAGCCGTGTTGAGGCGCTTGAGCTGTAGTTTTTACAGGTTAAATCGCTTCAGATGAATTACATGCATGGGACGGAGATAGATTTTGCATTCGCATTTACAGTCATGCCGTAAAAGATTATTTTCATTGAAAAGATTGCAAGGCCATCATCTATGGGTTCTGATTTGAGCGTAGCCTAAGGCTGTAAATCTTTCATCACCGCCCGCCTGAGATGCACACCTGCGTCGGTTCCCTCCTGGGTCACGCCACCGGGCACCTCTTTCTCACTTAGAATGAATGACGCATATTCATCACCTACTTTTCTTCGTTGTTGATATTTCATCAACTTCTGGCGCAGACCCGGTTACACTTTACACAAATACAGGGCATAGTTACTTGCCAATCACGGAAGCTCCGTCTTCAGATCCGCCCGAAGATTGACAGAATGGAGTTCGATGAAATGTTCATCAACATGATCGTTCAGAGGCTATGCATGGAACGGCAGGCATCCTGATGTACTCCATTCCGAGTTTCCAGGGATATATCTCTACAGACTTCTCTCAATCCAGGAGTATTTCTCCGTTTATCAATCACTCTCGTGGAAGGGCCATGAGGAATTTGGGACCCAATGTGCTTCACTCTGGTTTACTTGAGAGACCACCTTGTGTCCTTGGTATCTCAAAATCATTTTTCTATTTCGCATGGGAAGCCCTAGAGGCAGGGATGACCGAGCAAGAGTTTCTAAAGGCACTGTCTAAATTCTCTGGTTTGAGTAAGGGCGACATGGCGGCTTCCTTATTTTCAAAGCTAATGACACCCTCTCACATTTAAAAATTATTTGGCAATTCAAAAAAGCTGCTAAACCAGAGCTGGAGTAAATAAAAAATCTCAGAGAGCCGCATGTTTTCTGATATCAATTGGACGTAGCAGCCCTTTTGAGAGCATCTCACCCTATGCAATATGACTGCACGTGTAACAAAGGACGAGGCTCTTGACTCAGGCGAGATCCTGCCAGTCACAGATCTCGTGGTCATAGGATATGTACTGAATATCCAATAAAAGGAGTCATTTACCACTTTGGGGGCTTTGTATTTAGCACCATACCGCATTACATCCTCCATTATGAATTTAAAATGTTGTCCAACCTGTTGTTCGAAACTTTGTCCGGAGAAACTATAGGGTAAGGGTTACTCAATGTGGAGAACATTTTAACCCTAAATTGCACGTGCATGGGCGATCACGTGGATCATTCCTCTTAGTTCCCGCGCATCGTGGATAGCTTTTGAAAAATATGGATAAATAAAAACCAACCAAGGCTTTGGAGTAAAAAAAAAAGGCCAGCCAACGATGTCTCGTGCCGGTGCAAGAGGTGGTGCTAGAAAGCCGTTGCCTCCAGGCTCTGAATTCAACTGGCAAAAACTGCCAGGAGAGCTACCTGATAATGCCCCTACTCCTCTTTTCCCAGTATGTAATTTCCAACCCATCATCAATGACATCTCCAAGCAAGCATCGGCGCAATCTCACACTACTTTTCTACTTAGTCTTATGATATTCCCCAAGCCGAGAAGTTAGACAGACGCGAACGAGCCGGAGTTGACCGATATCTTGCGCATTGTGACCAATTCAAAAACGGGCCCTATTACGCCGTTATCAATGCCGCCAGCACGTCTGCAAAACGAGGTACCAAAGAGAGGGCCCAGTTTGACCCATTCCACGGCATGCCCTCATACAGCGCACGATATCAGAAGAGAAAGAGGACGGTGCCCAAGATGAGCGGTAGAAACTATCGTAAGTCGTCAAACTTTCTTCAACCACGTTTGTTGAGCTCCGGGAGAAGGAAGAACTGGCAACAACTTCTTTCTAACAAATTTCTGATGTCTCTATAACAGTCGTGCAATTTTTCTCCCGTGAACTGTGGCGCGTTGTAAAACCCGACTACAAACCAGATAGGCCAGACGGGCAAGCCAGCGGAATCCGCTGGGCCGGAATGAGGGCACAGTTTGAAGACGACGACGAAGACGACATTGACGAGGAGGACAAGGCTGTCAAGCGGCGGAAGGCTGGCGGCGGCGAGGAAGATGATCAGCAAGAGGACGAGAGAGATCTTGACGATGAGGGCGATAAAGAAGGAAGTGAGGAAGACGACGAATTGCAAGACGATGACTTCTCAGAGGATGATGATGAGATGGGTGGCGACTATAACGCAGAGCAATACTTTGATGCCGGTGACGATGAAGGCGATGGAGACGGATTTGGCGATGGCGGCGGCGGCGGCGGTGGTGGAGGAGACGACGATTTCTATTAAAACTGACTCGCGCTCTGTGTTCTATTCGACTTCTATAGAAAAGATACCCAAGCAATCCTATATAAATATCGGCGTTGTTGTGAACCTGGGGTTCGGTTGACCTAGTGCATGATGGGATGGTCAATATTAACAAGGCAAATAATTCGCCACCTAGTTAATTCAAGTCTGTTATCGAGCTGATCGTTCAACACTGTACTATCCCAAGTAGAACAATACGCGTGGAGCTGCTTCCTGATGGGTTGTCCGTTCTCCGACACCGGCCCGAGCAACATTCCATTCCTTCCTCCAGCTACTTTTTCACCCCGCCCATATAGGTACTACAACTACACAGACCTGCGTGGTACACAAGTAAACCTGCGATGCTGGAAGAATGAGTGCCGAATTTGAGAGAGCCAGAACAGCCCTCGTCTTGTACGGCTCTGAGACGGGAAACGCACAGGAGGTGGCCGAGGAATTGGGTCGCACCGCAGAACGGCTGCGATTCGTGACGCATGTCGGAGAATGCAACAGCGTCAAGGCAGTAAGTGCTGCACCCTTGGTATTCCATTATGGACTCAACAATGTATTGACAATCCATAAGGACTCATTGACCTCGTATTCGCTTGTGATTTTCGTAGTATCAACTACTGGTCAAGGCGATTTCCCGCTCAATGGACGTGCGTTTTGGAGAACCCTCCTGCTGAAAAGACTCCCAGCAACTTTTCTCAACGGCGTTCAATATACGCAATTCGGACTGGGCGATAGCTCTTATCCAAAGTATGTTCCTGTGGTCGATTCACTACGTTTATGAATCATATTAAGAATAATGACAGGTTCAATTGGGCTTCGCGTAAACTTCGTAGGCGCCTTGCTCAGCTCGGTGCCGCTGAGATTTATCCATGCGGAGAAGCCGACGAACAACATCCCGAAGGGTGAGTTTGCTATGGCCCTGAAATGCGTTTAGTTGACATAAAAAAGATTCTAAACAAATTGAACAGGCTTGAGGGAACCTTTTTGCCTTGGGCTACCAATCTGCGTAGGCATCTGTTGGAGCAATACCCCCTTCCAGCAGGCTTGCAACCTATACCAGACGACGTCCAGCTTCCACCAAAATGGATTCTGGAAGAGACGGCAGCGATCCCCGCGTCTTTCACACAACAAAATAAACAAGAGCGGGATTTGTTAGTGGCAGAAGATAGCGAGCCGCATTTATATCGCCTTGATTCTGATGAAAGGCCTATCCCGGATGCAATAATATCGACTCTGACACAGAATAAACGAGTAACCCCTAAAGGGCACTGGCAGGATGTCCGGCATATCTGTTTGACCACCTCTGAGACCGTACCATATTCACCCGGTGATATGATATCGATTACACCGAAGAATTTCTCTGTGGATGTCGATGAAATATTGACATTAATGAACTGGACCGACGTTGCTGACAAGCCAGTCTTGTTTGTCCCCGGTGTCTTACTACGAGATAAGGCCGGAGACGAACTTCCTTCACCTCCTATTCCATATCTTGTCACATCCGAGTCTTCACCCACAACTCTTCGCACCCTTCTCACTGAATACCTCGACATCCGTGCTATTCCACGGCGCTCGTTCTTTGCCAATATTGCCCACTATACGTCCGATGAGCAGCACAAAGAACGACTGCTCGAATTTACTAATCCGGAATTTATCGACGAACTTTGGGATTACACCACGCGTCCACGTCGAAGCATTCTGGAGGTGCTACATGACTTTGATACTGTGAAGATTCCCTGGCAACATGCCGCGTCTGTTCTTCCGGTAATTCGCGGCCGACAGTTCAGCATCGCTAGTGGTGGCGAACTCAAACGCATCCCAAACCAGACCAATGGAACGAAGTTTGAACTTCTCATTGCAATTGTCAAGTATAAAACTATTCTCAAGAAAATCCGAGAAGGCGTCTGCACTCGCTATCTCTCAGTCTTAAGACCGGGGAGCACTTTGAAAGTGCAGCTGCAGCGTGGAGGGCTCAATCCGACATTAAAGCAACTCGTGGGCCCTTCGGTTATGGTTGGACCGGGTACCGGCCTAGCACCCCTACGAGCGATGGTTTGGGAAAAGGCAGCACTAATAAAAGCTTCTCGCGAGGCCCAAGTAGAGAATCCCTTGCCCGTCATTGGCCAGACTCTGTTACTCTTCGGTGGCCGAAATCGTGCCGCTGATTACTTCTTTGAGAGCGAATGGGAACACTTTGAGAAAGAAGGACTGTTAGATCTCCGAGTGTTGACGGCCTTCTCACGCGACCAGCAACAGAAAGTATATGTACAGGACCGGATACGAGAACATGCCGACGTGATTTTTAAATCGTTACATGAAGAGGCCGGGTCCGTTTTCATTTGTGGATCATCCGGGCGAATGCCGCAGGCAGTCCGTGAGGCACTAATTGAATGCTTTCAAAATCCAAACGCATCTGCGACTGCCACAGATGCTTACACTCGTGAACAAGCCGAGCACTTTCTTTTGGAAATGGAAAAAACCGGGAGCTATAAACAGGAGACCTGGTGAGAAAAGGAGATCTAGCTCATGGATATCTAGTGCTGTTGGTAGAGATAAGCACCCTAGACGTCGCCGTTGCGTCAAGAGTCTTCGTTCTCTGAAAAGAAGACATCTCATTCGGCACTTGCATGTTTATAACATTCAAACTGCTAGAGCTGTTTGGTATCCGCCCAGCAACGCCATTAACATACAAATGCGACTTCCCGAGGTGCATTAACTTCAAGAACAGCTTGACAAAGACAACACCACGAGAAGAAACTATACTTTCTCATTTGCATGACAAATTTGTCATGCATCAAAGTGTGACACCCTTAGCCTAAGGTCGTGAAATGACCTGACGAGAAAAAGAAAAGCCTACCCAACAGAATTCAAGTGAAACCCCCACACACTTTAGCCTGTACATGCTATAACCACTCGTGTCAAGCAAGTTCCATGAGAAATTCTTGGGGCATCAACAAGGGTAAACTCATTTCGGTTGGCTAACTGAGACTGTCGTTCAGCTGCAATCTTATTCGAGCGGCAATCTGTCATTCCGGTTACTTTCTCGGGCAACTGTTCTACATGTGCTTGCTTCCCTGCAGAGTATTCCGACTTCTGAATACCTCTACCATATTACCATGGGTTATTCAACAGCATATGCAAAGACAATGTTACCAACCAATAGCAGGCATTTAAATCGGATAATTGGGAATACAGCTTGTATATAGTCCAAATTTAAATCCATGATGCATCTTCGGCCGAATCGAAGACTGACCGGACAATATGCCTCGCCCCTTTTCTTTTTCTCTATCCGGATACGAAATAAGGCTTATACTATTACTTGCAAAAACGTTTTTTTTCCCTTCATACCTCATAAGTATGTGCTTCTAAATCCCCAAGTTGGCTTCCATTATCAACTCTCTACATTGGCTGTTCTATCAAAATATGCAGACCCAGCCATTATCGCTTCTTCAAATCGTCCTATCCGTTTGTGATTCCAATATTGACTATGGGGCTTTAAGTAACAGGGGCATGAATACTCGAGACACAAAAATTAGATGAGACGAAGCTCAATGTTTGGTCGTACAACATCATGTTGGTACTTTCCATTACAAAGTCTATTGAATCCCCGTGGCACCTATGCCTCTAGGCATACATCGGGGGCCAATAGAAATATGACTGGATATCTGAAAGAGTACGGATTTTCTGAAGGTCCCCGGTTGCCTATAAACCACCGCAGGAATTTATAAGTCTCCTACTCTGGTCTATACAAATTAGAGCGGTGGCAGCGCTTGGACGTGCCTCAAAATGTTCACGTTTCTTATTCTCGAGCTGCATTATTTTTTACTTTTATTTTTTCTCCAGCTTTCCTGCTCTCTTTACCCCTTGAATCTATAACTAACCTGTAATAGATAATTGTAAACACATTGTATGACGCCATTTACCGCTTCTTGGGATCTGGCATGGATAGCTAGCGACACGACACCATCCAGCATGTAGTTACCCTGCATGCGCAGGAACTGAACGAATACCCCGAATGAGCTTGCGATTACAAATTAATGCCATCGCACACTTGGCAGTCAAGATTTCAAGATTGTGTACCAGCATTTTTACTGGTGCAAGCATTCTCACATAATTCTGTTCTGACGCAATGCTCTCCGAACCATTATGGCCTACATGTAAACACACCAAACAATTCTCATTACAATTCGGTCATTATTCAGATTAAAGTCCCCTCTTCTCGAAATGAGGGCACATTGTGTTTCGTTATTTCCAGATGGATCTATAGATGATCGCCTTCGGAATATTACAAGTTTTCTTCAAACTCGCGCATAGACCTGGGTGAACCCCTTTGCTCACTGGCTAAATTGTATAAAACTTTTGCCGCATATTTTCTATTGAGCAGGGGTTTCTCTATACTTGAGTCAACTCAGATACCCAGGTCAAACAACTAAATTACAAGACATAGGGACATATCAATCAATGTCTCTCTGATAGCACTGTGGTCTAGCCAGATCTATTGGTTTCATGAGACTCGAAGCTTTTGATGTCGTGAGGAAGCCCCTTGTTATGACTTGGTTGTAGTGGTTCTTTTTGTATATCATGAGAGCCATTCAACTGTCTGTCCCCTTTGGATATAACTACTGTCGTTGAACGCATTCGTCTAATAGATATTTTCCCGGATCAGAAGAAGGAGCTACCTAAAAGAGTTTTGCGATATGAGTCGGTCCTTCTCATTGTGCAGATGGCTTCCACTTCTTTTGTTGACTGCACCACTCGCTACAGCTCTGCCCTACACGCCAGATCAAGTAGGCTTCAACCTTAACGAAAACGACACTACCGCCGACCCCCTTGAATACTGGGGACAATGGAAAGCTCACGAGTATTACCCATCTCCAATTAATTGACGGATGCCTTTCTATACAGTGTTCCTCGACAGGTTTGCAAATGGCGACCCAGCGAATGATGATGCCAATGGAACTCAATGGGAGCATGACATACTGTTCAATCAACTATGGAATGGAGACGATGTTCTTGGTTTAATGGATAGTTTTGACTATTTGCAAGGCATGTGAATAAAGGTACTCTGCAGATCTCGTATTGATATTGTTTGCGGGTATTGACCTGCGCTGCAAGGGCTGTACTTGGCCGGTATGCCGCATATCAATCAGCCTTGGGCTGCTGATGGCTACTCGCCGTTGGATCTGACACTGCTGGACCATCATCTCGGTTCTATCGACGATTGGCGCTCTATGATTTCGGAGGCACATAGACGAGGAATGTATGTCGTTCTAGAAAATACTATGGCGACGTAAGTCTAAATTTTCGCAAAGTGTCGCATTCTTGATGCAAAGAACACTCACTGTCAACAGGATGGGCGATCTGATAGGCTTTGAAGGCTACTTGAATACCTCTGCGCCCTTCAATCCGTACGAATATGATCATGTTTGGAAAACGTCACGTCGTTATCATGACTTCCAACCTGGGGATGAGTGGCTAGATGAGTGCAAATGGGAATACCCCAGATTCTGGGACGACTTCGGTCAAGGTCTAACAGAACCCACCCTAGTTCGTGGTTGTCGGGATAGTGAATTCGACCAGGTACTGCTGATCTCCATATTCGTAACTTCACTGACAGATGATGGCAACTGACCGCAATAGTATGGCGAGGTTTCTTCCTTTGGTAACTATCCCGAGTGGGAGCGTCAAATCACAAAGTTCGCCGTTCAGGATCGCCTTCGTGAATGGCGACCGGATGTGAGACAAAAACTGGGGCACTTCTCCTGCATCACCATAGCGATGCTAGATATTGATGGTTTTCGTATCGACAAGGCCCTGCAAGTCACTCTTGACGCGCAAGGAGACTGGTCGGACTCCGTACGCCAATGTGCCCGTCGGTTCAACAAGGAAAACTTCTTCATACCGGGGGAGATAGTGTCCGGAAACGCATTCGGTGCTCTCTACATTGGCCGGGGTCAACAGACCAACCAGACCATCAATAAAATGACGGAGGTAGTTATGCTGACAAATGTCTCCAGTCCTGGTCTTTACCTACGTCCGGCAAATAAAGTAGCGTTGGATGCCGCTGTCTTTCAATATACAGTGTACAGAGCGCTCGCCAGATTCTTAGGGTAATTATTTCTTATCACAGTTTGAAGATATTTCTGACTGACCCCTTTTTGTACAGAATGGATGGCAATTTCGAAGCCGAAGGTGATCCGCCAGTCAATTTTGTGGATTTGTGGAATGCTTTAGTCCAAACAAATGATATGGTCAACACAAATACTGGCCATTTTGACCCCCGTCATCTCTATGGATCCTCTAATCAAGACGTTTTCCGCTGGCCTTCAATCACACATGGAATAGAAAGACAAGCCCTCGCGTTATATATTGTATCCCTTTTATTCCCGGGGATGCCGGCGCTTGTATGGGGCGAGGAACAGGCCTTTTATATCCTTGATAACATGAATGCGAATTACGGTAAGATGTGACAGTCCTAAATATACATAGGTTATTGATGAATTTATAGTATTTAGTCGTTCTCCTATGACCTCTTCATTGGCATGGCAACTACATGGTTGTTATAAAATTGGTTCAAGCATATATCATGATTTCCCAGCTGACAGCACTCTACGTGGTTGTATGGATGACAGTGTCAGCCTTGACCACCGTGATCCCACGCACCCAATTCGTGGGCTTGTGAAAACGATGTTTGAGATGCGTCAGAACTACCCTGTTCTTAATGACGGGTACTATTTGGAGCAACTCTCAAACATGACGCACAACATATACCTGCCTGGCAGTAATGGCACACGCACTGAGACTGGCCTGTGGAGCATACTACGCTCGCGTTATGTAGCTACTCAGGACTTCACAGGAGCGGTACAGGACAATCAGAGTATATGGCTGGTTTATCACAACGACAATAAAACGGTAGACTACCAATTCGATTGCTCTGATGAGAATGAAGCATTGGTCTCTCCGTTCGACGAGGGTACAACAGTGAAGAATCTCTTTCATCCTTTTGAAGAACACACTCTCCATTCGAGTATCCACAAATTAGGGTAAGATTATACCGTCAACATCGACGGACGAGCCAAAGTCCCACTAAAAGTTTCTTAGACTAGAAGATTCGACGAGGTTTAATGGCTGTTTAACAAACATGACGCTTCCTGCCTACGGTTTCAAGGTATTCGTTCCCAAAGCGGCGTTTATGGCTCCCTCGCCCTTCATTACCAAGTTTGAACCGGGGCATGACGCGCGGATACCATCTACGACGACAATAGGCGAACGACTCCCAATCCGTTTTCAGTTCTCGGAGGAAATGGATTGCAATAGTATTACCAACGGAATTTCGGTAAATTCAACTGCGATGAATGGGAAAATCGCCCAGTTTGACAAGGATTCCATTTCCTGTCAGCCAGTTTCGACGAGCCAACGCGCTGCTTATACGGGTACTCCCGTGGGTGCCTTCAACTACTCCATTGAGCTGGAAAATGTGTTCCATGGTGTTCATGAGATAATCTTGAACAACGTCAGCAACAGTGCCCGGAATGGTAGTACCAATGTAAAAATTATGTAGCCTACTCTGTTCCAGAATAACTGCTAACCAGTGAGTAGTCTGTTGATCACTTCATCATACGCATAGGATCAATGGAAAACCCTATGGTATGGCCGAATCAAGCAAACTACAGCCGAAGTCTCTTACATGCTAACGCCTTAAATAACGGAACACTCTAGGTGTCTCACAAGGCGCCAGGGGCCGATAAATGGCGCTACTCATTGGACTTCGGAATGACATATAGCCCCTGGATGCCTTATACAAGCGCGAATATCTCTATTCCTCCAAAAGTATGGGTAGGAACCAAGTTGCAGGCCTGGGATGGTGAACATATAACTGTGCAGTACTGGAACAAAGTAACTGGCAGCAGCAACCATTACCAACAAGGGGAGCTAGATTGGAAATATACACCGCCGCGACGCTTTCCTCACTTTTGGGTTCAGGGAGACTTTAACCAGTATGGGTACGATTCCGGATACCGAAGCGAGATGCATCTCAGCAACATCACTGGTTACTGGGAGTACAATCTCATGACCGAATGGCCTACTTAAATGTCTCTGAATGCCTGGGGCATAGATGAAGATGGCCGGCCCGACATAACACAAGTCTTTGGGGACATTGATGGCGATATGATCTTAGATCGCATCCCCCCTATCTCGCTTATCAAAAACGTCATTAACGTGACTGAACCTCCCCCATGGCCGTTCCTATCGTGGAGACTATCGAGTGAAATGCATCGTTGTCGGTGATGCACAGCGCAAATGGCCACCACACGGATGCGAACTGACGGATTACAATATAACCGACTGCTCTCACCTCTCTGTTGACAATGGAAAAAGGTTTGTGAACATTTTGGGGAGGAATATCTTTCGACTGCCTCTATCAAAAACTTCTGCTCAGAGCAGAGCATTGGACGCGGATGCCGGTGATTTACGTAGAACTGTGCTCATTGCTACAATGGAGTATGATATTGAGGATTGGGACATCAAAATTAAGATAGGAGGCCTGGGTGTTATGGCTCAGCTGATGGGCGCAAATCTACGCCATCAAAATCTTATATGGGTAGTTCCCTGTGTCGGGGGTATTGACTACCCTCTTGACCAGGTGGCGGAGCCCATGAGGATAACGGTCTTGGATCAGACATTCTTGGTTCACGTCCAGTACCACTATTTCCGAAATATTACCTACGTCCTTCTAGACGCACCAATCTTTAGGGCTCAGACCAAGTCCCAGCCTTATCCAGCTCGCATGGACGATCTTGATTCTGCGATCTATTATTCTGCCTGGAACTCTTGTATTGCAGAGGCGTTGCAGCGATTTCCAGTCGATATTTACCATATAAACGACTACCAAGGTGCAGTTGCACAATTGCATTTACTCCCTAAAACCATCTCGTGCTGCTTGTCCCTCCACAACTCAGAGTTCCAAGGACTTTGGCCCATGAGAACTTTCCAGGAGTGCGAAGAGATTTCTCTGATATTTAATTTGGATCCATCTATTGTCAAACAGCATGTGCAATTTGGGGATGTGTTCAATCTGCTACACGCAGGAGCTACTTATTTACGGATTCACCAAAACGGCTTCGGTGCGGTAGGGGTGTCAAGGAAATATGGGAAAAGATCTTGGGCAAGATATCCCATATTCTGGGGCCTGAAAGAGATTGGTTCATTGCCTAATCCTGATCCATCCGATACCGAGGACTGGAATCAAGATATACAAATCGGGGAAGCGCATGTTGACCCAGTGTTTGAAGCGGCTCGATCAGATATGAAAAGACAGGCTCAAATCTGGGCTGGGCTAGAGCAGAGCCCGGACGCAGAACTTTTTGTATTCGTTGGAAGATGGTCGATGCAGAAAGGAATTGACCTCATGGCCGATGTATTCCCTTCTGTCCCGGAGAATTATCCTAAAACACAACTTATCTGCGTCGGCCCTGTGATCGATCTATATGGCCGATTTGCAGCCATCAAGTTGAGTAGAACGGCGGACCTATATCCGGGGAGAGTGTTTTCAAACCCCCAATTCACTGTTTTGCCGCCTTGCATCTTCAGCGGTGCTGACTTCGGGTTGATACCGTCACGAGATGAGCCATTTGGGCTTGTAGCAGTGGAGTTTGGAAGGAAAGGCACTCTTGGAGTTGGATCTAGGTAAGTATTACGCACACTATCGAATCCCATTACCGCGTGTTACCTAACTGATACTTCGACAACAGAGTTGGTGGCTTAGGACAAATGCCCGGTTGGTGGTATACCATGTAAGCCTCGAGCTCTATATCGATTTCTCCTGGCTAGGCATGAACTTAACGATCATAGTGAATCTATGACATCGAAGCATCTCAATGGCCAATTTAAACAGGCCATATATGAGGCATTGCATTCCAATCCATCAGACCGAGCTATCATGCGTGCCTGGTCCAGAAGACAACGTTTCCCCGTGGCACACTGGGTTGAAAACTTAGAAACTCTGCATGTATCAGCAATTGTCAAACACGACAAGCATTCAAAGCGAGGGGACCATTGCAAAACCATCTCATCAAGACGCATGAGTTTCTCAACCATGAGCAGAGCCAGCACACAAAAAATTGCACAGCCAGCTGAATTTTCAACACATTTATATACTCACAACGGGCCCGCTCACAATATACCCGAGCTTCATAGGCGTGGACGGTCCCAATCCATGAGTTTGCTCAATGTTGAACGTGGATATTCATCAGCTGAGGAGGGCAGTTACTCCTCTGTTGATGGACACACAAATTCAGACACCCAGAGACCCCGTCATGCGCCGCGTTCCATTTCATCAGGAACATACACATACCGTGAAATGTCGCCGACGCCGCCTATCACCAGACGGAGTGGAAATGAGTCTTTCAGAAAAAGCACGTCATTTAGCTTGGATACTAACGCGCAAAATGCATTTAGTTTGAACGATCAAACCCGTACAGTGTCTGAAGATGTCACAAGTCACCTTTCATTGCGTGAGCAAAATCGAAATTCATCAAGCTTGAGTCTTTTTTTGAGCGTCGAAAATATCATTCGTGAGGACCAAACGTTCAATTTACAGGAGGTCAAGCCGTTCTTTACAGATTCCTCTGGGGAATATTCTCAAAAATTTGAGAAGCGACTTGTTCATTGTTCATCTGAACGGGAAAAATTATGATGACCAACTTTGCATCGAAAGATATCTATCCAAAAGCGAAAAGGAGTGGTTTCGAAAATACCACGATTTGAAGCTCGGGCGAAGCCCCAATCGTGCAACATCTTCTGTTGCTTCGTTGGTTCTCGCTAATAGAGCATCATTTAATGAGGATACTGATGGCGGGAGCACGCCAACTGTCCTGGGAAGTCCCGTAGTAGAAGCTACTTCTGCAGAGGTAGAAGAAGAGCTGAAACTTCCCCAAGACTACTTTCCACCTTCCGGTCTGAAAAAGATCATGCTGTATCATATTGGCGATTGGCCGATTTACTCAATATTCCTCGCATTTGTGAGTCATACAAGGCTTCATCCTACCTAGGCCATGACTTGATAGAACGAACGTGCTGCTAATTCTTCTATTTGCAGGGTCAAATCCTGGCGGCCAATTCCTACCAAATAACTCTTCTGAATGGAGAAGTGGGTGAACCTGCCGAAAAGCTATACCTTATTGCAACCATCTATCTTGTTTTCTCGGTCGTATGGTGGATTGTCTATCGTTCATTGAGGTCGATTTTCGTCTTATCTGTTCCATTTCTAGTAAGAAAGCCTTGATGACATGGTGAACATTGAATTGACCTCTTATCCTAGCTCTACGGGATAGCTTTTGCTTTTATCGGTATTTCGCCTTCTGTGTCTGGGGCAACTGGGCGGTTGTGGGTGCACAATGTCGCTACTGGGCTCTACGCTGCTGCGTCTTCTAGCGGATCAATATACTTTGCGCTCAATTTTGGAGATGAAGGTCAACTCATTCTCTTTTCTCAGATTGTAACAAGGAAACTAACGTCAACATATCTTCTAGGCAACGCTTCAATTGGATCTTGGGTATACCGAGCCTGCGTCATCCAAGGAACCCAGCAGATCTATGTTTCATTCCTGTGGTACTGGGGTAGTATGCTGGCTGCTGCTTCCCAAGCAGAGCATACCAGGACCAGTTTAGCAAATTACCAGCCTAGACTTCTTATTATTGGTATTGGCCTGGGAATTGCAGCTATTCTATGGATAGTAGGCATAAATTCCTTTTCCTAGGGCTACCTGACTACTACGGCCAGTCACCGGGCAAAGTCCCTGCATTCTACAAGTCGCTTCCACGCCGAAAAAAAGTTCTCGTACGTTCTCTCGCTTTCCTTTGCCAATCCTTTTAGATAGAAATTTGCCACTGACGATTTGCATGTATAGTGGTTCTTCTACGCCGTCTTCATCCAAAACTACTGGTTATCAGCACCATACGGCCGAAACTGGCTCTACCTGTGGTCTAGCAAACACACACACGCATGGCAGATTACAATCCTGATTTTGGTTTTCTTCGTCGTCATCTGGGCACTCGCCCTCTGGATACTGGGTATCTTGTCGAAGCGACATGCCTGGTTTGTGCCGATTTTCGCGATCGGTCTTGGTGCGCCAAGGTGGTGTCAGATGCTTTGGTCAACGTCGAATATAGGGTCGTATGTGCCTTGGGCTGGGGGTTCTGTGGCTAGTACGCTTCTAGGACGGGGTCTTTGGCTATGGCTAGGTGTACTAGATGCGTTGCAAGGCGTGGGTGAGTTTCTACTTCCACATCTGTGTGAGAGTTGATAGAATTGGTTTGGTTGATTGTTGATTGATAGGTTTTGGCATGATCCTTTTTAATACCCTCACCCGCTTCCACATTGCATTCACTTTGCTCGCTGCGCAGGTTATAGGATCCATCAGCACGATTCTCGCTCGCGCTACAGCACCTGACAAGATTGGGCCGGGCGACGTTTTCCCTGATTTCTCGGCGGGGCTTCACGATGCCCTCTCAAAGGCGGACTTTTGGGTCTGCTTGTCGTTTCTGTTATCGGTGAATGTGCTCTGCTTCTTCTTTTCTCGCAAGGAGCAATTGCAGAAGCCTTGATATGTAAGACGCTAGCATATCCATCCTGCAGACTTTCTTTCTCTCTTAGTCTCTTATGTTGGTATTTCTTTGGAAACTGTTATTCTTCGACCTTCCTCAATTATTGTTTATTTATCGCGAAACTCAATAATATCTCTGATGTCTCCGATAATTGCCTAATATCTGATTCTCTTAACCCCTTTTAATTCAGTTTACTCTCTGCCTTTTCTTAAAGAACTACTTAGGTAGCTAGAGAAAAAGATATCCAAGATAATTAAAATCTTTCAAATTTTGTCTGTCAATAATACATCTGATCTGATTTGCAAAATTCTGCATGCGTGAATTTCAAATAAGGAAGATTTAGAAAAGACAAGCTACTAGTAGTATGCAAATCAGTTTCTCCAAAGAAAGGTACAAGAAAAACACCGTGTCGGCTAAGTCTTTGGTAAAAAAACTGTGCGGACCCATGGTTTCATCGAAATTTGACACGAGTAGTCGTAAAAGAGACAATAAAATAGAAGAGAAATTAAGACCTAGACATGCATCGCTAAGAGAAAAATCAGGGGGCACGATCAAAGATAGTTCTTAGGGCCCCTCCCCCATACATACTCCATCCCTATCCATACACATCCGGAAGCGCGTATATAAACGAACGCCGTATCCTATGATCAAACGGAAAGATTCAAATAACTTGAAGAGAGTATTATGGCACAAGTAACAGTCGAAACAGAAAAATCACAAAGGTGGCGTTGGCAGAGCATTTCGAATCGTCAATGAAACATTGGTTTGATCACATTAGATCTTCGAAGCTGTAAGCCATCTTTTCACTCGTCATCACTGGCTGCGCCGACATTTGCTACTCCTGAGTTGTCCCGATTGCTGTTGAATGTAAGTTTTATCTTGGGCTGACCGGACGGCGTATCAGCACTATCAAAAGCATCTGTCGTGGAGACGCCACCTGCAGCCTCGTCGTCTCCTTCAAAGTTGGCGAACTGAGGATATTCTGCCGTGTGCTTTTTCAATTCTGCCAGACATGTGCTCTGCAAAACGTTAGAAATTGAAAAAATCTTTAATGATGTGCTCGGACAAGTTAACCCACCTCGATTTGGTTTGCATCTGCGAACAAAACACTCGTGTCTTCATTGTATGTCCTGGCATTTTGGCACAGAAGTCCGATATCAGCCCTGAACTCTCGAGTGCTTTGATATTCTTCTCGGTTGATCTTCTTCTTTATCATATCCATAGCGATGGGATTTTGGATGATCATGTAATAATCGGGATAGTGTATCTTGGGTGGCGGCTTCATGAATGGTTCTATAATGGATCTTGACATGGGCTCGTCATCGCTGTCTTCCTCGTCAGGTGGAAGCTCTTGCTCGAGATCAATCAATGTCTGGTAGACATTGTTCAAAATCCCCTGCAGGGCTGCGCGATCACCGCTACTGAGAGTATCGACAACTTTTGGAGGCTTTCCCCTCTTCCGCTTGGTAGCGGGTGTATCGTCAGCGATATCGTCCGCTTTCCGTTTACCTTGAGGTCCCTTGCGACGCCTTTTGATTTGAGGAGTTTCAGAACTCTCACGAGATGGCTCGGGTGATGATTCGGCGCCAGTTCCTCTGCGACCTCGTTTTTCCTTATTGGCACGCATTCGCTCGACTTTCGCCTCTTTGCGGGCGATGGCGTCTTCAATAGTATCGTCATCAGCATCAAGTGCCATGAGCCACTGATCCTCAGTGAGACCATCATCATAACGTGTGACCTTTCGTTCACGGGCTCCACGTCCGGCGACTTCTTCAACTTCAGTCTTACTGACCGGAACATCTTCCGCAAGATAAATATCGGGCAATTCATCTTCACCCATCAGCCGTGGGTACTGATGACCAGGACCATAATGATCTGTCTTGGCACGTTCTTGGTCGATCTTCTGGAAGACTGCTAGCTCGTCTTCAGAGCGAGCCATGATCACGTTCAAGTCATCGTCATCCATTATTTCATCTTGATCGCCGCCAATCTGGTCACCAGCTTCAGCGCTTTCTAAAAGAGTCCTGAGAAGAGCCTCTCGTTCCTCGTTTGTTGACTTGTTATCGAACTTTCCAGCCTGAATAACTTTACCATCCATGTCAAGCTTGAACTGGGCTCGTCCCAAAATCTTTTCTTCGACCGAATTTGACGTAATCAATCGAAGAATTCGGACTTCGTTCTTCTGACCGATACGGTGAGCACGATCCTGGGCTTGCAGATCTTGATGGGGATTCCAATCTGAATCGTAGATAATGACAGTATCGGCAGTCTGCAAGTTGAGACCTAGACCACCGGCACGCGTTGAAAGCAGAAAGCAAAAGTAATCTGAATTGGGATCATTGAACAGTTTCAGTAGATCGGAACGGTCGTCAGATTTCGTCGAACCATCAAGACGCAGATACTTGAGACCACGGAAGCGGAGGAAGTCTTCCATGATATTCATGATTTGTGTCATCTGGAAGAAGAGCAAGACTCGATGGCCAGTGGCCTTGAACTTAGGCAATACACGGTCAAGCAGTTCAAACTTTCCCGCAGTACGCCAAATGAGATCATTGGTGCCTCGGGTTGGATTCATTTGATCTTCGACAGGTTCAAAGACAAAAGGATGGTTACACAACTTCCGCATTTGCATGAGCATGTTGCTTAGACCGCGCATACCAATTTTTCCTCCCTTGCCGTCGCTGACGACCATCTTGTTGGACGTGAGAAGTTGTTTGTAAAGCTTGGCCTGCAAAGCCGAAGAACGGCACTTGATGACACGCTCTTGCTTGTCAGGAAGATCTTTTTCGACATCCTTCTTCAGGCGTCTTAGCAAGAAAGGTCGGAGGACCTTATGAAGGCGACGGATCACGAGCAGCTGTTCTTCTTCGGTCAAGTCTATTCGGTCTTGGCTACCGGTATTGGCAAAAGGCGTATTGAACCACTCATCGAATGACTTAACAGACTTGAAAATGCTTGGCAGAACGAAGTTCAACAAGGCCCACAATTCTGGAAGGTTATTTTGTAGAGGAGTACCTGTCAGGATAAGACGGTAACGAGTGTTATAGTATTGGGTCAAGGTGCTGCTCAATTTAGACTGGGCGTTCTTCATACGATGACCTTCATCAACAATCATGTGCTGCCATTTGATTTTGCTCAACAGGGGACGATCCTTGATAATGTATTCATAAGTGGTGAGGAGAACCTGGAATTGACCGTAGCGAATAGTCTGTTGGTGCTGCTTTCGCACAGTAGGCGGGCCTTTATAGACAACCTTCGTTACCGATGGTGCCCATTTGTCGAACTCTAGGTTCCAGTTTGTGAGTGTAGACAGAGGAACAATGACAAGGAAAGGGCCGTTGTTCTTCTTGATTTCGATCAAGTAAGTAAGCAAACTGATCGTTTGAATGGTCTTTCCGAGACCCATCTCATCAGCGAGAATACCGTTGAGGTTGTTGTTATACAGTGAAATCATCCATTGTAAGCCCTTCAATTGGTACTCTTTCAGAGTTCCACCAACCAAGATAGTCGGCTGCACTGTGACTTCCTCCTTGATGCGGTGAGCCACAGCGTAGTAGTCAATTTTACGACCGCCGCCCTCTTCATCTGTGTCGTACTCCTCTTCTTCCTCTTCTTCTTCAAACTGAGTATCGCCTCCATATCGTTCCGCATGGCTGCGCTGTTGTTCTTTCACTGAGGAAGCTAGCTGATTTAAGAAGCCATCGGTCTGTTTCAGCAAATGAGAAATACGAGAATCCTTTGCCTGGCCCAAGAGCTTAAGATAAGTCTCTTCATCGTTGGCCTTAAGAGCTTGTAGACGTTGCTTCGCAGTACGTTCCACACGTTTCTGCTCTTCTCGCTCCATGTGCTGATGCTGCTGGAGCATTGCGCGACCCAATTTCTGCATGCGAGCACGCTGTTGAGCGCCAGCTTGCAGTACTTCTTGACTGTGCACCAGAATTGCTTGAATCTTTTCGCCCTGTTTCTGCTTATCGCGGTTCTCCCTGGCGTCACGTTGTTGTTTCTCTAGTTTCTCTGTAATACGTGCTTCACGTAACGTCTGTTTCTTCATTCGACGATGGGCAGAGCGGTTTCCAGTCATTCCAAGATTGTCAAAATGGAACATTTCCTGCTGAATCTGTTGGCGAAATTTACGCTGTTTTGGTAGAAGATGAAGCATCTTGTATTCAATCAAAGCCTTCAGTTTCAACGAATCATCAGGAGCCGCGAGCTCACTCCGACTAGTATCCCAAACTCCAAGATTCGCAGGAAGCTTTGCAAGCTCGGCTTTCCGAGCGGTAATCTTATTGTAAATGAGCAACTCCCTGTCTTCGCGAACTTGTTCCAGATCAACACCTGTAGGGAAGATGCTCGGAATGCGAGGCCGGTTCGCCCTGATCGCATGGTCGGAATAGCCAATTGTTGTGGACAGCAGTTCGTAAGGCGATTGAAGCTTCTCATAGAAGTTACTGAGTTGTGCTTCCTTTTCGGCAGTGTCAACTGGCTTGTCACCTTGAGCATCCGTGGCGGCTTCAATAACAGACTCTGCGGCGGCCACGTTGTTAACAGGAGTAGTCGTTTGACTCTTTATTTGACCGAATAGCTGCTTCTGAAGAGGCAGTGGAACCGGGCTGTTCTTGGCAAGTAGTTTGAAAGCCGCAATTTGATTTCGAAGGATATTCAGCTGTTCGATTGAAAAGCTTCCGGCCGGTGCTGGCACCTTCCTTGCAGCACCAGGGAGCGCATTTTGAGCGGAAGAAGGTTGGCCCCCAGTAGCAACGGAGCTTGGACCTTGGAATCCATTAGGCGCAGATGGTACCGAGCCAGAGCGACCTAAACAACAAAAACAAAAAAAAAAAAAAAATTAGTCACATAATCAGCGTGGGATAAAACAGATCGCGTACCATTTGCACCATTAACAATTCCATCGGCATTGTTCCCGTTGGCTTGTTGCTGCAATTGCTGTTGTCGCTGTAGCTGCTGCTGTTGAAGCCGCTGCTTAGCGAACGCCTGCTGCTTTTGTACGGCGGAAAGGATGTTATGCGCCTTGATATATTCGGGATCATCATGCCGGACGCCAGAATTCTGCATTTCGCGGTATTTCTGAGAAAAAGTTAGTCAAGATCACCAAAGGAGGGCATCCTGGAAATATTCACCTGGTAGACCTCCTGCAAACGAGCAGGCGTTAGGTCCGAGGGCAAGCCCATGTTAGCATTGGCATTGGCATTCCCCATGTTATTGGGGACTTGTTGGATGGAGGCCATCGTGCTGTTGAGCCCCTTCCGAAAGAAGGGTATTTATTTTTCACGTCGGCGACAGAGCACGGCGAAGGGGGGGGGGGAGAGGGGAGGGGGGCACTATTCTGCTGAGAGGGAATAAAAAACGCGTCGAATAATGGACAGGCAGGGTCAAAAAGCGCAAGTCGCAATTGCGAAATGGGTTGCGCGGGTGCGAGGAGATGTGAAATGATGAAATGCGCCCACTAGCGACGCCTGAGCCTGATGGCGGGAGGGAGCCCTTCTTAGGAGGCCAGAAGGGAAAAAAGGCCAGCAGCCAGCAAAAGCCGGCGAGATTAACGATGGCAGTCGGGCCACAGGGCCCCGAATGCAATGAAAATCGCGTTGGGAGGGCGTCTAGAGCCTTGGGCGGATAAAAATGGTGATGGATGGGATACGACGCGACGGAGTTGGTGGTCGGGGGTCCTGGCTTCGCTCGCAGCACGAAGGGAAACCGGGGAGGGCGAAGATTTGCCAGCAAAGGCAGCCCGCCCGCCACGTGACTGCGCCGCTAGAGCTGGCCGCGCTAGTCCGGATGGGGCAGGGCCGTCTGTCATGTGATACGTGCGGCGCTATTGGCCTAGCCGATTGGCGAGTGGCATTTACTCCCGAGTCTAGAAAACCTAAGTATAGATGCGCAGAACAGAAAACATTCATTTATGGATATTGAGCTTTTAACAATCACATCACACTGTAGGACATATGGCCAGGTCCCACAAAACAACGCAACGACAGTCAACGAAGCCATGAGGTAGGTCCGACGTGGTGCCAGCCGTGGACCCATGCAAAGAAAATAGGCGGATACAAATACATGATGAGAAAATAACATGACGCATGCAACATTCGATCGTCCAAGTAATGCATTCTACGCCCCAATCAGGTTGCGCTTGGCTGGCGGTGGAGGGGGAGGCGGTCTTGGTTTGGTCGCTCTCGATGGCGGAGGGGGTGGCGGTCCCTTCTTTATACCAGGAGTAGTGGTGTTCAACGTTGACGAACTGGGGGTGCGCGAGAAATAGCTACCTGGCGATGTGCCAGAGGTCTCTGATCTGTCATCGTACGGGCTTACATTTCCATATGAAGAGCTGTCGTGGTAGTCTTCATAGATCTTGCTGACTGGCCTCAAAGACGTTCTGGTCGGGCGAATTGCAAGGTCAGTCTGGGCTCGTTGCGGAGAGGAGACATCGTCATTTCGTAGCTGTGTAGGACCCTCAAATGTTGAGGTGCGGTGGACCGCGGGTCGCAAATAGGTCGAATCAGATCTACCTTGCGATGCATCATCCTGCAGTCTATGCGATGAGGCAGATCGCATTGATCTAATCGTTGGTCGAGGTGGTGACGGTGTGAGCTCTTCCTGGACAGGCTCGTACCTTTCCTGATACGAATGGGCTGTGTTTGAGCGCGCGCGGCTAGGACGACGGCTGTTGCCAGAGGGCGCCGTGGGATGACTACAACAAAAAGCTGATTAGCCTCTTCTTTTCCGTTGCGGTAGTTATAGGCACCACTTACGCCATTGGCAGCTCGTTTCGCAGTTGAAACAATACTTCACGGCACCGCTCATGGTAATTGAGCTCAGCATCAATGAAAGCCGTCAAATCTGTCAAATTTTCACCTTCAGCCTCTTGGATGTCCATCATTCGGCGGTAGACATCATCGTTTGTCTCTTCGTATTTCACCTTCTGGGTACGGAGCTCCTCCTCGACTCGGAAGTCCTCTTTCTTGGCTTTTTGCATTTTTGCGAGAGAGGCATCATAGGCCAGACGGCGGCTCTCTAGCTTTTTCCGGGCATTCTTGATCAAGTTAGAAGCAGTTTATTTATTTATTTATTTATTTTTTTTCGCGCTCGGAAATATGGTGTCATACCTGGTACTCTTTCATCGAAGCCAGACTTCGTTCAAGCGCCTCGAGCCAGCTCGCGCTAGCTTGTACGGAGTAGCTGTCCTATCAGGCAAGAAAGAAATGTCAACCCTTGCTTTCCAACAAAAAGGGTAATCCACGGTTCTTTTCCCAAGAGTAACAAACCTGAACACGAGCAAGTCTTTCGTGGGCCCTTCCAGTCACTGCGGGGAAGCAGTCAGTAAGCTACCAAACAAACAACGCAAAACAAAGGGTCTTATGCAAACATACAAGTCAAGGACCGGCCAAATTCGGAGTGCGAATCAAAGTCCTCGCCGTGCTGAATCATGACACTTCCGAGGTGAGCGATCGGGAGAGTCTTTTCCTTATCGTCCCCTTCCGTGCGCTTGGAAATGGCCTTGACATAGGCAGTCATTGAGCGATGCATTTTGTCCATGCCTGATTTGAAGTTAGCACATCGCAGAACTGCAATTCAAAGGGCGAACTGCCATGACAGACCTTCGTGTCGCAGATTCATTTCGGTCTCCAGGGCTTTGAAGTCGTCGGAGACATTGGTCTTGGCCTCGCCGCCCATTCTCTCGCCAGCCCATTGCTTGAGGCGGTCTAGTTTTTTGTTGACGTTCATGTTTGGGTGGTGCGCGTGTGAACGAGAGTCGACTGCAGTTGCGTGGCGGGGGAAGAAATATGGTGGTATAGTCGTTCCAGACGAGAAGATGGGAAAACAACGAGGGACAAAGCGAGGGAAATTGTGTGTGGAATTCCGCGAGCGTCTGCGATGGAAGGAATGGCCGCAACGGGAAAGCGCGGGGACGAGGAAAGAGGGTGAATGCCAGCAGAGCAGGGCCGCGAGTGGTGAATAAAGGGGGAAAGAGAGAGAGAGTTATGCCTGGATTAAGTTCTTATTAACGGTGCATTATTCGTGACTTGCTTATCGATTGACTGATTGATTGATTGATTGATTGATTACGGAGTAGAGCCAAGGGGTTAGCGGCCTTAGCGCTGAGGCAGTGTTGTGTGGTATCGCCGGCTCCACCGATAAGCCCTCTGAAACAGGCCCAGACCGGATCTTCGCCATGACACGCGTTGCCTTACGGCCTCGCCGCCAACCGATTGCTCTCCAACTGCGTGCCTGAGACATATAACTGCCGCCCTTGCCTATCACTTGCCACCTTCGAAATCACTCGTCTGTTTGTTGGAATTGCTAAAAAAAGGACTCGATACATAGAACGGCCGTTCGACAGCATTATCACGACTCAGAGAGAGCGACTGCATCCGCGCGCGAAACGCCTCATTCTGAACCAACTTGCCCACAGGCGGCGTCTTCTCTCCATCCCCAAACCTTGCATCAGGCTCGCCTTCCCACGTCGACTCCGGACCGTCAATCCACTTCCTGCCCGTTGCAAGGCATGCATGTTTCATCTCCTCCGAACTCCTATTAATCATCCTCTTCCAGAACTCCCCTTCTTCTTCCCCAGAAGAAACAACAACGATACCCGCCCGCTCAAGCACCCCCACAGCACCAGCAACCCAGTCCTGGCAGTTCCCGACGCCGAACTCGGGGATGTTGGTTTTGTCGTTGCCAAACGTAGCGAGCAGGCTAGTAGCTTGTTGCGCCTGCGCCTGCGCCGAAGAGAGACAAGCCAGCTCGCAGCGGCCCTTGAGGACGGGGTCTTCGAGCGGCTGTGTGCGTGGGTCATAGATGAAGTTGTCGTCGGTGGGGTTGCGTATATGGTGTAGTTCGCAGGTTGAGGAGCCGTGCTCGTAGATGGCCATGCCCATGTATGAGGGGCCGTCGCCGAGTTTGGCGTCGCCGCGGCCCCAGATGTTTACTGACAGGCCGTAATCCCTGAATATATATATATATATATATATATAGTGAGTATTTGTCGGCGCTGGGTAGCTAAGTCTCTCAGACTGCCAGCCTGTAAGTACGTTGAGTTTCATCTCAAATCAGGTGACTCCACTAGGTACTGCTACGGCCCATACCAGTCGGAGGCAAGCTTTAACGAAGGAATCATTCAAGCTCTGCGAGACCAAACGCGAACATAATATCGAATCGAACGTTTTCAACGCGGAGTACATGTTGTACGAAACGGTGCGGGAACTCAAAAATCACAAGATCGTCTTTACACACGCGGATTTACATCCGGGAAATATCATTGTTCGCGCGGATGGTACTGTGTTCTGTTGGACTGGGGCCTACCTAGCTGGAGTTTGGTCGGAGCATTGGGAGTTCTACCGTGCCATCCACATTGCACCCTGGAGAGCTTCATGGGATCGCATGGTGGAGAAATTTATCCCGCCATTTTATATTGAGTATAGTGTGATTAAAAGAGTGCTAGCCCTAGGCAAACATGCAATGCTACCTCAGTACCCCGTACAGATCTCTGTGAACAGCACTCGTTCATTGCATATGCTATGCATAAATTAGGTAACTTGGCATAAAACAAAGTAGACTAGTAGGCAGCTATATTCATAATTTCCACTCCTCGGCGTCATCTGCATCGCTTATGAACGGCTGGTCGATTTGCCGGATTCCGTGATCGCCACATAACACACTGTTTATTGATTGTTAGCAGCTTTCCAATATATATATACATATATATATATATATATATATGTGTGTGTGTGTGTGTGTGTAGATTTGTATGTGTGCCAACTCACCATGCCTCGGCAATCAACGAGTCCAACTCGAGAATCATCTTCTCCCGTTTGCCCGCTGAGAGATTCCCCTTGCTAATCTGCGCCTGCAAGTCGCGAATATACCTCCTCTTCCCGCCGGCGCCTTCGAGCACTTCCTTGCCCAAACAGTCGCTGTGAAAGGCATGTTGACAGGGGAAAACGAAGAATTGCCGACTCAGGAGCGGTAGCGAACAAATCCAACACTTCTCGCCGGGTTCCACGATAGCATATCGTCTGTCCAAATCCGCGATTTCGCCTCTAATCTGACTGGCTGTCTGCGCCGAGGTATCCATTTCTTGTCGCAATTCATCGATATGAATCGAATACTCCTCCAGGGCCTTGCAGATCTCCTCCTTGAAGTCGTCGATTACGACAAAGTCGGGGAAAAACGGAATCATGTCCTCGATTCGAAGCAGCTCACATCGTCGCAGAAACTCGATTGCATCCTTGATGCCCGTGCCCGGCTGGCGAATCTTCTTCTCGGCAACAAGTAACCATAGTTTCTTTCGTAGCTTGTCGTTGCCCTCAGGCCGGTCGGCGACAATGGCCGCAAATTCAATGTCGTTGTATTTCAACGCTAGTTCTACTGCCTGTTGATATTGGCCCATGGAACTGTAAATGTAAATGCAGGACTGCACCCTTTCGTATTGTATGCATAGACGTAAAGCAAAATCAGCATCGTACGGAGGCGAGTCTGATGGCTGCGACTCCAGGTAATTGAGAAGCGCCGTCTCCTTTGAAGAGGAGCTCGAGGCATATATAGATATCAGCGTATTGTGCACGGCCGCCGCCGGATGAGGGTGGTTCGCTATGATGAAATTGAGATAGCGAACTGCCTGGTTCTGGTTCAGAGCTGGCTCGACAGTGTGGTTGTAGCTGAGCAAGGCAGGTATCAGCCGCTCAGGATCAAGATGGGTTTGTCGTATCATAATATCCACGAGCCCTACCGCATCGTGGACCATGAGTACAGTGCTGTACTTGTAGAAAACCTCGGGATCCGTCTGTTTTTGAAGCATGTTCAAAGCATCTGACCATTTCTCGCGCTGTATCCAATACGATAAAACGTAGTTATAATCATTCGTGGCATTTGCGAAATAGAGCAACTCTGCTTCACGCCCGTGACTGCTGATAATATCGTAGACCGTCTTCTGGTCTAGGTCTGATTGAAACCTGGTTACAAAATCCTCAAACTCAGCTCGAATGCTGTCACGCTGCGCTTTGGATTCCCCAGGGCTCGTGCCCTCTGTAAGCTCTGCCTTTGTCGCGATCGTATCATCGAGAGAGTTCAGTTTTGCCATAAACACCTCCACAAGCCAGCTTGTGATCATAACGCGTTGCATAACTGCCGACTTCTTGTAGCTAGCAAGCTTCGTGAGAAGATACTTCCGCAGTGCGTCATGTTCGCCAGCATTGATAAAAGTCAAACACACTTCTTCGAAGCTCTTGCTACTCTTTCCCCATACTACAGATGCTTCCTGATATTTACCCTTCTCGGCAAGGTAGTCTCCCGAAGCGGTAGCAATGGCATCTCTTTGGGCGGCGCTTTGCGCATATCGGAGAGCTTCATCGAATTTCTGATCTTGTAAAAAGTAA
This sequence comes from Talaromyces atroroseus, assembly GCF_001907595.1. NCBI lineage: Eukaryota > Fungi > Ascomycota > Eurotiomycetes > Eurotiales > Trichocomaceae > Talaromyces > Talaromyces atroroseus. The sequence goes on from NW_017971442.1 coordinate 938,017, forward strand.
CGCCATACATCGCGATCTTCGTCGTATGCTACAATTTCGTAAATTTCTTGCGGTGTAAAGAGCCAATACGTGTTCTTGACACGGTCGCTCAAAAGCCCAAGAACACTCTGTCCAGGCTCCAGCACGGGTTGATCATGCACCACTTCACCGCTTAAAACGTTCACAGCGACCACATGTCCTTCAACCAGTGCGAGCACATGCCATTGTGACAGGTTCATGGCAGTCACTGGATCCTGGATGAGTTTCCTTCCACCCCGCGCAGATTCCGAGGCAGGAAATACGGTGCGAGGAATCAATTTGGCATTCTCGACGGCCTTCCCTGTGTCAGACGAAGCATGGTCCAAGACGCCGTGAAGCACGCCCTGAGAAGATAGCCATGCGAAGCGCAGTTCGGACGACTGTCCTTCAACATGGTGCTCGTCCACAGGCTGCGGTGAAACAGCCAATGATGAAGGGGCCGGTTTGCCCGCTTTCGCGCCATCCTGTACTGTGGGTGTATTTCGCTGGAACAACTCGGCATAAACACTGTCCTTCCCGTGACGCCCGACGTGGCCGCTGAAATACAGCAATTTCGTCGGTGTGGAAACGATCACGCATCTGTGGTCCGGCTTTCCCGGTATTGAATCAGCAAACAGGCCTGTGATAGAGGCATCGGGAACGCGATAGACGTTTGTGACATATTTCTCCTCGCGGCGATAGAATTCGGTGGAGGGCTCGATGTACACCTCGTACACGTTTCCATCCGCAATTCCAACTAGAATCTCTCTTGTCGACGCCGTCGGTCTTGACGGGTTCCAGGCTACACTCTCGATCAGGCCTTTCAGGCGCGACAATAGCTTCGGTTGGCGGGATTGGGTGTGCAGGTAATAGTTATCGCCGAGGGTGGTGGTGATAATCAAGTGAGAGGCGGATGGATCAAGGAAAAGCCGGCGAATAATTCCAGTATCTGAGGCCTTCTTAGGAAGATCGATGTCTTCAAGGTGCGATGTATTAGCGATTCATACGAACGTCGGTCCACACTGGCTCTACAACGAGATCATTCTGCTTACCGTCGATATCCTCTGGACTGTCCAGGTCAATGCGCAGTATTCGCCCGGTCGCAAGAGCCAGAATTAGGACATTGTTGGCGACCTGCGCGGCCACAAAGTCTGCTGCGACCGAGAACTGCAGCTGGACGTCTCGAACGTCGAAGATGGGCAGGGAGGCATCAGGAGGAGCTTCGAAGGCATTGCTCGGAGCAACATAGCCGCTAGATTGATCTAGCACCATGGTCCTAGAGCTGCATCATACTTTGGTTGGAGCTGTGGTTGGGCTGGCGGTGAGCCTTGAGGCTATCGTGCGATGAATGATAGCTAACGTAGACGATGGCCATGGTTGGTCGTTAAGCTGCGGCTTGTTCGCTACGGGTCTACGGGTGACGCCGTGACGGTGGGGCGCCTCAGGCCGTCAGCCTCCTTAGGAACTTGTACGTCCATACGTCCTCGGTTGAGTATGACCCTTGATATTTATATCGTCAATGCTCTACAGACGCTCATAATCAGACATAGCGATACGATGCTAACCATAGAGTAGGAAATATAAACAACAGGTAAGGGTATCATTATTCTGAAAAGCTTCAAAGAGACGTCAACCACTGTTCACATCATAACACATTCCCTGTCAGGGTTGTTTCGTCCTTTCTTGGACCTCTGGCGCTGCTTGCCATTATGGTTCCTGAATGTCAATTCGCGGCCTCGCTTCTCCTCCTTCGCGTCTGTGTCTCCTACCATAAGCGGCGGTGCCACGCTGTCCTCGACGTCGGTCAGCCCATCATTGTTACCATCAGTGCCCTTGTCCCTGCTCATCCGCATGGTCAGTTTTGAAAACGCTGTGCTAATGCGCTTTTCTCCAGACTGGTCACCACCTCGGCTTCGTGAACGGCTATGCGAATCCTTGGTCCGGCGGGGGAGGGATAAAGACCGACGGTGAGTGAATGCATCACGGAGGGTGGCATTGCTTTGTCTGCCGTTGTTAATGTCCATCAATTTATCGTGAGAATCTGAAAATTCGAGGTTCTCGGTGCTCTCTTGCGGTGGGCGTAAGCTCGAGAGGTCAAAGCTAAGCCGAACCGAGGGCGCAGACGTATCGGGCGGAGGCTCTAGATTATCAGTCGCCTCTTGTTCTACATCAGCTTTCACTTCTTCCGGTTCCTTAAAAAGAGAGGCCCGCTTATCGGTAGCACTCTCTATCATAGAACTATTATCGTCGATTGGCACAATCTGATAGAAAAGAAGGTACGGCGACTCCTCCTTTAGTGCTTGTTCAATATCGACACGCGTGATGCGCTCGGCAGCCAAGTCATCGAATCGCATCCATTGCTCTGGATTATCCGAGCTAAAGAGCGAATTGGAATCGGTGCTATGTGATGTCGAAGGAAGAGCAGTGGAATTTGTGCCCCGCACGAGAGCGATATAGTGGCCTGAATCAACCGAGTTCCCTCGATGGCAGACAACAGATTGAAGTAATAGCTTGAAGTTGCCGTATAACAGTCCATCTTCGTCCAGCGCATCATCCTGAATAAAATGAGGCAATCCTATTTGAGTCGGTATATCAATGTATGTGTTCAACCTAATTGCGTTACCGTTGGGTAGAACGGAATATCGCTTCAGACACATCCCAAGAATAGGTCTTTTTGAAGAGAAATGGGCCGCGACCTGCGCATCATTGATGGGAGTATTGTTCGTGTACCATGCTTGACAAAGAAACTTGTTAGTAAGAAGAGAAGGACACTCAATGCGCTTAGTCAATACATACGAATTAAACTGAAAAATTGCCACGCCGGCATCATCACCTCTTTTCGATAGCTTCCTTTCCGTGCCCGACCATGTTGAGTTGAATGATCGCTAGAATCCTTATCGGGAACAAATCGCTCTTGGACAATGCTTGACTTTCGCGATATTATCGACGGCACCGAGGGAGTCTCAGACAGCGGAAACCCGATTTTAAGAGAACTTGTCCTGACAGGAGATGGCGCTGATGAGCCCACTTCAACGGCTTCGATATGTACACTGCCGCCTCCTTTCACAGTGGAGTCAAAGGATCTCACGGAGTTTATCGTTCCACGTCTCTCAAGATACCTCTTAACTTCGATCTTGTTGTTGAAATATGCCTCCAGACATTCCTCTAGAGTGATTGGTGTACCGTCAATATGCTCTGGCGGGATCGCTACTTCGAGCAGCCTTTCATTGATAAACTTGTGGTCGTCCGCCGCATCTTCTTTTCCGGTATGGTATATGTCCATCTTGAGAGTCAGTAAAGGTAACTCCAGCTTCTCGGTGATAAACGTAAAGGCCTCCGATGCATCCTGCTGACGAAGATCTGCAGCTTCCTTCCAGCCGCATTCAGAGAGAGATGCTTGCAAGTGTTCCGTCTGCGCACAATCAGCCCGATGAAATTCAATCCGCTATTACCCAATGATCAACTCACAATATCGGTCGTGATAAGTTTTCCAGATCTCAGCATATTCACCCACAGCCGCAGAATAATAACCAATTTTCTCCGGGGATCGTTGGGTTCGGTAAAAGGGGTGTACAAAATAGCCTCGAAAAAATCCAGCCTCGAGAACATTGCAAAGAGAAGAGAATCCAAGTAGCATGTAACACCTTTTCGATTCACGGCCCCCACGAGTTTGGTGGTTGTGTTGTAATCACGTAGTATACCTTCGATCGAGTCTTCTAGAATGATAAGCAGATCAAACGCTTTCTCCACATCACCCTGCGCGTAATCCGATGTGAGAGCGCCCCGTATTTGTTCATTGTTAAGATCAATAATTCCTACAAAAGCGAGTTTCTTCTCTAGTGTCTTAACCTACAACAAATCAGATTGGATGTCCTATGAGTGACAGAAGGAGAATCTCACATTCTGCTCATCATCTCTGTCCAGGCTGGAGACAGTTTCACTTTTGATGACTAGGCCGCGTAAATAGCTGCGAACACTTGGATTTGGAAGCTGCAACTGATGTCAGACATGTTCATAGGCGTGAATACGTAGGGGGATATATATAGTTATATGTTAAACCTGTGCCTAGGGAAACATACCTCTTTGTCCTGCTTTCCAGGGCGTCTATATCTCTCTCCACGCTTGGTGAGAAAGCGCTGGATGCCACTCATTGTTGTAAATGGAAGCAGAGACTCTCTTCTATGCAAATCTTCTCAGAAGGACACGAGTCCAGGCTCCAAAATTGCAGCGTGATATGAGAGAGCCAGGTAACCAAGAATTTGCATATTGATGATAGGGGAGAGGATGGACTCAGTTCAGCGTCATCCAGGAAGCTAAGGAGCGTGCACACTGACAGCTATGCTCGGACAGGGAGTCATTGCGAAAAGTGCAGTACGCAGTCAAGGTGGTTGGTTGTTCTAATTCAAAAAGGTCAACACGCGGAGGCGGGGCACTGGATCCATCCAGCTGACTCAGCGGCTGACTGCAAGCCAGCAACTAAGTAACTACCTAACTACCTACTGACTGCTGACTGCAGCACTGATTGTTTTGGACATTTCTTGTCTATTACCATGCAGGGTCTGCCTGGGGGATATCTCTGCTGCTATACATCCTCAGAATGCCATTGAGCCACCAAAAAGGGCCTCTGGCAATGCTCATATGCATCGCATTCTGAATATCAAGACAAGCAAGTGCCAATCTCTGTTCTTAGCTAGGAATGATGATTCACATAAAGTGAGCAGACACAATTCTAGGGAATCCTTGTACGAGAAAACATGTAAGCTCTTTGTTCCATCCCTAGCAGCATGCACTCATCAAGTACAAATCTGCGCTCCCCTCTTAGGTCTCCATGCACATACCTAGGTATTCTTTGTACCCCTGCATGAAGTTTTCAGGCTTTTTACTAGGCAACTAAATTTGAGGTGGTGTTAGCCCTTAGGATTAGAAATCAAGCTAATAAACAGATGAAGATCTGAGAAGAGCCAACCATTGTTTGTTGGACTAGCTTGGCATTCATCAACACAAACTAGAGAGGACAGACTCTTAGGCTAACATCACAAAGGCAGCTAGTTAGCTAGCTTTCAACCTAATTCTGGGACACTCAACATTACCCCGTTTAGATCACTTATATTGCTCATAACCAGGTATTAGGGCTTACTAGGAGCCCTAGTGCATGAGGGATTGCTATAAATACTCAAAATTAGGCCAACTTAGGTAGTTAGGGCTTCCTCTTTTTTTTTTATCTATAGACCAATGTTTTAGAGAAAACAACTTACAAACAACCAACCATTAGTCAGTATCCACCCTTCGCCTATACCGCCTCATGTATACGTTTCAACCGCACGTTACGTCCACCGTATACTACATATCTAATTGTAGCAAGACCTTCTAGCCCTAGCCCTATCATAGCTGGGTGATGAGTACCTAGGTAATGGGCTACTGTGAATGATTCCGTCAGAACAAGCACAGAATCATATACATATGTACAATTCTCCTAGAAATTTGTTCGAATCGTATTCCGTGGAGTACTACTATTGATCCGGCTTTTGTGGTAATACTACGTCAAGCCCGACAGTCAAGTGGTAATAATAATCTGCTGTCAACTACTCCGTACAAAAAAAGGTATCGGAGTACCACCGCTCTAGTTAATGGATTCCGCATACTAATTAGCACGTAAACCACTATTGGCCTAAATTTCCCGCCGTTACGTGACCTTATCAACACTCTATTGCATTATAAATATTGCCTTAACTTGCTCCTTGAATTCGAAGCATCTTTTCAGGTTTGTCGTAGTATTCCCACCATCATGTCTTCTCGCCGGCACCCAGGCTTTCCAGTAGAGAACCCGATAACTTCTTACTGGCTTAAGGATCCCCATCCTTTGGCATCTTACCGATACTCAGAAACCATTCCGGAAGAATGTGATATTGCTATCATTGGTACTGGGATGGCCGGCGTAGCCACGGCTTACCACATCCTTACGGACCCTAACATCGGGGTACCTCGGCCGCGTGTTGTTCTCCTCGAAGCACGCCAGGCTTGTTCCGGTGCAACAGGGCGTAATGGTTAGTGTTGTTCAACACCCCCCTGACAGGCCTGATATAAGAGAAATATGCCAAATTAACTACGACAGGCGGCCACACAAAATTAGCCACGACGGTCATCCGCCGATTGCACACCACTGACGGGCCCGAAGCTGTCGAGCAAGTTGCTCGTCACCAGCTAAATCAGCTTGCTGCGCTCAAAGATGTCGTCGATAACGAGAAAATAGACTGTGAACTGCGTGTAACCCGCTCGTTTGACATTTTCTTTGACCAAGGCCATGCAGAGAAATTCCGGGACTTTCTTCATACCAGGCAGACCGAAGGAGCTTCCTGGGCCAAGGAGGTCCGGTGGATTGACGAGGACGAACTGGACAAGGTATGTCTCCAATTCTCAAAGTTAACAACCGTTGACTGACATGGGTTGCTAGATCACTGGTGTCAAAAATAGCAAGGGTGCCCTCAGTGTTCCTGCGGTGTCCTTGTGGCCGTATAAGCTCGTTACAGCTCTGCTTTCAAGAGTAATTGAGCTTGGTGGTCAGCTCTACACCGAGACTTGTGTGACCAAAGTGGACGAAGATGCTTCCGGTACAACGATCTTAACAACTTCTAGAGGAGTTTTGAATGCTCGTAAGACTGTCTTTGCGACTAATGCTTATACTGCTGCCTTGCTGCCCCGGTATGAAGCAATAATTACCCCCTTCAAGGGTCAAAACTCTCATCTTTCTCCTGGAAAATTTTTCACGCCGCCAAAAGTCCTCAACAATACATACAACCTACACTTCAATGAGCGCTATGCAGATTATCTAGTTCCCAGGCCAGACGGAACAATTATACTCGGTGGAGCAAAGTGGACTTTTGAAAGTGATAGAGACAAATGGTGGAACAATATCGATGACTCAACATTGATCAACGACACCGCTACTAGCCACTTTGACTCAGTTATGTCTGACCACTTTCACGGCTGGGAGAATGCCGATGCACGTCACGATTTGGTCTGGAGCGGAAGTAAGTTTACCTAATACTATGTATGTATGGTCAATTAATTGTATGTACTGAACGTTTGTAGTCATGGCAGCTACTCCAGACCTATTCCCTCATGTGGGCAAGGTACCTGGCTCGAAGAATCAATGGATACTGGCAGGGTTCAATGGCGCTGGGATGCTGATGATATTCACGACTAGCCAGGCTATTGCAAGAATGGTTAGAGAGGGTGTTGTTTATGAGGAAACAGGACTTCCGGCGCAATTTCAATCGACAATGGAGCGGCTGACAGTTACACACTGATGGACAGGTAACGTGCCATGATTTATAAGTATGACTTGTATTCTAGGCAGATTGTCTAGACCATGTAAATCCTTGACGCATATAAGAAGATGAAAAATAAGTAACTATACAAAACAAAGCCGATATTAGTAAGATGGTATGTGTAGATTGTTGTAACTTGCTGTGTTCAATACTCAATTTCGTTTTGATTGATATGCTTATAGTTGAAGAAAGATAAGAGTAGGTTAGTTTTAGGTTTAACATGGACTCTAAGCGTCAATTTTCATTTTGAACAGCCATCCAATATTTCTTTAAGGAGTCCACACAGCAACTCCCTTAACCCATTCAATGAGACAATGTACCATTTGTGCTGACTCAATAGACGGGTAACCGTCCTCGTCTCCATCGCGAACGACTCGTATAAATGGGCTGTATTGATGGCGTGAACAGGGAGACTAATATGGTCTGGTTCATTTAAGCTCGGGGCCGACCTCTCCGGCTTCACTTTGCTTCTTAACAACGGATTCGGAACGCTGCATTCGCTAGTATTGGGAATACTATATAATCTGCATATCTAACTAAAGAAAATGTTCAGGGGGTCATTTGAGGCCATATTTATAGTCAGAATAGGGGTCAACTGAGACACGTATCCGATGCCTATTCTGGCCAATTAGGTGCACCCCTGAGAAATACGGTGTTGGTGGTGGATTACATGGAATAGCTATCATAATCCGCTGTCACTTCTTCTTAAGGAATAGTTTGGCGTGAGGCTATTCACCCTGAATAAAGTCGTTGGTCGGACTGGTGAATTCGAGCTCGTTGACTATAGTTGCAGTGCAGATTGATTGATTGATGCCGCAACGCCGCTCCAACTACGCTCTGGATGAAGATATACTTTGATTCAGTGGCAGTGGCTCTATAGGCATTGCTGACGACGTTGCCGGCGGCGTCAAACAAATGGACTGTTTTGCAATGAGTCTTGAAGACGGCTTGGACGTCCTTGAATTCGCCAAGTATGGCCAAAACAGGGTCCAAACCTAAGGGAATCTGTCGGTTACTGCGGTAGTACCAAGATAAATTTCATCAGTGAATTGAATTGAAAGCACGTACCATGACCGAGCCCTATACTGACACGGCCTGGTCCAGAATCCACATCCACAGAGTATTCTAAGTCTTCCGGAATCCCATGCCAGGTAGAGATAGATAGGTGGTTGCAGGGTTGAGCTTGTTCTGCTATATTGACTTGCGGGATTTATTAACGGTGGAGTTGCACAGAGCAACGACTTTGTAATGTAGAGAGCTGGTAAGAGAGGCGAGGTGAACAAGTCCCCAGCTGTGTAGCATGGGCCGGAGGAGACGACAGTGCTTAGACCGACAATACGTATCAACACGAATTGTAATTACCTTGTAGTGTATTTATTCAGGTGTAGGATGAAATTGGAACTGAAGTAGTGTGGTCGAACGAAATGCTTTTGGTTGCTTTCAAGGCCTTGAACTCTGTATATGCAGAGCTTTGTCCCTTGGAGCACTCTTGCGGGCCCGATTGGGCTTACCTTGGAATTACCACATGTCACACAGGCTCATGATACAAGCCAAAGCCAAGTTGCGCGGTTTTGAAGCATTCATAATCGTCATCGATGATGTCCCAGACAGGCAGTTAGCCCTAACGTGACTAGCAGTGCCCCTGACCAATAACAACTCTTAGATTTCATGCTGGACCCACCTCAACTCCGAGTGGGCCTTCTGGAAGGTTGTATCGAAGACCTTCAGGCTTCAACCCAACTCGCGATCAATATCACTTACGCGCTATTGGCGTTTGACCTCGCATGCTCAACTGACATTGAGCAGACCAAACTCAGCACTGGGTAAGAACCAGCATTTATGCGTAATATTGCGGTCTCTTTCCAGCACGGGCAGGCTCCACCCGAATTCCGCGGACTTCGTAGAAGCGTCAATTGGTTATTCGCAAGCAGTGTTCAATTCAACGGAGTCCAAGGGTTAAGAGTGGACTAAACATAACTGAGTTTGTGGAGTATCATTCTATCTCACTCAAAGAATGCCGCTCTCAAGGAAAAAGTCCTGTGTGTGTTGCAGGCAATCTAAGTTGAGATGCAACCGGCAAACTCCTAATTGCTCACGCTGCGCGGAGAGAGGCATACGCTGCGTCTATGATTGGAGGATTGACAACAGGGTCCCATACGCATATACGCCAGTGTTCAGGACCTCTCGGACACCGTCCACATCGTTAGGGATGTTGGAGGAACTACCAGAGAATGCTCCCCAACTGGGAGATCCCAGTGACATAACATCTATGCCCACGAATCCCCCACTTCAGACCGCGAATATCATTCCTGGCAGTTCTGATCTAAACTGGAATGTCGTCGTCGACAGTTCTGCTGAAAGATCGTTTAGCATGCCAAAGCTAGGTCCGGCTTTAGACATGCCCGCCATGTCTGCTCCGTGGATTGGGGTACAAGGATTCTCCGAGATCGAGGCAGAGACATCCGATGTTGCAATTATGGGAATCCCAGACAATCATCAAAATGTCTCGAATCAGTATAATTTGGACAACGCGATCGCGGTGCCAGGCTCAGACATCACAGCTCATGTACCCTCACCAACGTCCACCCAGTTGCTCCCACCTCGCCGAACCTTTCAGGCACGGCGGGTACTCAGGCACAGTGCACTAAGCAGGATAGCTCTAGGGCAACTAGCGAGCTTTCCAAAAATGATGATACAAGGCGACCGTCTACCACCGTTCATCTGTCCGCCGTGCCACCTGCATGAAGAGCTCGCGTTCGATTGTGTGAAAAGCAGGAGACACTGTTGCCTTCCCAAGGAGTTGGCAATATGCGCCGGCACAGTAGAGATGTTCTACTCTCGAACGGCACAAAATTCCGAATTTGTATGGAAGACGATATATGCCGAGATAGAGAGGCTGCAAAAAGAGGTCAGCATTATCCGAACATCCGACCAAAGAATATAGGAATCTAACTCCTTGCACAGCATGAGAGTTTCGACATATACCAGCAGCTCGCTGCTTTACAATGCTTAGCAATCTATGTACTGCTCCAAGCTCAAGATGTCGAAACCAGTGAGGCCAATGAAGCTTCCTCTCTCTTAACCACCACGATTGTGAGTTGATGATTTGACGTTGACGGGAAACAAAGAATGACAGAGAGCACTACAGAGTTAATTTAGATTTCTTTCTCGACTGACTGCGAACCAGAATATTTGCATGAGCGTCGGTCAAAGAAACAAGCCAGGAACTGACACCATACACGAGACCCCTCTATGGTCGAAGTGGGTTCATGAAGAGAGTGTGAGAAGGTATGATATGTTCCCCAACCATCAGCAATGCGTATAGCGATCTCACTTACACTGGGTGCATGGGTGTATGATAGAACAATAACCTTGCTTGTGATTATCGACCTTATGATGGATTGTCTCTTGGAGCCAGAGAGGAGCGTATACCATGCATGCAGCTACAATCTTGAAAACATCCCACTCCCAGCGACACGAGATCTTTGGGAGGCACAGTCAAATTTCGTCTGGAGAACCGAATATGAAAGGTACCTTTCCCGGCGTCAGACCAAAAAGATCTTGACCATAGGGGATTTGTTAGAGCTAGATCAAGCGGGCGCTCTGAGGGACGTGTCGCGGGATCAAAAAATTAATGTTGTGCCTGACATTCTTAATTGGTGTGATGGCTTGGATTCTCTGGGCTCGCTGCTGTGGACGGTCATGCCTTTTCAGCAGTGGCGATCGCTGGCTGGCATGAATGAGGCGTGGTAGACACGTTAGAGGACAGACACCCTACGGGGAAATGGTTTCAGACCAACACAACCTTGATAGCTATCACGAAGTATGACTTCTATCATTCTTTTCGCTAAATAAGATTAGACTAAGTCTTCGACTATGTTACCGCATTTACTGCAGTTTCATGGCTAATTGCGTATTTGCGCAACCCATTGAGCCGGAGTAGATACGCAGTGGGACACAGGGATGGATGAACCATCAACAGAATAAAAGGCTTAATAGCAAATTATCAACCAGGGTAGAAAATAAAACGCATAGACAAACTTCCTGCATTGCATCTCCAAAGAGATTGACAGGAGATGGAGGTACACCGGACGGCACTCTGATTGGCGCGTGTCTGTCAGGTCACGTGATACAACTCCGAGTGGAGCCAGCTTACCCTTTCGGTCCGGGAACATTTTTCTGGAGACGATTCATGATTCTAAGAATCGGGAAGACTCCTGACCTCAGACCCGATGGCTGCTCGCGAGCCCTCGAAATGCCTTCATAGGGCCCTTCTGCGCCCATCAAGGCTTTATAAATATCAACAATTCTCCTTTCCCATACGCAATGCCTCGAACCAAGCTGCATCCGCCCCAGCCTCGGTGGTTGAAGTCGAACCCGCGTCTTCTTTTGCAGCCCCTGTTCCGGATTCCGTTATAAAGTCATATAATCCTGTTGCGCGGGCAAGGGCAGCACAGAAGAAACTTCCTCGCAGTCGGTATGTTCATTCCCTTCGTTCAACGACAGATATACTATCCAGGGTCATCCCGAAGCGCAGGATAGCCAGTTTTGCTCTTGACTGACCCATCTAGGTATCAATTCCGTTCTCCAAAATACGATCGAGGACCCCTTCATCCTCATAGGCCTCCTCCCCCCTCCGATCCTTCTTCACGGCAGTTCGTCCCTGGGCCGTTTTCTCTGCCGCGTGTGCAGCAAACTTACGAGTCGACGATTGCCTCGGATATTCTGACGCTCTGTTACGTCCACAAGCCACCGGGGTTTCAAGCACCAGTCAAAGCGCCGCGTTTACGCTCATGGGACGACAGTTCGCCATATCACAAGAACCGACCATTGCGCGGGCCACGTGGTGGTGATGTCTTGCGACTCTTGCGGAAACCCGTCACGTTCCGGAACTTGCCTAAAGTTGAGCGGATCACAATCCACAGTTACGTGAAGCACGCTGCTACAGAAGGCTCCCAATGGCTTCACGTTGCTGGAATGGCTGTCCAAGCCATCTCGAATGTCCGGGTTGAGACCTTCAAATCCAGAACCAGTGTTGGTCCTTGGGGCATTGTTCCCGGAAGGGACTCGGTTGCCGTCAAGGCTGAGCTGTATTCCGAGAATATGCATCATTTCCTTGGAAAATTGGTCGATGTTGTCCTGCCCAAAATCAAGGAGTGGAAGGGTGTCAAGGGAAGCAGCGGTGACAGCAGTGGGAACATCACATTTGGCTTGGAGCCTGAGGAAATGGCCCTTTTCCCAGAAATAGAGGTCAATTACGATATGTGAGTTGTCTTTTTATACGTTTACATATATTCATCACCTTTTTGAGGATAATATACTAACATCTATTCTCTCTCAGGTATCCTACAAAAATGATCCCTGGTTGTCACATCACCCTTCACACATCTGCCACCACCGACAAAGACGCAAGGCTACTGCTCAGTGCTCTGGGAATTCCATTCTATGGCAAACATGTTAATTAACCAAATCCCAAAGGCAGGAATATGGAAGCCGGGAAGTTGGCGGAGGAATGACTGTCGATTCATTTCGGCGATATAAGCAATCGGCCATTTTCTTTCTTTTTTATTTTCGCGTGTTCCTATTTCATTCACCCCGTGTAGTATATAGATGTATGAATACCTTTTTGGAGCAATAACCTACGGTTGACCGGAACGCAAGCAATATTCCATCGAACAACGGATATGTGTATTACAGTGTAATATATAAATCTACTAGCCTACCTACTCTAGTTGATTCTGATAGCAATGAGATTATTATTTATTTAAACAAGAAGAGAACAAAACCTTTGCATTATCTACACCGTAGACTAGTTATAACAGTCAATATGACAGTGGATGCGGCTCCGACAAGAACAATAATTGGGCTGAGCATGAATGGAATCCACGAGTTAATAATCATGGTGGTTGCACTTAACTATAGGAGTGGCTACCCTCTCGGCGATAATAGGCAATGAGACCAAACAAAATAGAGATGTAGCTCTGCTTCGAGTTAATATACGATTTTTTTTTTTCTTCAAACTAGAGAGCTCAAGTACCTTTGTTCCTCATTGAATACGTCCGCTATGATAGTCATTAGCATGAACGTAGCAAACTGGCCACCACCTCCGGGTGCTCGGAATACCCCTGTCAACCAAATCAGGCGGAGAGGCCAGTTGAACCAACCTGTAATAATCGGTATAATGGCGTTGTAAACAAGCCACGGCTTCCGCACAGAGAACTCTCGGCCAGCATTCACACGAAGCTGTCGCCGCTGTAGAAAGGATAACAAAAGGCCTTCGTCTAATTTTATCTGCTAGAACACTATAAGGCATGGTCAGAGCAAGGGCTGTTTGAAGCCTCAGTTATTGTTTGAACAGATGGAGAGGCTCATGCCTGGTAATACATCAAGCGTGTTCTTCTATCCACTTATCAAAGCAAGCTCACTCTATACCGGCTCTGATTTGCAAATATTGCCGTCAAAATATATATATTCGGATCGAGGGATTGCTTGTAGTTCTCACAAATGATGTCCTCGAATACCTTCTATTGCGGAGCTGTCCCTATGAAATTCCCGAAATTGACAGAGAGCATCAGGAAGGCCGTGATTAGCATTCATGTATATACATGTAACTTACGAGCCTGCGTAGCCAACCAAAACCTTGTTCCTGCAGGGTCCTGGTGGGGATGTTCCAAGTTTGAGCCAATAGGGTTGAATTCCTTGAACTGCTTGCCGTACATCCGTCTGCACAATATTTCTACATTCACTGATGATGGTATTTGCAGGTAAAGAACGCCGTGCACAGCAATGGAAAGACTTGGCGGCACAATCAGGCTTTCGTGTCGAAGGAATACATACTTATGATCCAGCATCTTATGCCTCTATCATCATTATCGCCCCAACTCAGCAACAGTAGAATCGGGTGATGTTGGAAAACGTACTATGGCGTGTCTTATTAACTCAAAAAAATCGACTTGGGCACAAAGTATACGTAGATGAAGTTGTTGAACTAATTCATGTTACGAGAGACCTGCCACCTTGGCAGGGGCTATATATATATATATGTTTAGTATCGACTTAGGGCTTTCCTTATCATGGGACCGTGGCTGCCATTTTGGGAAACTTGTAAACGTGCAACATCTGAAGACTGGGTATTCTCACCACGACGAAATCGACAATCCTGCTCCATGGAATCATATAAGGCCGTAGGGTCTATAATGACTCAAAACTATCAATCTATCTAATTTGAGGTGAAAAATCGGCATTATGTTGCCCGTTCTTCAACGATATATATAAACCCTAGCCAGCGACTGTATCAGATCAACACATGAAACGTCCATGACTCATTAAATCAGCAGGACATGGTATAGAAATGAATATTTTCTTGTATTCCGAAGCAAACACGGAGTTTTGTGTGTGTTTGCATCAATAGAAATCTCGGGGTTGGTTTCGGAGTTGATTTCGGAGTTGGAGATCTCTCTCCTCTTTGATGTACGCTGGGCCCTTCCTACTCGTTAAATACTACCACATGCCTACTTGCTCTCCGTATCTCATAATCATTTTCATTCCTCTTGCTACAATTTATTCTCGAGCGAAACGAAACAGATTTTCTGCATACTCATCCGTACTGAACATCAACACTGCGCATAAGGGGACGAACAGCTTGCTCCAAATCTGCTTCCGATATGCCAATGGCTCCGAGTGAGGCCGAATCTAAAAACCCACCGCTCGAAGGTGTCGACAGTCACATTAGCCCAACCATGGCCAGTGTGGATAGAGTGGGAGAAGAGACGGAAGATGAAGCCCAATTTGTAAATGGGTTGAGACTCGCCGTAGTCTTAGCTTCAACCATCTCAATTGCTTTGCTTATAATGCTCGATATGTCCATAATTGCTACGGTGAGCACAGAGCGAGTACTTCGATCACTCATGTGTGTGTGTCTGCTGATTGAGAGAAAATAACAACAGGCGACGCCGAATATCACGAGCGAATTTCACTCTGTTGATGATGTCGGTTGGTACGGGAGTGCATATTTAATAACAAGGTCATTTTCCACTAGAAGTCTTCAATCTACATACGTATCGATGTACTGACTTACTACAAGCTGTGCTCTGCAGCCTATATCAGGCAAACTATTTGCGCAATTGAATATCAAGGTTGCTTATCATAAACCTAACCTATTCTACCACTCTAGCCACTGACGATACTGTGTCAAGTATACATATTTGGCATTCTTTAGTCTATTTGAAGTCGGTTCATTGATTTGTGCCACTTCAACCTCCTCCAGCATGTTCATTATCGGAAGAGCAATTGCAGGCATGGGCAGTTCGGGTGTGGGAAATGGTGCAGCAACAATACTATCTGCTTCTGTACCTCTTGCAAAGAGACCAAGTACGTTCTTCAAAACAGCCACAAAGCTCTACTAACCATCCCAAAATAGCTTACTTTGGCATTGTCGCGTCCTGTATGCTTTTCACTTCCCATGTCTGCCTAGTTTCGATACTGATCCTCGCAGGCGGGCAAATAGGCGTTGTTATCTCCCCTTTAATAGGAGGCGCATTAACACAATACTTAAGTTGGAGATGGTGTATGTACACAAATTCCACATTCCTCTCGCTTAATGAGTCATTAAAACAAAAAACAAAAATAAACAGGCTTCTACATCAATCTTCCTGTCGGTGGGCTAGCTATGGCTGCTCTAATCTTTGTGCCATTGCCCAAATACAGCCTACGCAGGGCAGAGCCGACGATGATGACCTTCACCTCTCTTTTCCATGATCTCGATATTGTGGGCTTTTTGCTGTTCTCTCCAGCCCTGGTCATGTTTCTTCTCGCCCTTGAATGGGGGGGATCAACGTATTCATGGGGCAGCCCTATCGTCATCGGCCTCTTTTGTGGATCCGCCGGCAATATCGCTTTGTTTTTGGCTTGGGAATATAACAAGGGACGCTCAGCGATGATCCCTCTTGAGTTGCTTAGAAAGCGGGTTATGTTTTGTTCTTGTTTGACTTTGTTCTTCCTATATGCGAATAGCCTGATAACTTCGTACTACCTCGCAATTTATTTCCAAGGCGTGCGAAACAAACCTCCAACTCTCAGTGGCGTGTTTATGCTGCCAGGGGTTATAGGGCAAATGACCGCTGGGATTCTGAGCGGTCTAGCAGGTATTTATGAAGATCCCTGCCTGGAAAGCAGTTGCTAACTATTCCTATAAAAACAGTGACTCGCCTTGGGTATTACTTGCCTTCTACAGTCCTGGGCACGGTTCTAGCGGCAGTCGGAGCTGGGTTAATGAGCACATTCACCCCGTCAACGAGTACTGCCACATGGATTTGTTATCAGATTATTGCCGGGGTCGGACGAGGTTGCGCTCTTCAGATGGTAGATTCCTCTCATGATGTTCGGATACATTTGATCAAGTACTCAACTGACTTTCTTTCCACTTTGTTGGCGAAATAGCCGCTCATGGCAATCCAAAATAATATCTCCGCGTCCGAAATTGCTGTCAGCATGGCCATAGCTTATTTCTGCCAGAACTTTGGTGGCGCACTGTGGATTTCCTTTGCCGAGACAGTGCTCAATACTGGACTTCAAAACTCTCTGCCCCATTACGCACCGGGCGTTTCTGCCGCGCAGGTTATATCGGCCGGCGTATCTGGAATCCGATCATCAGCGTCTATACCTCCCGCGAGTGTGCAGGGCGTGATTATGTCATATAATAGTAGCGTTCAGCATGTTTTTTACATGGTTTCTGGAACTGCAGCCGCTGCTTTCGTGCTCAGTTGGGGCCTGGGATGGGGAAGTGTTAAGAAGCCCCAGAGGTCGACTCAAGCTTGAGACGTTGGCAAAGAGGAGATCGTAAAACTATACGCGGATGCTGTAGAAGCAGCGCAATGTTCGGAGTAACTATGTCGTCCATTTCAGGTCACATCTCACATGCTCGTATAACAAGCGGCATCAAGAATCTTATAACATCATCATCATCATCATCATCATCATCATCATCATCATCACACTGGATTCAAACTAGCTGATCAAACATTATTCCAAAATCCATACTTTCTACTTGAATGAAGTCTCTCATAAAATCCATAGAATCATCCTGGTCCCACGCAGCGGCAGATTCATGAGTATTTGAAGGTAGACTATTGTTATTGGCAACCAATTTTGACCCGATCACCTCATCAATGACGCTCGCGAAGTGTTTCGACGCACGCTTGAACAGAGTGTCGCTCCTGTTCCTAGGTTGCTCCGCCGACTCGATATGGGCAACAAAGACGCATAGATTACGTAGAATCTCGGGTCGTGGGATGGGAAATTCAAATGTAATGCCGGAGCTGACTTCCCTATGAAGGGCCTCAATCAGGACGCCGGCAGCTGGGAAGCCATACAGCCGGATCTGCGATGTACATATTAGATCAATTTCCTTCACATCGTAGTCATTAAGACATACACTAGGTGTTAGATCAACATAGATATTACGCATATGGCCACAGATGCGGCTCAGCGACAGACTAGTTGATAAAATTTGCCAGCTCACGAAGAGTAGCGAGGTATTGAGAGTATGATGCTGTCTGGCTAGAAGCTTCTGGATCAGAAACTCATTGTATAGATGGGTAAGATAGGAAAGAACGATCATGGAAGGAATGAATTCATTGCCATTCTCGTTGCAGGCGTTTGGTGTAAAACGGAGATACGAAGGGTGTGATTCCCATTGTTCTTTACAGCGACGTGAAATATCACTTCTCCGCTCATTAGAAGATAAGAACTGAGTTAAGGAGTTGGAAGAATGCGAACTAACTGCAATTGTTGGACGGTCTCTGGTTTGAGAGGCATGATAGAAATATCTAAGATCTCTTCACGAAACATAGCAATTGAACATTGGAGTCGGATCCATGCAGTGGGACAGAAGGTCGGCTGCACACGCCATCCTTGTTCATCAGTATCATTTATCGCCTGGTTGAAAGCATGAGTTGAAGCATTGAACATATCGTCGTCAATACACAGCGGTAGCCCGCAATCCGAATGTTTGGAAGATAGTCGCGGGGGACGACCCAGGAAAGTTGCTATGTTTTTATCGATCCGATACGATGCGGAAAAGAGTCGTTTACGCATCTGGGCCAGAAACGGTGGTATGCTGGATGACCCTTGTGTTTCTCTATGGACGCCGAGAGCAAATATCCTGGTTGAAAGATCACCAAGTTGACCCCACAGAGTCTCGCCTATTCAATTCAGTGATATCAGACATATTACTTTTGTAGTGTTTGGAAGAGAATACTGACTTGAAGCGCCATGGATAATATCTGACAATGCCATATTTTCATATACTAGCCAAAGAAACAGATCGTTCGTAGGTGTCAGCATCTTACAGACCTGTAATATGACCTCACTTGCAGAATACATTCTTCGAGCAAGCTGCATGCGTGTGTAAGATTCTCCGCGGATGGCAAATGTCCCAAAGCCTATTCCAAATTGCGTACTTCGACCCGCTTGCGACAATATTATCCCCAATATCTCGAGACGAAAATCGACGCCGGTGTATAACCTGTGAAAGTCGCAACCTTGGGTTGAAGTAGGTATATGAAAGGTCTTTGAAGTATTTTCCACTAACTTTGAAGCTAAGCGTATGACTTTCGCAGGCACATACTCTTTACACAGCCTGCGAATCGATGGGAACGTATTAAGCACAAATGGTGCAGGGATCACAGGAGCTAGACTCAGAGCATAGAAGTCCGAGACAAGTCTTTCAATGGACGAAAAGTCCTCCAGAAGCATCAATATTTCAGCAATTTTCTCAAACCAATACGGTTGCAGTCTATTTGAGTTCTCGATTGCAGCAGATGAGGAGTCGATGCTAAGGTCATCAGGCGAGCCACTATCAGCTCCAAACTCTGCGGCGAAACTGGTAGGACCAAGGTATCTCAAAGACAGAGGAGACATTATCTCCGGGTATGAATCGTGCTGCTCCGAATTAGATGGAGCGTTCGGTGTCTCTACAAGTCTGGAAGTCCTTGGACGTGTTCGAGCCACTGGCGTTGGTGAGAGTATTCTTCGCCGAGTCAGCGGTGCGGGATGGTAGAAACATCCATTGGTAATGCGGCGCCGCTGGCAGCGAGTACAAACAGGCAGTTTGTGGTCACACCTCACTTTATCGCGTCGACACGGCTCGCAGCTGGCGGGCATGCCATTTCGACGACGCGAAGAGCTCCTGCTGTATAGTTAGCCTGAGCCCAAACTAGAGGTTGTCTATAGGGAGGGAATTGACATGATGTTGTAGTTCTTGTTAAACAAAGCCCTTTCTTCGCCACAATGTCAAGCGTGCATTCGCACAGGGGGGTGAATTTCTTTTCTTTTTCTTCTTTTTTTTGGGAATACGTCGTTTCGAGGGTGACGGACTTGAGAAGAGGTCGGTGTCTGAGTTCCGAAAGTCAGTCCGAAAACATTCCGAGCTCCGCTAAGGCAGGATTAAGACTATGGAGGTCTATAGACAGCTTCTAATTGGATAAGAAAGGATTGCGGGCCTAACCGGGTTAGGGTTAGTGTATCAGCCGTCCAGATCCAGAACATAACGTATGTCGAGTATTTTGGGAAATCAATATCTATGTTGGACTTGGTCATGGCGATGAAGCAATAACAATACTTGCAACTGCTCGGATTGGCAACAGATTGAAAACAATGGGAAGGCCGCTGGCAGGTTCGCATCCCGCATTGCAAATGGGGGTTCATCACGAATTATCCTGAAGGAGTCTCCGAAGACAAGAAATCGCCAGTTTACCCTCAACGCCAGCCAGATGCTCAATTTCAGCAACCTGATGCCGTCTAGTATTGCTAAAATACGCGGAATAGCCATTCAGTCATATAGCAATTAAAAGATTTTTGAAGCTTTCAACAAGTCATGTAAAATATCCAGGGTAAATTGAAAATCCCGCTGCAAAGATTGAAGTATATATATATAAGCGAATATAACCGAGGTGGGATCATTGATGAGTAGAATCAGACTCCCCAAAGTCAATATGACAAGAAAAGCAGAGGTGGGAGAAAAAGGCAAAGCTTTCTTTACAGCAGCTTATTAAAAGTTAGAACTCTACGAAATAACTCTAATATTCATTCACGCACGTGGTTTTGGGCTCGGAGGAAGAAATCACATCGCATCATGCTAGTCCAGCAACAAGTAAACCACGACTTTGCAAAGTCAAAAGTCGAAAGTCGGGCTCGCGTAGGTATATATCGTCAACGGTAAAACATAATACACATACATACAGAAATATATATTTAAATAAACGGTATTTATCCAAAAAAAAAAAAAAAAAGAAAGAAAAAAAAAGGGGGGGCAGAAGAAGAAGAAAGACAAAAATATTTCATGCAACGGACGCAGCAAGGAAAGGACTTTCTAACAAGTCATCAGCACTAGGCCGTTTCTCGTGATTGATTTCAAACGTAACATCCAAGAATGCACGAGCTTCCTTGCTGGCGTGCTCAGGCGCCGGTGGTCGAGCTTGATTGTTACCAATGGCGAATATAGCTTGTAACTGACTGCAGTCGGGGAACGGGTGAGCGCCGATGAACATTTCCACAATCAGACAGCCCAGACTCCAGATGTCGGCCTTTTTGGTATGTGCTGTTTGTCGCACGACTTCGGGGGCCATCCAGTAGACACTTCCTTGGAGAGAGGGGCGGTGCAGATGGCCCTTGCCACTGACTGCGCTCGATCCCAGCATGGCGGATGCTTCCACGCGCTTTGAAATACCGAAATCTGAGATTTTGATTCCGCCTTTGTTGTCTACGAGGATGTTGGCACCCTTGATATCACGGTGGATGATATCCCGGCTATGTAGGTAAGATAAGCCCGCGAGAATCTGACGGACAAAGTTCTTGATCAAGGGCTCTTGGAAGGTGTTGTATTGTTTGAGCATTTCGGCAATCGAACCTCCAGGCACGTATTCTAGGAAAATGTTCAGGTTGTGGTCATCCGCGGAGGTACCGAGGTATTGGACAATGTTGGCATGGTGCAGTCCTTGAAGAAGCTCAATCTCATGCTTCAGGGCTGTAACCATGGTGTTCTTCCGCTTGTCAAACTCCGTGCCTTTGGTCGCCGACGGGAGTTCAACTTGCTTCACCGCCATGAGCTCACCAGTGATTGAGTGCAGAGCGAGGTAGACACTTCCAAATGAGCCTTCACCAATGAGAGAACCTTTCATCCAGTTCTTGGCCGCAAAGTTGTCCCCTGCCAAGAAGTCTGCGAGGCCGACGTCCTCTTCCTCGCCGTCATCGGCTACGATCATACTCAGGCGTTCATTCAGGGAGCCTCCGCCATCAGTGGCTGCGACACTTAATGTTTCATCGAGGAAGCTCCTTTGGTTTGACATCGTGTCACCAACCATAGGGTCGGACGTACTTCCGAACGATACGTAAGACTTGCGATCTGGTTCAATTGGTGATGGTTCAATTGGAGACTCTTCTTGGAGTGGCTGCAACGAACTCGAAGCAATCGAATCTCGATACGAGGCCTGAGGAAGATGAGGTCTCACGACTGATAACGGTCGTGACGGGCGCGCAGCTTGGCCTCCAGTAAGCCATGTGTCGGCAATGCTGGGAATGGGTGGTGCGTCCTTCAAGCTTGATGCAAAACTGATGTTACTGACAACGCTGAGGCGGCTCGCAGCTCGACTCAATCGCTGGGATCTTCGCACAGAAAGACGCATCGTTTTCTCAATGTCCTCTCGCTGATGACTCGGGAAATACGAAGTCAACTCGTGAATAATCATTTCACTCGGAGGCCGGGCACCAAAGAAAGAGCGCAGCTTTGACGCAGATGGACGCTCCATGACAGAAGACGTGGGAGAAGCATCATGGTCATCATTTGGGATATGCCTCGAAGACGTCAGCGGAGAGATTGGTTGCTTTATGTTGTGCCACGGCTCTCCTGTCAGTTGCTGGATTTTGAGTTGGTTGCGGGGATTAGAGCTGCTCAAAGCGTTGAGATGAGTTGCCTGACTCTCATCGAGAGCGAGCTGAGCTGCACGGCGAAGTTCGTCGGCATCAGGCTCCCCAGCGTGGATTTTTCGTAGAATGAGACGGCCGCGTTCTGATTTCTGCGAGCCCTCGCAGATTCTCATTAATTCAGAATCGGTCACCCGTCTACAATTTGCTGGGTTTGGTTCCAGGCCATCTAAGACATAGAAGCAATAGTTGCGATATTGATACTCTGGAAGCTGTAGTTTTCTGAGCACATAAAGCAATATTTCGTCCGCCGACTTGCAATTTTTGACGTTCATAGCCTTTGTCTGTCCGCCAGTATAGATTACCCGAATGACGTGAGAGTTTGCGGGGAGAGAGCCTATCGTCAAGCCATCAATGCTTGGGTTTTGTCTCAAGTGCAATGACTGTGAAGCATCGCCAGAAGTAGCTGAGCGGTGCCCCGATCCAGCGGAAGACGGATGACTGAAATATCCCGGACCACCCTCTCGTCGCGAGCCGTCTACTGGGCTAGTATTGTATCGGAATGCTCGTATTCTATCCTCTGTGGTTAGAGGAGACGAAGGACGCGATGTAGATCTGCCACCCAGGGAATCTAGTTGACGAGACCACCGTTTATTGCCTGGATGGGTTTGGCTGCGGGAAGTCGAGGAAGAATAAGCATCAGTTGATAAAGTCGACAAAGGTGTGTAGGTCGTAGCTTCGAGGGCAGTAAGAGGGTCCTAAGACCTGTCAGCAACCATAGAAATTGCGCTTGGTGATCTCGAGATACTCACTAGACTGTGCGGCTTGCGGCTGATGATAGTTTTATTTCTTAATTGCTTGATAGCGACAAAAATACGGACCCGGTCACCAATCTTCTTGATTCCGATCTCCTGGAGGATCTTCTGATCACATTCGAGCAAATTATCCCCGTTAAAATTATTTGCTACTCATAGTGATTAGCACAAGCAATCCGACGTTTGATAAGGGATGCGCAGAGCAGGCATACCCTTGAACAGCGGCTCATACTGCCCACATCTTATACTGTGCAGCCATTCGGCGACCTTTTGCTCATCCCACGATCTTAAACTGCGTGGTTAGCATCAAAACTAGCCAACGGGAGATGACCGACAACACCTACCGGACTGAATCTAATCTATCATGGACATCTGAGAACTCGGATTCGGTGGGCGAAACAAAAAGCCCCGCGTCGCTTGCGAGCGACGGAGTTTCGGTTCGAAGAAAGCCTGTCGATTGATATGAAGGGGTCGCCTGGGAAGCAGAGAGACCCAAGGCAGGTGGGTATGTTGTCTTCGAAGCCAACATGGTCGAGATTGCTGTTTTTTTCCTAGATTCCAACGTATAACCGACTTGCGCTCATTTATATATATAGGTAGATAGATAGATATACCCGACCACAGGTCAACTGAGGGTGCGGAACATGGCCACAGCGGCCTCGAAATCAACGACAAGGAGTATAAACGAGGTAGTCAGGCGAGGAAATATTATCACGATCACGTTTTGGTGCAAGGCCCACTGGGGTTCACGGTATTTATCGTTGAGGGAGACTGCTCCCCGCGTTGGTCGTCGGTTGGGCAGACAGATAGCGATGCGTTGAAACTCTGCGAATAGCGAAAGTCGAGCGAGGCGAAGACTTAAGCGATGGGAAAAGGGGGGCAAGGAAAAGCCAGAAACAGAGAAATGGTCGCACGATAAAGACAAAAAGCGCCCCCCCAGAGCGGGTTTGGATGTTCAAACAACCGCGGATTCTGAAGAGGAAGAAGGAGGAAGTCTTGGGGGGTCGCACGGCTAAGCGGATTTAATCAGCGCCGCCGGACGAGATAGCGACGCACTCAGATCAGCATTTGGCCATTCGTTCATTGATATTTCGGCCTTGAATGAGCATTATTTACACGCGCGATAATTAGAAGAAAGGCGTGGTTTTGCCCTTCGCCGTCTGCTTGTGCTGATGTTTGAAACAGCCTGAAACGCGCGGTTCAGCCATGGATACAGCCAGAAGACCCTGCATCAAACAAGAATAGAATTATTTTCCCTCGGTCCAGGAAACTAAATTAAGCGGCTCATGAAAGTATGGTTAGTTATATTACTATCGTGTCATAATCCTGTCGACAGACCTGGACGCATGCATTAGGCAGTCCAGGAGTGTTGGTGCCTGAGGCACGAGCGCGTTCCTGGCAGCACAACGAACGCCAATAACAGAGCAACATCAGCAAGACGATCGTGTAAAGAACCTCGGTGTGCTATTGTTATGCTACACGGTAGGCAGTAGTAGCAATAGTCGTGTCTGGCCAGTTGGTGGTTATGCTCCCCTCACCCCACAGTTTTCTCCTTCCCCGCTTAAGAGGTAGAGCTTTCTTTCCTCTGTCCATCCCTTCCTGCAGTCCAGTCGATGCCTTTGCCATTGCAGCTGAGCCATGGAGGCAGACCAGCCCTCTCCAGACAAGGCCCGCAAGAAGCCCTCTTCTGCCTCGCATCGCAAGTCGTTGGCGTGTGAATACTGCCATCGCTCGTTTGCGCGGCTCGAGCATCTCCAACGCCATCTCCGCACGCGTCAGTTTTGCTCCTCTTCTTCCCCCCGCCTACACGACAACCCCCCTCCCCCCGTCAACAAGTTGACAACCCTCGCTAACGCCGTTGCAGACACAAAAGAAAAGCCCTTCTCATGCGACATTTGCTCCAAGTCTTTCGCCCGCAGGTATGCTTATCCCTCTGCTGTGGAACATACGTGGTATCATCAACCTATAGCTGAGATAAAACAGTGATCTGCTTGTCCGACATGAACGTCTGGTGCACCCTGCGGAAGCTGCTGCTCATCGAGGAGAGCGCCGAACTGGGAGCGATGCTCCCCAGCCGGTAGTACCGCTTAGTTCGTCTATGATCCAGCCGCCTCATGGCGACTCTCGCATGCTGGACATGCCTACCTCGGTCTCAGTGCAGCAGCCACTTCAACCTCCACCACCGCCTCCCCCTCCCCCTCCCCCGGGAGCGCAGGTCCATCCGGCACCAATCATAGATCAGAATCATTTTAATCCTTCTTGGGGCTATGACCTCAACCTTCTTTCGCATGCTGCCAGCCACGTGGCCCTTGAGAACCAACAGGAATTGGCCCTAGAATCTATGCCAAAGCCGCATGTGCCATCCGGCCCGTCGCCGCAGTTACAGCCCGTTGGACAGGAGAAAAGCATAGCTGATGCATATAGCGTCGAGCCATCAATACTAGATCTGGCCGATCTCGGGGACCCAGTCCAAGACTTCACTGTCTTTCTCGAAAGCGTCGGATTATCTACCGACTGGGATTCAGGCGTCTTTTCGTCGGTCGAGACAGATCCGCTGTTATCCAACCCCCTTTCATTTGATTCGAAGTCGGGTTATGGCCAGCAAAGACTCAATCCAGACCTATTGAATGAACAACGAGGGTCGGCAGAGGAGCCTCCCTCCTTTTCTAACTTTGGGTCTCGACTTCCATCCTTACAACCTGAGCCCCATGAATCTGATGAGCGAGCGAGCTTGCTTGATGATCCGACCAACCCGCGACCAGCATGGGATATCTCAAATACAGATCGACAGTTGTTCCTCTCGAGGCTAGAGGAATTTGCACATGTTCTTCCTCGGGGATTTATCCCGCCTTCTAGACATGCCTTGTCACGCTTCATTGCGGGCTACATTAATGGCTTGAATGAGCACCTTCCTTTTATCCATGTCCCCACGCTCTCAGTCGTGAGGAGTATTCCCGAACTCACATTGGCTCTTGCTGCCGCGGGCTCCCATTACAGGTTCGAGAACAGTCGAGGGATTGAACTCTTCCATGCAGCCAAGGCAGTCCTGTTCGAGCGTATTCGCCGGAGGGATGCGAAACAAGTTCCCACACCGACGTGGGACATTTACGTTCCGGCGACACCCTCCCAGAGAAGTTCGACTATTGCTTCAAATACTCCAAATAGCCCCTTCCAGAGCCATAAATACATCCACCAACCGGAAATAATGAGCTACATTATGGACGAGTCTGAAGCTCATATGGAAATTATTCGCACGTTCCTGCTCTTGACGGTTTTCGCATCCTGGGAAAGACAACCCGAGTTACTCCGAGAAATTCTTGCTCTACAAAGTACCCTCGCCAGGCTAGTGCGTGAACACGGACTGTCAGAGTCAAACATTGTCTCTGAGAGCTTGGCTTGGGATGAGTGGGCTCGATTGGAAGGCAACCGACGCACGAAATTGATTGTATATTGCTTCTTTAACCTACACTCTATAATGTATAACATCCCACCACTCCTTTTGAACTCGGAACTCAATCTGAGAATGCCATGCGCGCACGAAATTTGGAAGGCGAGCAATGCGTCACAATGGCGACGGATTTATCGTTCGTGGCATGAGCCCGTAGTCACGTTCCAAGAAGCATTTGCGAAGCTCTTTTTCAAATCACCACCTTCGAATCCATGTCCCATTTCTCCTCTCGGAAACTACATCCTGATACACGCCATTATCCAACAGATATTTTTCGCTCGTCAGTTACGCCTTTCGGCACCGCATATGCCAAACACCAGCCTCCGCCCCGAGGATTTAGCAGCATTGGACAGTTCTTTGACTGCCTGGAAGGCAGGCTGGAAGAGAACACCTGGGTCAAGCATTGATCCTCAGAACCCGGCAGGGCCTATTGCGTTCACCTCTACGGCCCTCCTGGGACTTGCTTATATCCGACTTCACCTGGACCTGGGGCCATGTCGACATCTAGTGACTCAAGACCCCTTTCAAATTGCAAGAGCTCTAAATGAATCTCCGCCAATTATGCGTAGCCCAAAACTAATCATGGCTCTTCTTCACTCTGCTCATGCACTTTCCATCCCCGTAAGACTTGGAATTGACTTTGTTGCACGAACACATTCATTTTTCTGGAGTATTCAGCACTCGCTCTGCAGTTTAGAGTGTGCATTCCTTCTGAGCAGGTGGCTACTTGCCATCCCATTGACACAAAATGAACAGAGGCTATCTGACCATGAACGGAAGTTGCTTCTCTGGATCAAAAGCATGATGGACGAAACTGACATGGTGGTACCAACGGATGGTCATGATCTCGAATTTGTTCAAGACCCCTTCAAGGTCAGGCAATTAAGTGTTGCCGTTGTGCGTGTTTGGGCACGT
This sequence comes from Talaromyces atroroseus, assembly GCF_001907595.1. Lineage (NCBI taxonomy): Eukaryota > Fungi > Ascomycota > Eurotiomycetes > Eurotiales > Trichocomaceae > Talaromyces > Talaromyces atroroseus. Next base: position 965,439 of record NW_017971442.1, read on the forward strand.
ACATTCAAAGGAAACACGAGTTGGGCTATTGTTGACCTGATTGGGTCGAGCCTTGAAGCATATGCCGATCTGTTAGAGGGTTGAAATATGTTCTCTTTGGTTCAGGCCTTTTTATTTCCCCTTCCCTCACGCCTTTTTTGATACCCTCTCTCTCAACCGATAAATGATTTACATCCCACCATAGTCTAACGAACGCCTTCAATGTTTCAGAAAATGTATTCCTTCCTTTTTGTTATCCTGTCCCTGTATGATTTCAATGTTACCTGCTAGTCTAACACTGCCATTGAGGAACGTGGCAGAAAATGTTCATGATTCTGTATTTTGTTTAGTACATATTTACCACTTCTGATGAGTTTTGTGAAAGCAGTTGATCCGTTTTGATGATGCTAAGAACTAAATCAGTATCACATTTCTATTTCTTATTTAAGTTCGTTATTCGTTATGTAGGTACGTCGTCACCCCTCCTCCGTCCGTCTACGATCAGACTCCAATCGCTTCGTCACACTGGCCGGCACAAATTTCAGAGCAGACAGGGACGAGGTCAAGGCATCGATTTCATCAGTGTGTGCATCATTCATTGATATATTAGTATCTGCCCTTGCTCCTGGATCGGGTACAAGAGGAACAGAGGAGGACACAGAGGTCTTCCGGTTTCTCAGTCGTCCTTCTTGCGGCGACTGCTGTAAGGAGCGCCGTCGGAAGTGGTTGTTATTATTAGATGTTCGCAGTAGTGAGTTCTGCTTGTCAATGCCGTCATTGACAATGTAGAAGTTGTAGTTCTGTGGGATATTCCCGCTTGATGTAAGTGGCGGCCATATTGAAGGTGGATATTGACTTCTTGACTGAATGAGACAAGACGAATCAGAGCACTCACCCTAGGAAACATGTGCTTGTCAATCAAATGTCGCCGACGCTTTTGCGCTGTTGAGCATTTCCTCTCACACCCTTCGACGAAGCAGCTGAACTGGATTATTTCCCCTCCGGTTAGCCCAGTAGGTCCTCATGCTAGGACGTTCTCCGACGGGTAAGAAAAGGTGATTCACTTACAGTCTTCTCTCCTCGGTCCCGCCGGGCTAGAATGAGTGGATCGTGGTGTTCTTCAATATGAATGTCGAGTATATGCTGAGTAGGGAAATTCTTGCCACACTCGGAGCAGCGGTTGACGTGGTATCTCAGATAGTGACTTTCGTACTCGTTATAAGACGCAAATGCTATTGTGTCTCGGTGCGGCGGTAAGGAGCACCACATGGGTTGGAGTTGAGGTTGAGGGTCATCTGAGACTGTGACTTTGGCAGGTGGCGAGCTTGTTTGCTCTGAGAGCTGGAGCTGAGACGGATCTGGGGTTCTCAAGCGTTTCGCCATGTCTTCTTGTCTGCTTCAAGTGACTTGGAGACGTCTCATGCAACTAAAGACAAGCGAACAGGTGCCTCAGGCCTTCGATATGCATACAGTCCTGCGCCACATATGCCCCACTTGGAGACAGCAGGGCATCAGCCACAGGGACGAGTCGAGCGGCCAATCAGACTGAAGAATTCTTACTAAATTAAAAGGAAAGAATGTACCCGCGGCTTCGGGCTTCCACCTCTCGCGCTGTCCCTCCGTCTACCTCTTGTCTCTATCTCTCTCGCTTTCATAGCGGATGGGCTATTTGGGATAGTTCTTCCATCTCCTAGCTCACTCACTACGTGGTCGCTACTTGATCACTTCCCTCTATCGCCGCTCTCGCTGATCTTGATTCTTTCGCAACCACTGATGGATCGCTCAGAGAACTGGCGCTTCGAGAGCAGGGAGCGAGGCATATGACCACAAGTTGATCTGTGAGGTCGCTCGCATTTCCCGAGCATGGCGACTGCATTCCAAGATGCTTGGCAGTATGTCTTTTTCAATCTTCTTCCATTGATCGGTCCAGTGATTATAGTGTTATACAACCTGTCGGCTCTTTCGCTAACGCATTTCATATAGATCCGCAGACCAGGCTGAAAACGAACTGAAGAAAACACTTGCACAAAAGGAACCTACATTTGCAGAAATTGCGCACTGCCTTACGGAGTCAGTATTCCACTGCTCTCGGCGATTCCTCACCTGATAATCTGACTACCATGCAGGTTTCGCGTGGCTTGTCAAAACGCCATATTCCTCGATTTCAACGCTGCCGCGTCCGAAAAAGCAGAAATTCGTCTATGGGAGGCTCATCTCAAGATCAATAAGCGCTTTCGCAATCTCCTGGCTCGAGTAAGTGGTGGGCTTTTGCGTTGCTATTATTATATAAGCATTGGTCTAACTTGCCATCTCAGTTCCGGGACGAGGCAGGCAAGAAAAAGCCAGTCGAAAAGAGAAAGCATGAAAAGCACTACCTCGAGTTTATAAAACTCAGTCAGAAGTTCTACCGAGGGTACATCCAGCGTCTATCCTCACATTATGACGGTATCCCAGAGCTGGAACAGGTAGCGAGGAAGTTCAGCTTCGAAAGTAATGCTTTCATCAATTGACTTATTTTGAGCTCTAGTTTATCAAGCTGACAATCCTTTTTGAGTGACAGAGCTCTCCGTTGAAACCCCTGTCGAACTCGATTCAGGCCTTAGCAGAAAAATACTCCTTTCATGCCACGCTACGCTGATCCGTTTGGGTGATCTCTCCCGTTACCGTGAGACAGAACTTGTCTCCGGTAAACAACGCAACTGGGGACCTGCAATAGGTTACTATGACCTAGCTAGCATCATTTACCCGGCTTCCGGGGCCTCCCACAACCAACTCGCTGCAATCGCAATGGAGGATGTCAACCATCTCAGAGCTACTTACCATTTGTACCGAGCCTTGTCGGCTCAAGAACCTCACCCTACGGTTAAGCGTAATTTGGAAATTGAATTCAAGAAGATATTGGGTGCTTGGGCTAAGAGGGAACTGATTCCACGCGAAGACGCTGGAATTCCAGGGAAAGCCCTTACTCCGTGGTTCGTGTATCTTCACGCCCAATGCTACAAGGGTCTGGATTTTCAGGAACATGACGAGCTAGAGAACGAGGTTCTTAGTCAACTAGCCGTTGATCTCAAAGAACGGTCACTCGAAGGTATCCTTCAGAAGTTTGTTTTGATCAACATTGCAGCAGAAGAGTTCGCCAAAGTCAGATCGAGTGGTAAGTTAAGTGAGTTGATTTAGCAAAATTCGAATATATCAACTAATAATCGTTATGTTACAGACGAGCCAACTCATAATGCACAGCTATTTTTTCAAAGAATCAACGTGAAGACATTTTTTACACTCCTACAGATTCTTCTGGCTGAACTAGAGCGCTTTGCGAGTGAGGACAGCGATTCTAGAGAGTCTCAACATGGTTCCGACAAAGTTACTGCTGTTGCACGCCGGGTTCTGCCCGCTCTTCGAAACTACAGCTCTTGGTTGCTGACCAACTGCGGCTCATTAGAAGCCCAGAAGCAGGATAAAGATTCTGTTCTTTCCGTCCAAATTCAAGAGCTCTGGAAAATCTACGCAAATACGTTGACATTGTTGGCATCGACTTTCGACGTCACGAGTCTTCCAGAAGTGGAATATCTTCTTGAAGAAGACGAGGAGACCCTTGGCTTTAAACCACTACTCAACAATGCTACCAGTCGGCGGTATTTGTCCGAAACAGGAGACAAAAATAAACCAAGAATGCTTGATCCAGGCGTCGAGAGGAATCATCCTAATATTGAGATGCTGTATCGAATCCGCGAGTTCGTTATTGACGGGCTAGATCTGGTTGTTAGTGGTGTAAGTGTTGCTGCAAGAATTGTTCTCTGAAAATATTGATTTGCTTACTTTATTTTAATAGCGTATCCCAGTCGCGCTTGTTGATGAGAATGAGCGGAAGATTTTTATCTATCAGGAAGAGGGAATCCCTTCTCAATTTTACGCGAGTCCGCAAGGGCATCAACCCACAATGTCATCAACGAGTGTTCAAAGGGAAGAAATACGCAATGCGCAACAAGCAAAGAAACCCACGACAGAGACACGGAGTGCCTTTGGTGGTTCTCAGTCAGCTTCCGTTTCAGTGTCGACAAACTTCAACCGTATCGTTGAAGGCGTCGAGAAACTGGTCGAGTCAGACACCTATGAAGCACCACCGGCGATGCCCCAGCTCCCTGAAATCTTGCAGCCAACTCAAGTCGCAACGAACTATCCCAATGGGATCAATCTACTTCCTCAACACGGCTCGTATCAAACGCCAATTGTACCCCCTGGGCTCGGATTGCAGGCTTCTCCAGCCCAGCCTCAACCGTACTCTCCGCTCTTTACGGGCTCGAGTATATGGAGCCCTAATCACCCGTCTCTATCTAACAATGACATTAACCCCCAGCGAAGACCCGAAATAGCCCTATCGGGGCTCGGTTCTCAATCTCGCATGATGTCCCCGGGAATACAGGATGGCTTCTTATTGGATGCAACAAGCGCTACCCAGACTGCCATGCGACAGGAGTTACTGTTGCAACAAAGGGAGATTCAAGAGCGATCATCATCGCAGGTCATATCAAATTGGACGCCATCTATTCCAACCACACCGTCTATTCCAGCCACACATGATCGACCTCTATATGGCTCGTTAGCGCACTACAATACCTATTCTCAGCCAGCGCCAAATAGCTCCGTTTTTCCGTCTTCGCACGATCATGCCTTTATTGGGTCAACCGCGTCTCTATTTCCCACCTCTGACGGTCGACAGAGTTCTCAGGATAGTCCCAGTCGATTTGGTGCTATAGGCCAACAGACTCCGCCTTGTGGACAAGCGGGATGAGAAGCTATCTTGGTTGTATTTAGGATATATTGCTACAAACTCAGAAAAGAGAGTGCTCGGGGGTTCTTTCTAGACATCCAAATGCGAGCTGGGTCCTTCACCTCCAACATTTGGTTCTCAGTGGATAACTAGCAGATGATTCCCAGCGTTAAGATGCTGGTAGAATGCAGGATGCGTTAAAGCAACTGTGATTTGCAGGAATGGATTGGTGGGTGATGCCGTTTCGAACATTTTGAACATCATCTTCACTCATGCTGCTATGTTAGTATGATACGATGGGTGCGTGGTTTGAAACGCACGAGGATATTCATGGCTCGAGTTGCTTGAATCCATGACTTCTTTTCTTATGATATGTATCCAGTTGGCAATGATTTTGTATTATACCAGGAGTCTCTCACGCGCCATGCGTTTTATTTCTTTTTTCGAAATGAGATTTACATTCAAAGCTCAGAAATTCAAATCATAGGCCAGATGGCCTTAAATATTGAATACGAATAATCCAGAAGCATCTAGGCGTGTACTACATTTAACGCATGCATATAGCAAAGGAGGAAAAGGTTTGTATATGTAATTATGTATCGTTGTTGAAGACGTCATGCATTTTAAAATTCTTTCCTTTAATCTTTCTTCTAGTTTGAAAATAGAAGAAGTCTTTCTCTTAGTTTTGAATAGCAGAAAACTTGCTGTTGTTTTCTTTCATTTTCCCTTTTTGATCTTCACCCAGCCTCCCACAGAAGAGGAGAGAGAAAGTGGATAATTCTTCGACAAAAGAAATGGGTCTTTTTTCTTCGCCTCTCCCTCGTTTTTTTTTTTTTTTTTTCCTCCTTTTTGCTTTCAAAACCATGGAAAGAAAATGAGAGAGAGGGAGAGAGAGAGGATAGAAGACCGGGTATAATAAATAATGGGTTGAATCATTAGATAGATAGGATGGGAATAGTGTCAAACATAAATGGCGTGGATATCATTTATCGATAATCTATTGGCGAGAGTAGGTTTGTTTGGGGAATGGGTATCTTTTTTGGTAGTAGTGTTAGTTTCGTGGTTGGACAGAGGAAAGAAAAAGGTCAACTTACGATGGTCCCAGTTCTTGGATGCTGAGGCTAGCAAGCCACTGGCCGAGGTCGATGCTTTGTTCCAAAGTTTTACCCTGGACAACACCGGCGACGAAACCACCGGCGAAAGCGTCGCTGTCATGTAGGCAGTTGAGGTTAGTTGGGAATCTTAAACGGGGAAAATGGGGGAAAAGAGATACAAACATACCCAGCACCGTTGGTGTCGTTGATCTTCTCCTTGGGGATTTCGTGAACGGGATATTCCTTGGTCTCTACGGCGCCGCTGGCAGTGGCAACGGCAGTGACGGTGGGGAGAGTTCCCTGGGTGATGATGACAACGCGAGGGCGTTGGGTGTTCTTCTTGGGCAGGGTGGTGAGTTTCTTGGCGATTTCGGCAATGTCAGTGAGGCCCCAGCCATGGTGCTCGGAGTAGGACAGAGCTTCGGTTTCGTTGCCAATCAGGTAGTCGACGTATGGGATTACTTGGTCGAGCTGGTCCTTGAAGAACTGAGGGATGAAGGGGGCGGAAAGCGAGAAGACGAATGGCTATATGAATACAATATCAGCTGTCGTTTCTTTAAACGTAATGAAGGTTGAGGGACTCCTACCTTGTTCTTCGCAGCGGCTTCTTCAGCAAGAGCCAAAATAGCTGGAACAGAGACTGTCAAATGATAGCCACCAACGTAGTACACCTGGGCCTTCTCAACAAGGGACCAGACATGGGGCTGCTTAAGATGGTCGAGCTTGTATTCATTGGCGGCAGCAAGGTGGGTGACCATGCTACGGTTGTGGCCAGTGATGATAACACCGCATTTTCCAGTGGGTTGGACTTCGTCGACACGGTATTCGGTGTGCACGCCGGCGGTCTTGCAGGCCTGGGTCAGGATATCGGCGTACTTGTCTTTGCCGACGCAGCCAATATAAACGACCGAGTTCTCGGGGAGGATGTACTAGGTAGGAAGGTTAGACCCAGAAACACGACACAAGTCGAGGAGAGCAAAGAAGGTCGTGTCTACCTGGGCACCTCGAGCAGTGTTCTGAGCAGCACCACCTGCAATCAATTTGGCATCGTGGTTCTGGAGTAGATCTTCATAGAGACCCATGTGTTTCTCCTCGGCGAGGATGGCGTCATTGGCCTTGACCTCGTACTTCTGCAGAAGCGCCTCATCTCTATGGATTTATGTCAGTTCGCATACCCACCGAGAAGCGAGTGAGGCAGGGAGCAAAACAAGCGTACCCGACTCCTTGGATGTCTGGAATGGAGACACAAAGTTAGCTGTCAATTCGATACGCATGAGATGGAGGCCCGTTCCAACGCACCGAGAAGAGGGTTTTCCAGGCAGAGAAGAGGGTATCCTTGTGCAGCAGCCATTGTGTGGAAGTGTCGCAAAGCAACCGACGGTCAATTGGCTTGAATGGAAGAGAGAGGATGAGGATAGAAAGCGTCTTGTTTCTTCTTCTCATACAACGAGAAAAAAAGACGTGGGGGTGTGGTAGTCGCGGGCGGCGGGACTGGAGGGGCCGCCGAAGTGTTTAGCTTAGCAATAGGAGCAGCCCTTCGGTGTCCGGGAACCTCACCTTCTCTCTGCTCACCAACACATGTCACAACCGCACAACGCGCGTCTGCGAACTATTCCCGATTCAATTTATTTGCTCAGGCCCGAGACGCAGTCGATAATTGCCGGCCTTAGTTCTGTCTTTTACCATGTCCCATTCCGCGTTGGGCATCGCGGAGACTCTCCAGAGCGCCTCCCTCAAACGTCATCCATCCCCAGCACACGACATCAACCCAGCCACCGCTGCATCGGACAAGGAACTCTACGAAGCCGCTCATTCAGATACAGCCAGCATCCCGTCAGATATTGTCGACCGGCCGCCCCTGCGCCCAGTCCCGCGTCGACCGAATCTGCCGCCCCTGCCAGACCTGAGGTTCGAGCAGAGCTATCTGGCTAGTCTGAAGGGGGCCGAGACATGGCAACGTATAGCTTGGATTACCATTAGGGATCAGGTGTGTGCTAGTAATATACGATGCCTCATATCTTTAGTACTCCCGGTGGTCAATGTACAAAACGACCTGCTAACCACCTCGTCGGAATTCAGGTCCTTCTACCCTTGATTCAAGGTAGCGTGTGGACACTTGCACTTTTAGGATGGCGGTTCTGGAATCGCAATACCCAGCTTCAAGGCACTACGCTCGGCACACGGCTGCGACGGTGGTGGTATGAAGTGAACAATTGGCCAATTCATCCCCGGTCATTGAAGTCTGACAAGAGGGTTGCTGGGCGGATTGAAGATGTGAGCTCAGACCCTCCCTTTTCGTCGCGGGTTCAATTCGTTGGCACCATCTAACGAGAGACCATTCTAGTTTTATACTGCGCAATTCTCAAGTGATTGACTATACGACTAAGAAGGATGTCAAGCTAACTACGTGTTGTGTATTGAACACTCATTGCATTATGGGAAGTTACGGAGTATATAGCGATGTTTTTTTGCTTCTTGTTCTTCTTTTCTGGTATTCATCTGTGCTGCCAGTTTCGGGCAGCTGTGTACATCTATTTGATGGTGAATGGGGACATAGAATAGGTAATCATGCAGTCTTTTGAGTCTACAACTTTTATGTGTAGGTATACCTTTGTAGCCCTCGAAGCAAAAGATGAAAAGCAATAGACGCCCGCTATAAGCCTATCCCAACATACAAAGCGTACTCAAAGCAAAGAGAATACCGGCGTGGCTTTGAACTCCTTTCAAATTAATAGTTATTATAACTTGTACTAGATCTAATTTATCCTTCTTATACCCCGGACAGCATTAGATCGAACAAAATAAGAGCAATATGAAATCTACTCATTGCCGTTCTGCATCCGCGACGGTTCAAGAGGTGTCATAGGGAGTTCCTGTGTACTTTTTGTGGTCACTTCTTCGGGTTTTGGACCATGATTGGCGGCCACGTTCTCCTTGAAGTATTCATAATGAGGAAGTGCCGAAGAGCTGGGCACTGCCTGCTCTTGGTGTTTCTCCTCTGATGTCCCGTTTTTGGTGGTGACTTCTGCAGAGGGCTCGATATCTATGGAGCTTTCTTCGAGTGTATTTTTAGACAGATCGGCCACAGCCTCTGTCTTGATAGAATTCGAGTCGGGGGGAATATGGCTGGAATCAATAGGTGACTCGTTGGTGGAGCCCTGTTGTTGATCCGTCTTGCCATAATGTAGGTGAACAACAAGGCTTTGTTGTTTCTCATCGTCATCAATATCGAGCATCGACTCGTCTTCACTAGGCTCATCTTCGTCATCGCCTTCGAAATCATTTTCATTGTGCGACTCGTCATCGCCTTTCCAGCTAGAAGCAGCATCGGATTCTTCATCGCTCACATCATTCGTATATTTTGACGTGTGGCCATTCGTTTGACCACGCGTGCTACGCTGAGGACGATCTTCGTCGTCGTCCTGCTCCACATCACGTTGTCCACTCAGTGCAGATTCGCCGTATATACCTCCCGCGCGGGCTCGCACCTGACGACCACTAGCTGTGAACGTCAGTCCTGCCGGCTCTCCTGGGCTCGTGACGCCAGAAACATTTCGCGTGGAGCGTCGTGTGGGAGCTAAGTCCTCAGAGAAGAGATCTTCATCATCAGAATACGTATATTTAAGCTTCTTTCCACGCGTACGGCCTTCGTATAGCGAGAAGCCTGGTTCTGGGCGAGCAAATGCGGCTTTGCGTGCTTGTCGATAATCACGTCGCCTCCGTTTCTAAGTTGTAATTAGCGGACAATGACTTTATTTTTTGTCTTGTTGTGAGGGAGAAAACACAAACCTCCTCTCCACTTTCAAACCGGGGGATTGCATTCATGATCCGCTCGCTAAGTTTCTTGGAACTTTGTGGTTTTTCCAACGCCAATCTCTCTGCAATAGCCCGGATTTCGTCGATGGTGCCGGCTACGCTCCACCAGGTGTTCGTCTTCAACGCTGGATTGCTCTCTCGGTAGAGGCGAAAATGAGTGTCATCCTGACCCTCTATAAGCCAGTAACGTCGTTTTAGTTCGTCTCTCCCCCATGGTTGTACCGACAAAGGCTGGTTAAGGTCGTCTTCGTGTCGGGCCTGCTTATACGACTCCTTGATCTTCGCTTGTATCGCATCGGAGGAAGAAAGTGACCATAAGATCAGAGCTTTGAGGAGGCGTAGCTAGGCTTACTGTCAGTTGGATAATTACGTATATCTCCATCGAAATCTCTTACCCTCTCTTCGGGTGTCATGGTGTTGAATGTGCGGCCGCCATGGAGAGGGTTCTTCCCTTCCCAAGCACGCGGCCATTGGGAGGAATGCGTTTGAACTGCCTCCTCCAAAGCCCGTTGATAATGCCCTTTCCTATATCGCAGCAGTTCCCCCATTAGCTTTCTGTTCGTTCGTTTCTTCAGGAGAGGTGGTCCGTGTCAAGGGTAACTAGGGTATGCCACCAGCGAGCGTAGGAAGCCCATACTCAACATCTTTCTTGCGATTGAGCACCAGGCCAATCAAAGCGCATAATAATCTCTCTACATGTTCGCCAGGTGTTGTGTCTTGCACACCGCTCTCGATGTCCTGCGGACCGTAGTGTGGGAGCGATTTCGGAAAGGCGTCACTGAAACGCGCGCGAAACATCACAATGAACTGCAGAGGATTCACAACGTATTAGCAACGGTGACATGCTTCCTTTTGCTCGCGTCAATAAACGCCAGGAGAGGGAACGGCTAGATACACATACGGCGATATCTGGGTTGTCCGCGAGGACATATTCGTGCGGTGGTGACGCTGGGCGCCTGGGCGGCGGAGGGATTTCCTGCTTGAAATAATTTGTGATCGGGGCATTGGCCTCGTATGTTAATGACATGGATTCGTCATCTGTCGGCGGTGCCGATGACAGCGACGAGGTATCCGAGAAGGACATGGCCATGGTCTCTGGTGGTTGACGGAGTGTTGTCGCGGCGAAGGTTGAGGAGCTTACTTGGTTGGAGGAGTGGGAAGTCAGTCACTGGGACGGATCCTCTCTACAGCGGCTATCACACACGCGCGCGCGGCATCTATCTACCCTACCGATTTATCTAGCCGGATTCCTCGCATTATGTGTCAAATTCGCATTGTAATTCGTCTCTAAACAACCATTCACTATCCTACCGGCGCCGACGAGGCGAACAAAGGGCAGAGAACATCGGTGATGCCATGCCGATCCCCGTAGACTGCGCAAGCAGAGAACCCATGCCATCGGCACAGCCATGTGTGAATGCACCAGAGAAAGATTGACGGCGGGTAGCGAATACAATCAACTGTGAATTTGGCTCTATCAGGAGTCATCAGGAGCGCGGGTCCTTTCCGAACAATCGACTGTTCCATCGCCCCGACTACCATTCATGCCGTATATAACCGAACGGGCTCCTTCGATGACCAACTAGATGATTGGCATGTCAGGACATATGGCCGCCGTGACAATTTTGTTGTTACGGAGCACTCGCACCAAGTCTTCTGATGTCTTTCGACAGCGGCGGCAGTTCCGAGTCCACTCGACTCGGCGTCTTTGTGGTTCGCTTCCTGCGTAAATATCGCAGTAGCTCTTGCAGCTATTTCAAAGACCGATGACGCTCTAATACACAATATCAGCGGACGGTTCTGCTTGATGTGAGACTCGCGCTTAAGGAGCGGCAATGTTTGCATCAGAAAGCTATCCTACGTGTCCTTCAAAGAGCACATGGTCTCGTAAACAGATATATCGCTCGCACGAAAACTTGCCATTGCTATAGAGTCGCTTCTTATCCACGTTTCCGGCTCCCATGGCAGGGTGCGTGGTTCACAGGGGAAGAAGCATCTGTTCCTGTTGCACGGAAATTTCCCTTCCAGAGGAACTGCATTGGCAATATTTGTCGCCGGTTTCTAATTACATTGTCTTCGCGGACTGATCTCTGTGCAATCAAGCCTAGATGAAGACATCCCATTGATGCAGGCCATCAATCAGTTTTTGACGCGTATACGAAGGCGGCCCCGGAGAAGAAAACCAAACAAATTATATATATGCAAGGGAAAGCAGCGTAAGAGTAGCAAGAAGTTTAGCCTAGTCGGGGGCCGGGGGGAGCAGATCCAGAGAAAAAAAGATAATAGCAGGCAGACTGGCAAAGCGTCCAGGGAAGAAGAAGGAGGAAGTCGTCGGTCCGTCACGGGCCAGACTCGAGACGTCACTGGCGCCGCGCCCCCCACCTGCCACTATCAGCAAAACACTCTCACCCGGCTGGCTCTCGCACGTCGCTGCCTGTAACGAACCCTGCCAGAGTCTGCGACAACACGCAAAAATACCACATCACATTGATGGAGTGCCGCTTGGCTTTTCTCGTGCATTTATAATAAGACGCTTCACGAAGCGCAAAGTCCCGGCATGGAGGCAATCAAGGCGGTTTTCTTCGGTCCAGACCCGCAAGTACAGGTACCTACCTATCCAACGCCGTTTACTGTCTATTCCATTGCCTTTGTCCATTGCTGACTCCTGCAGATGCGGAAATGCAACCAACTCATTCGGCAGAACACGCGGCAGCTCGACCGCGACATTGCGAATTTAAAGTCCCTCGATTCCAAGACGCGACAGCTGATCCTCAATGCCTCTCGCCGGGCTCAGAGGAATCCCTCGCAAGCGAAGCAGGCAACTGCGGAAACAAAGACCTATGCCCGTGAGCTGTTACGCATTCGGAAACAGAGCGCGCGCCTTAATACAAGTCGAGCCCAGCTGCAGAGCGTGCAGATGCAGGTTAATGAGGCCTTTTCGGTACGGAAAATACAGGGAAGCCTCAAGAAGTCGGCTGGTATCATGAAGGATGTGAACACACTTGTGCGTTTGCCAGAGCTCAACAGCACAATGCGACAGCTCTCTACGGAGCTAGTACGAGCCGGTATTATTGAGGAAGTCGTCGATGATGCGTTGCCCAACGACGAGTTATTAGAAGACGAACTGGAAGAAGCGGACTCGGAGGTTGATAAAGTTCTACACGAGATTCTACAGGGCAAACTGTCCAAGGTTGAACCGATTCGTCCAGAAATTCCCGTGGAGGAGGCGCCTACTCCAGAGGAGGAATTTGAAGAGCAGGAAGCTACGCTTGAACAGATGCGAGGTCGCCTCGAGGCGCTGAAGAGCTGAGCATGGGGCTTTGTATCGGCAACTGGGAGATATTGTGCTTTGAGTTTCGTTTTGTTTGGTTGTTTTTTCTTTCTCTTTTCTATAGGCTTTCGGTTTCATGGCGCAGGGCTGCAAGTGATTGGACTGTTTGAAAGCAGAGCATTTTTTTCGGTATGATCGTTCATGCACATTGGAAGTTTCCTTTTGAAATTTAAGAGCGTTATTTCTCCGTCGTCCACGTTTATCTTGTTATTTCTTACGTCAAATGCCATTTTCATGTATCCATTCGCCTTATACCTTTATCAATCTATCACCCTAACATACTCATTACTTTGTTCATGAACCAACGGGTGTATATTTTATTTTACAATTCGGGTAGATGTTGCAGGTCTCGACGGTCTTTTCGAGGCATAGAATATCCATGGATGTCAGTGGGGTGTTTTTATTAGTGCTCACTCAGCCGTGCCACATAATTATATAACCGTGCATGTTGGAATTCAGGTACTCTACGATCTCTACAAGCAACATGCCCAAACAAACTAGAATAATCCCTTCTCCCGGCGAGGTCCCCAACACCAAACGCGACGCCCTGGCTGTCTTTGAAACACTCAAGGCCGGCGGCGTCGCCATCGTCCCCTCTGAAGTCGGCTACGGGCTGATGGCTTCCTCAGCCGAAGCAATAGACAGAGCGTTTGCTGCAAAGAAACGCAAGCCCGGACATGCACAGGGACTAATAGGTTCCTTCGAACTCCATCGCGACTTGCACATTATGTCTGATGAGAAATTTGAAATGACTCGTGTGCTCACTGACGATATGGATATGGGGATCGGAATCGTCGCGCCATACAAAGCCGATCATCCATTGATACAAAATGCGGTTACGCTGGAGACGCTGGAGAAGACGACAAAAAACGGCACGTTAGCTATGTTTGTTGGCGGCGGTTCGCTTTTGAGGGAGATCTGTCGATTGAATTACGAAGCCGGCCAGTTGATGGTGGGTTCGAGTGCTAATCTTACGGGTCAGGGGCAGAAGTTTAGAGTGGAGGACATTGAGGAAGATATCAAAGAGGTAGCGGATCTCATTGTTGACCATGGGCTGCAGAGGTATCACGTATACGGACGCGCCTCGATTGTGATGGACTTTGACGAGATGAAGATTCTCCGCAAGGGGAGTTGCTATGAGCTGTTTAGGGACAGAATGAAGAAGTTCTGGGGCGTTGAGCTGGAGGAGGACGAGGTTTGGGACAGACAGGACTAGTTTGTCTTTGCATTCATGTACCTTGGTTCTATTCAGTGTCCGTGGACTCTGTTCTCTTTATCAATTAATTGATCGAGTCAACCATGACGACGGTTTCATTCATGACCACGTGACAAACCACCGGAACAACTATAGTCCGGGTAAGGCAGCCAGCTTCGCCCCAGCAAGACGGCCCTCTTTTCCTCCCGCGTCTTCCATCCAGCCCAGTCTACACACGTATCAACACTGTTTCATCGACTGTTTTGTCTCGCGAGAAATACCAGCCAGCCCGAATATCATCGCATTCGATTTATCTGCCGAGCTACCGCGCTACAGTTGCGGTGCAAGCCAAACCGTCAAGATCTCGTCACCACCCAACTTCTTTTCCTCAATACTTATCATCTGTCTCCTCCTCCATAGTCATGTCTTCCAAGCTCGACCAGTCCCTTGAGGACATCTCCAAGTCCCGTCGCCAGAGTGGCCGTGGAAACAATGGTCGCCGCAGCAGTGCCGCCAAAGCTACTGCTCCCAAGGCGCCCATTGGAGGAATCAAGAAGAGCACTAAGCCTGCCAGAGGCCCTGCAAAGGGAACGGCCATCGGCCCTACTTCCCCAGTGAATGAGAGCAAGATCATCGTCAGCGGACTGGTAAGTTTTTTCAGAAGTCGAGGGCAGGAAATTAGCGTATCATGTACTAACTCGACATAGCCGCACGATGTGAGCGAAGCCAGTATCAAGGTATGTTAATCGAGAGGCTACGCCTTGGGTATTCGTCGCCATTCTGTTTCGAAACCTTTGAGGCGCGTCGGCTTCTGTTGCGATGCTCCGTTTGAGACGTTCGTAACGTTGAGTACAGTACCAGACGGGTGCTCCTCTTAGCGCGACGGTCTGCTGGAAATGCGCCTTGTTGCAGGAGTCGAGCTCTGTCGCGTCAAGCGCGATGAAAACCGTGGCGCATGCGTTGGCCTAGCCGACTTGCCGGTTATTTCGCTTGCTGACGGTGCTGGAGGTGGCTGAATACTACCGCTCAATCTATGCTACCTTGGTGGATTCATTTATTTATCCTTTCTTTCGTTTGGTTTGGGGCATCAGTGAGCACATGGGTGGTTCGACATGATGGCATACATTTGAGATCGTCTCGTCTAAAAAATAAGCACGTTGGCTCCTTACGTTTGGCATTGTCATTGTCATTGCCATTGTCCTGATCTGAAAATATTTTGGCACTTGGCTGGTTTTTGCTTCAAAATGGTGATTCATCTTGGAGCTGTGCCTGGAGAAAAGTACATTGGGGTTGAATGCACCATAATCCCGATAACTGTCGACGCGATGCTCAACGGTGCGGTCTGGCTAGCACTCGACACGTTCTATCTGGTCATAAAGGACAAGGAATACCATACCACGTGGCTATTGTACTTGCAGTTTCGCGTCTTTGACTGCGGTTTGATCTCTCTGATCTATGTGATGTGTATATGATGGGCAGTTTATCATTATGTGCTCGCTGATGTCCTGATCCCGATTCGATGTCTATGCGCGCGCTCCTTTTCGCTCTGTTCTCGGCGTCTCAATATTCGGTTGCGTACGTTGCATTAGAAATACTGATCAGTCTTGGCGCTATAGGACTATTTTGTCAAAACAGTTGGCCCTGTCAAACGAGTCACAGTCACCTACAACCAGAACGGCGTCAGCCGCGGCATTGCGTCTATTATTTTCAGCAAGCCCGACACGGCAGCTAAGGCAGCCAAGGAGCTGAATGGAACCCTTGTTGATGGACGACCAATGAAGGTATATGATTTTGATTCGATATATTCAGTTGATCGTTTGCTCATGCGATTCAGGTCGAGGTCGTCGTCGACGCGACCCATGCGCCTCAGGTTCCGGCACCCAAGCCTTTGAGCGAGCGAGTTACGTAAGTGGACGGACGTCCAAATGTCGCTATGGTTTTCTTCTCACACTTTTTACCATGTAGCCAATCCAAGGCTCAGCCTAAACCCGCCACTGCCACGAAGAACACCGCCGCCGCAGGCCGCCGTGGCCGCGGCCGTCCCCGAAAGGCCAAGAATCCCAGTCAGCGCAAGAAGACAGCCGAAGAGTTGGACGCCGAGATGGTGGATTACTTTGCGGGCTCTGAGAACGCACCTGTGGGCGCAGAGACCACGAACGGCACTGCCCCGGCGGCGAATGGAGATGAGGCGATGGCCGAGATTTCCGTGAGTATTACCTTCACTTATCTCGATGTTGTCTATGTACTAACAAGAATCTGTGAACAGTGATCGATACCCGACTGGTACCGAGGTGGTACTTATTTAACATGTTCAATACCTTTCTTGCGTTTCATACCTATTTTGCAGTGTTTTCTCGAGGTTGAGCTGGGACGGACATTGATGTATTGATTAGTATTTAGTTTTAACATTTATTTTCATAACAACTTGATTATCAACACATTGCCCGAGATACAACAGACTATCCGTAGTATTGGTATCTGCCTCGCGTCGAGGCACATAATGAACTTCCGAACTTCCTAACTTCCGACGACATACCCGGGACATATTCCGAGGTTTACATACATACATACATTGTTTTCGGCGACCCCAGGTACGCTGCACCGTATCTATCCATGGATGAACTTGGAGATCGCCACCATTCTTAGTGCGGGATAAGTAACTATTGGGCGATCTCGGTCTTCTCCTCATTCTCCTCATTCTCTCTACTGTTAGTACCAAGGAGTGCGTTCCGAGTATGCTGTCATAACCGGCGACAAAACCAAGTGCCGACTCCATGTTCTATGTTCTTTTCTGGTTATATTGACCCGGATAATTATCTTTCCTTTCTTTTGAGGGAATTTGTGTAGGTATCTCCCAGCTTCTCTCCGTACTCCCGGTACTGTTAGTGCGTACGCATCATACGTAAATTACCAAATACCGAAATACGAATTACCAGAGTACCTAGCTAGGTACTGAGTACTCCGAGAGTCCGCACAGTATTCCGTTTAAACTACAAAATGCTACGGTTGCGGCGGGCGCTCAGTTTTAGGCACGATCCGTAAGCCTCTAGGCATCTAACTACCTAGTTTGAAATCGAAGGAACTAATTCATTTTGTCAAGAGTTTTCTTTTCTGAAGAATAGAAAAATGTCACATGTAACATTTACTCAGTAGTATCATTGTTTGTCGGGCACGTGCAAATTTCAGCGCGCACACGGCGGTTATTCTGACAACTAGGTAACTAACTATTCTATCTATCTATCAGAATGACCAAGTATATTCTGAATAGCATTGACTCACCAGTTGTTTTAACTAGTTCGTTGTCGTAAGTGGTGACAAATAATCGACTGGACTGGACACATGATACTTGATTTGTGATTGATGCCTGATTCTATCTATACTCTAGAACCGTTAAAGCTGCATGGCACTTGCAGCGGGCCTTCCGCCTCATGCTTTAGATCAAGGTCTAGCTAGGTGCATTGCAGCTAAGAAATCCCGATTTATTCAGACATCGGCATACATACTGCATGTATGTAGGCAAGTATGTAGCATCCTGGCGGTGAGCGCTTGGTTACCACGTATCCGGTTTGAGACTTCAGCCACGTCGGTGTTTTGTTGTACTGTCTTCTTTTTTTTTTTTTTTTTTCCTTTGCAAGAAAGTCAGTTATCTTGTCCAAATGGCATATACTTCGTACGGAGTACAAACGAAAAAGGGGGGGGG